>NC_133768.1:85921906-86225876 GCF_036562045.2 Rhinolophus sinicus
CCTCAGAAAATTAAGAATGGAATTACCATATGACCCAGCAATACCTCTCCTGGGTACTTACCCAAAATAAAAATTTAAACATGAAAAGATGTTTAGCTATACTTTAGAGAAATGTATATTACAATGAGGCCATTTTTTACCTATTGCTTGACGGAGATACAAAAGTGTTTGGTAGTATACTGTATTGTTGAGACTGTGCAAATAGGCCCTTATACATTGTTGATGGGACTATAAGTTGATAGAACTTCCTTGTTGAAAAGTTCTGCAGTATCTATGCACATTTATACAAAATGGACTACATTGTAGTCATTAACCAGAAGCCATCTCTATTTGTACTGATATTTTCTGAGAATTCACTTAACTGGGGACATTTTGAGCAGTGTTAATTATTGTATTTTTCTTTAATGTTTAATTGCATTTAAAGATTACAAATCTATACATGTTATTAAAAACATTGAAAAAAATCCTGAAATACATAAGAAAGTAATAGTGCTTTACATACATTTCAGTAATTTCTTCTCCCTTCCTCCTTAATACCTTAAAGCCATTTTTTCCTCGTTTCTGATACTGAGATTTTTATGAAGGGTGATAGCCATTTATGTTGGTTCAGTCATATATTCAACTAATAACTGAAACTTGTAATGAACATTCCTTACCAAATAGTTAAAATGAGTGAACTGCTACACACTTACTGTACTTTAACCGATGTGATTCAATGTTTTTTCCTATATTTTTCAATATGTTTTCCTATATTTTTATATGTTTATAACAAGTGATTTTTCAAAAAATATTCCAGTATTATACATAGAGTAATTTAAATCAAAATGTTTTTTGAAACTTCAACATTTTGGTTTTGTTTCTCTCAAACAGAAGTAATGTTTTGGAAGCGTTTTTTGCAAAAATCTTCTCCCATTCTGTTGGTTGCCTCTTTATTTTGTTGATGGTTTCTTTTGCTGTGCAGAAGCTTTTTAGTTTGATATATAGTAGTACCTCAGTTTTCGATTGTCTCCGTTGATGAACATTTCAGTTTACAAACTCCGTAAACCTGGAAGTAAATGCTTCAGTTTTCTAACATGCCTCGGAAGTGGAACATGTCACGTGGCTTCTGCTGAGTGCAAGACCCTGAGGCCTAGCTGTCGGCTGTTTTTGAACGTTTCAGAATTCAAACGGTCTTCCGGAACCGGAAGGATTTCGTTAGAAAACCGAGGTACCACTGTAGTCTCATTCATTCAAAATGTATAAGGAACTCATACAACTCAACAAGAAAAAAACAAACAATCCAGCTCAAAAATGGGCAGAAGACCTGAATAGACATTTTTCCAAAGAGGACATACAAATGGCCAATAGACATATGAAGGAAATGCTCAACGTCACTAATCATCAGAGAAATGGAAATAAAAACCACAATGAGATATCGCCTCACACCAGTTACAATGACTGTCATCAGCAAGACAAATAATAAGTGTTGGAGAGGCTGTGGAGAAAAAGGAACCCTCATACACTGTTGGTCGGAATGCAGATTGGTGCATCCACTATGGAAGGCAGTTTGGAGGTTCCTCAAAAAATTAAGAATAGAATTACCATATGACCCAGCAATTCCTCTCCTGGGTATCTTCCCAGAAAATCTGAAAACATTTATCTGTAAAGATATACATGCTCCAATGTTCATTGCAGCTTTATTTACGGTGGCCAAGACATGAAAACAACTGAAGTGTCCTTCCATAGATGATTGGATAAAGAAGATGTGGTATATATACACAATGGAATACTATTCTGCCATAAGAAAAGATGAAATAGTGCCATTTTTGACAACATGGATGGACCTTGAGATTATTATGCTGAGCAAAATTAGCAACAGAAAAAGTTGAAAACCATATGATTTCACTGATATATGGTGTATAAAACTGAAAACAATGAAAGAACAAGACGAACAAATGAAGAAACAAAAACTCATAGACACAGACAATAGTTTAGTGGTTACCAGAGGGTAAGGGGGGTGGGGGGTGGGAGATGAGGGTAAGGGGGATCAAATATATGGTGATGGAAGGAGAACTGACTCTGGGTGGTGAACACACAATGGGATTTATAGATGATGTAATACAGAATTGTATACCTGAAACCTGTATAACTTTACTAACAATTGTCACCCCAATAAACTGTAATTTAAAAAAGAAGTAATATTTCGTTGGACATCACACTTCTGGAAACCTTGAGCAGAGTAGAGAATCGAAAAGCATCTGAGGTCCTCAATTAACCTTCTAATGTAGTTAGTCTTTTCTCTCTTGTGGTGGTCCCCTGTTTCTTAATTTACATATAATGGTAAAAACTCAGATTGTTTAGCTCACAATGTTAGAAGGGAAAGAGGTGCCAGAGGCTGGGACTTCAAATGCAGAGTCCATAAGAGAGGAACTCACCCAGGTTTGCCCTGGGGTACTCTGGTTGATGGGCCTAAGAATGACTTTCATTTACTAAGAAGATTTTGTTAGGTTCATTTTGTTCTTTAAAATAAGATCAAGAAAATGAGCACTACGTTTTAGTAAGATTTTTCTAATGATAGATTGTAATCGAAAGTCTTTAGCACTTAAATTTTAATTAATTTGTAAATCCATTTCTGTTGCCTTACATGGCATTCAATATATGGTGGATCAAGTATTCTTCATCACCATGTAGTAACTGGGGTATTGGTATATTTTAATGTTCCAATATTGTTTATTTCCTTAATATTATTATGAAATATATGCAGTGTTCTCTGTAATTATTAACTCCAAGCTCTTAGTATGCCACCACTTTCTTTAATACATTAATTTATATTACATTTTCTTCATTTCCTTTTACTGTGTCATATTATTACATCTCACCATACATGTTTTTCCTTAATCGATTCTAATTTTACCTCTGTTGATCTTAGACGTTAACAAAATACTCAGCCCTTTTGTCAGGACACGCTTTTACTGACAGACTATAATCAAATAATCAAACAGATTTCTTCTGTTTTTTTTTTTTTTCTTAACACAAGTTAATGAAAGTATGAGCATGGATTTTTGGACTAAATATGCTTAAAATTTTGGCATTACTGAAAAAACTGCTGCTTGTTTCTTTGTAGGAGTAGTGAAGAAGTTCTTACTGCAGAAGATTGTGAAAATGTCTATCATCTGGTTTATTCAGCTCATCGACCAGTAGCAGTAGCAGCTGGAGAATTTCTCTATAAAAAGTAAATCTCTATTTCTATTATTCATTTTCGAAAGTGTACTTTTAGGACAGTAGTTTATTGTGCTATAATTCACATTAAAATATATGTAATTTATTTTCTTAACTATTCAGCATAGGTCAAATTAGAAGTTTCACATTTTACAAATATTTCCTTTAAAAATTTCCATTTCCCTTCTCCAATTCCTTTGATTTATTTAAGATAAATCTTCAAAGGGAAACGCACCCATGTCTTTTAGTCGAAATGCTTAAAATAGATCTAATTATATCATAATGTTAAGGCTGACCTCTTCCTAATTTTTAATTTTTCCTCTGATGTCAACTTCCCCCCCCCCAAATATACCCATTTGGGTTGAAGCATTTATTAGAAAGAGTATATGATATAAAACATTCATACTATTCATTGTTATCCAATGATAGTTCTCTTTTGTTATTTATAAGGAAAAACAACATGACATCCATAGAAAGTGGTCTCTAAGTTCAGATTTAGGGATAATTGTTCAAGAAGGATAGAAGGAAAACATAAGTTCAGTTTTAAAGAAGAATATTTATCATAGGTTTATATGCATAAATGGCATAGGTTAGTCATTGTAATACTTTTATGAAACGAAATGGTTGCATAAAATGCAACAAGGTTTTTAAAAGGAAAAATTCACAACTCAGTAAAATTAACTTGAGAAGTTAATTTAAGAGGGCTTAGAGTTACCATCAGGTGTAAAACGGAAAAGGTTTATGGCAATTATTTACTTTGGTGTAATGTTGGACAATGTACCCACCCAGCTCCCATTTACTCCTTTGTTAGGTGCTTAAATATGGAATCAAGACAGGTTTTCTTGTTTTGTTTTTGATTAGGAAATAATTGATTTTTGATTTAAAAGTAAATATTTTTTATTGACGTAGGCTCTTCAGTCGTAGAGATCCAGAGGAAGATGGGCTGATGAAAAGAAGGGGTCGACAAGGTCCAAATGCCAACCTTGTTAAGACATTGGTTTTTTTCTTTCTGGAAAGTGAGGTTAGTTAATGTTCATTTTATACTTATGTCAGTTTTTTTAGGATATTCACTCTATGTTCATGCAGGATATTGGTCTCTCTATTTTTTTTTATTTGAAATGTTTTTGCCAGGTTTTGGCATCATTGTAATGCTGGTCCTCTAAAATGAGTTGATAAGCTCTAGGGCTATTTAAGCTTCACAGAATGAAGAGAACACTTTCCTTATATATTGAATTGATAAGTAAACATGTATTTTATGTTTTAAGTAACCATCATCACTACCATTGAGTTAAAATAAATTAGTAGTATATTTTATAATAGAGAGTGGTTAGCGCACATAATATTGAGTCCAAATAGGCACTAAATATGCGTGCATTTATTAATCTTTTAAAAAAATAATTTTCATGTTAATTTAATGATTATTGTAAGAAATGTTTAATGATACTAGCTAACAAGGTTTACTTGGACACAGCAAGCTAAGGCAGTTTGTTCTTGGTCCTTTCTTCTTTCTGACCTCAAAAAGCAAATTGCTTGAGGTTGTACATGGTCCACTAAGCTTACATTCTTTTGAGTTAAGGCTAGTATACTGTTTGTCTAAGATTACATTGCTCTTTTTTCGTTTTAGTTACATGAGCATGCAGCATACCTTGTGGATAGCATGTGGGACTGTGCTACTGAGCTCCTGAAAGACTGGGAATGTATGAATAGCTTGTTGCTAGAGGAGCCACTTAGTGGAGAAGAAGGTAAGGATGTTTAATTAGGGTATTTTTGTTGTTTAGACAGTTTTGAAAATAGATTTTACTTATTCCATTTGTTCATCTTTTAGTGTTAAAATAATTGAGTGAAAACCTTACTCTGAATAATTTTGTTTTCATACACACGAATATTGTGCTAAGTAAAAAAATGTAGTTGTCAACATTCCTGAATTTTTTTTGGTATATGTGTTCATATTTTCTTTGCTCAAATTATGCATCACTGGTGTGCAGATATGTAATGTTTAGGAAGGTTTAACTTGTTTTAATCCTTTCTGTGATACAATAATGGGATTCTCTTTAGTACATGAGGTCAGATTCTGTCACAGGTGGAAGGAACTGTTATGTAATAATTATAAATGGCATATAGGGAAAAGAAATAAGTTGACTCTTTCTGATTTTTTCAGCACTAACAGACAGACAAGAGAGTGCTCTGATTGAAATAATGCTTTGTACCATTAGACAAGCAGCTGAATGCCATCCTCCTGTGGGAAGAGGGACAGGAAAAAGGGTATGCCAATATATTTTCAGTATCCTAAACTATATTTTTCTTTTTTCAATGTTTTATAAAATTCTTATTTGCAACCATAGAACCAAAATTTTTGAATGTTACATTTTATTTTTCAGATGATCTTTGCTTATAAATTATGTGTTATAAGTAAATTTTAAAGCATTTGGAATTTAGGAAATTTGAGTTTCTTCCGTAAGATACTTTATTAGTTACTATAGGAGATACAGTGACTGACAGTTCTTGTCTTCAATAGTGAATATAGTGCACCATTTTAGAGTGGTACATTTGTCTGTTCTGGTTTATTTATAGATTTGCCTTGTTTTAAGAAAAACATTTTAAAAACAATAATTATTCATTAAAATGGGGAAATTCCTATTTCCTGGGATTATATTTTAATGTACTATTGCAGTGTTCACATATACTATTTGCCTTGTAGACCAACAGTTCCACAGGGTTTCATACTTTTTTTGATTGTGGAGCACACATATACATTTTTATATTGTGACCTAGTACATACCTATATATGTAAGTTTGTGTGTAAATGAAACAAAATTTCATCAAACAGTACTGAAGCTTATGGTGTATGCTATATACCCTTTCTGTTTTCTAATTGCTAGTAGTAACTTACTATGTTGAATTCATAACCCATCAATCATGGCCCACAGCTTACAGTAGGCTGAAATGCTATTATTCATTCCCATTATTACATAAGCTCCTAAACTATATTTCCTGTTCCTACCGTGTTTCCCTGAAAATAAGACTGCGTCTTATATTAATTTTTGCTCCAAAAGACGCATTAGGGCTTCTGTTCAGGGGATGTCATCCTGAAAAATCATGCTAGGGCTTATTTTCTAGTTAGGTCTTATTTTCAGGGAAACATGGTAACTGCTTCTCCTTTCATCCAAAAGTAGAGTTGGTTAGTGTAACTGGGTATTGATTTTGCCTGTAGAATTATTCAAAGTTTTTGTTGTTGTTGCTGGTGTTATTTTAGGTGGTTTTTTTCTTATACTGTGCGAGTTACTCTCTTTGTCACTTTTGGGTTTCAAGTTTATAGTAGAACTTTTTGTATCCATCATTTAAAAATTTATTACTTACCTAACAATGTTAATGACTAAATAAGTACTTAAAATATTGTGTTACTTTAGGTGCTGACAGCAAAGGAGAAGAAGACCCAGTTGGATGACAGGACAAAAATCACTGAACTTTTTGCTGTGGCCCTTCCTCAGTTATTAGCTAAAGTAAGTTTGTGTCAGTATCAGAATGCTGGTAAGAAATTACAGTTCAAATTTACAGGTATAAAACAAACAGGTCATGGGGATGTAATATACAGCATAGGGAATATAGTGAATAATACGATAGCGTGGCACAGTGTCAGTTGGTTGCTGGACTTATTATATTGATCACTTCTTTAGGTATATAAATGTATGTAAATGTTGAACAACTATGGTGTACACCTGAAACTAATATAATATTGCATGTTAGCTATATTGTAATAAAAATCTTAAAAAAAAAGAAATTACAGGTTTTGTTTGGAAATGCTACACAGAATTTTATCAATATTTATTTACCATTATTGTGATGTTTTTGACATGAGTTTTTTTTTTTTTTTCATTTCAAAGTACTCTGTAGATGCAGAAAAGGTGACTAACTTGTTGCAATTGCCTCAATACTTTGATTTGGAAATATACACCACTGGACGATTAGAAAAGGTATGGCGTTTTCTGTGTATAAAAATACCTTGAAGAAAAATTGCTAAGTTTATTTCATCCCATCATATTGTTTGTTTACATTTTTGAAATACATAAAGGAAACATCTTACTTGTCTTTAGTATTTTAGATAAGTTGGATTAGGAGAATAGTACCAGTGAGGCTTCCTTTTGATTCATTCCCACAGCCATATTCTCATTTCTGTAATTATCAGTGCTCATTTATGGAGATTAGGGGTGGGTAACTGGACAGTAACAATTATAAAATGAAAGCAGCCAATAGTCATTGATACTTTTAATGTGTTACAGAAACTATTGTAAGTTCTTTATATATATTAAAATCCTTACTAAAGCCCTATGAAATAGATGCTATTATTCCTGTTAATGTTGGGGAAATAAGTATGGGTGGGTTAGAGTATTTATTTACTGTGACTAGAAAAACACATTAAAATTTGTCCTAATAGTTGTAGAGTTACTTTATTTGATTGAGGCTTTTCACCACAGTGGTATAGTTGTTTTAAGCCTACCATATACCTTAGTTTTAATGAAAAAAAAACTTTGATTTTGCAGCATTTGGATGCCTTATTACGACAGATCCGGAATATTGTAGAGAAGCACACAGATACAGATGTTTTGGAAGCATGTTCTAAAACTTACCATGCACTCTGTAATGAAGAGTTCACAATCTTCAACAGAGTAGATATTTCAAGAAGTCAACTGATAGACGAGTTGGCAGATAAATTTAACCGGCTTCTTGAAGATTTTCTGCAAGAGGTATATATTACAAGTGTTTTGTCAGTTGGGCCCCTTCCCTTCAATAACGAAATTAGTCAGCAGTCCTGGTGACAGTCCCTAGCAGTATTTTGTAAAGATGTTCAGACTTTTTGTTCTATGATTCATCGTGCTACTCTTACTCCTTTACCAACATAGGAAGGTGGTAAAACTCTGTGAAGGTGAACACAAAACTGACATCTTTCCTTTTTTTTTGATTTTAAAGAAATGATTTGTGAAGTTCCCAGGGTTTAGTTGAATAAGTGGCCTGTTAGAGAACAGGGTATTAATGGAACAGAAAATAGAGCTAGACTGTGGTCATATAGCCTCAAAAAGTAGAGTATTTCTTAGTGTTTTGGCAGTGTTAGTGAGGAAAGGCAATTGTGGTCTTTGATTCTATAAAGCCTTGAGAAACTGCTGTTACAGTCACTGTTGAATTTGGGGTTTCCTATGTTGCTCTGTTGTATTTTCAAAGAGGCTTAAAGTGTGGCACTCATACACTTGTATTTTTATTGTGATTTTTTAAAATTTATTGGGGTGACAATTGTTAGTAAAATTACATAGATTTCAGGTGTACAATTCTGTATTACATCATCTATAAATCCCATTGTGTGTTCACCACCCAGAGTCAGTTCTTGTTCCATCACCATATATTTGATCCTCCTTACCTTCATCTCCCACCCCCACCCCCTTACCCTCTGGTAACCACTAAACTATTGTCTGTGTCTATGAGTTTCTGTTTCTCATTTGTTTGTCTTGTTCTTTTGTTGTTTTTGGTTTGTATACCACATATCAGTGAAATCATATGGTTCTCTGCTTTTCTGTCTGACTTATTTCGCTTAGCATCATATTGTCAAGATCCATCCATGTTGTCACAAATGTTCCTATATCGTCTTTTCTTACCGCCGAATAGTATTCCGTTGTGTATATATACCACAACTTCTTTATCCATTCATCTATCGAAGGACATTTTAGTTGTTTCCATGTCTTGGCCACCGTAAACAAAGCTGCAATGAACGTTGGAGCACACGTGTCTTTATGTATAAATGTTTTCAGATTTTTTGGGTAGATATCCAGGAGAGGGATTGCTGGGTCATATGGTAATTCTGTTCGTAATTTTTTGAGGAAACTCCAAACTGCCTTCGATAGCGGCTGCACCAGTCTGCATTCCCACCAGCAGTGTATGAGGGTTCCTTTTTCTCCACAGCCTCTCCAACACTTGTTACTATTTGTCTTGTTGAGGATAGCCATTCTGACTGGGGTGAGGTGATATCTCATTGTGGTTTTGATTTGCATTTCTCTGATGATTAGTGATGTTGAGCATTTTTTCATATGTCTGTTTGCCATTTGTATGTCCTCTTTGGAGAAATGTCTCGTGATTTTTGTCTTTTCTGGAAATACACTTTTAACTGATTTGTATGAAATAAAAATTTATAATTCTCAAATTAATGCATTTAGCCTTTTCTACATGACTTTTATCATTAGTGCTGCAAAAATCATATGGACTTTGTAATTTCCAGGTTTCTTGTTTAGGAATTACTTCTTTAACATTTTTTTGTGTAATATTCCATGCTTACTCAATTTTGCTTAATTGGCAGTTTGTGCAAATATATTGATGTATAATGATCACTTAGCTAAAAATTTTTTTCAGAGATTTTATTGGGGAAGGGAAACAGGACTTTATTGGGTACAGTGTGTACTTCCAGGACTTTTTCCAAGTCAAGTTGTTGTCCTTTCAGTCTTAGTTGTGGAGGGCGCAGCTCAGCTCCAGGTCCAGTTGCTGTTGCTAGTTGCAGGGGGCGCAGTGCCCCCATCCCTGGTGGGATTTGAACCGGCAACCTTGTGGTTGAGAGCCCACTAGCCCATGTGGGAATCGAACCAGCAGCCTTCGGAGTTAGGAACACGGAGTTCCCAACCACCTGAGCCACCGGGCTGGCCCTTAGCTAAAAATTTTAATGGCTCTGCTCTTGGCTGGAGATGATCGTGATTAGGACAAAATAATTCAAAAATCAAGCAATGTTTTGTTAATTATGTTTAATTACTTTGAACAAAAATTAATATTTAGAAACAACTTACTCATTTTTCTGAGAGACCCAGGGTTAAATATAGTAAGTTTGATAGAGTTTAACAAACTTTGTAAGTTTCATCTATTAAGAGTCATAAAATTTCAAAAACATGTTACTTTAAATTGTAAAGTTGATACCCAGAAAGGGCTAGTATATATAAGAAGTCTTACAATTAAGTTTGCGAACTTACCACTGTACGCTTACATTGGCAGCACTGTACAAACAGCTCGGTAAGGTTTCCTAACCTCGGTGTATCAGTGTCTCACAGCTGTGTTTGTGTCGATGTGTGGCAGTGTCTTGCTGAGTGGCATTCATTATTGTTGTGTGTTTTTGTGTGCCGTCGCGAGAATGTCTGACCTTGAATTAGAGCAACGAACAAACACTAAATTTCTTGTTAAACTTGGCAAGAGTGGAAGTGAAATCAGGGACATGTTAGTCCAAGTGTATGGGGATAGTGCCATGAAGAAAATGCCAGTGTACAAATTAATTATAAACGTTTTTCTGAGAGGCGAGAACACGTCACCGATGAAGAGTTGCCAGGGTGGCCAGTAAACAAGCATAACTGACGAAAGTATTGCAAAAACTCATCGAATTGTGCATCAAAATCGTCCGCTGACTTAGAAGCATAGCAGACCAAGTAAACATCGATAGAGAAAGAGCTAGGAAAATCTTAACTGAAAATCTCGGCATGAGAAAGGTATGTGCAAAAATGGTCCTGAAAAAGGAGCTCACTGATGAACAAAAGCAAAGGAGAGTCAAAGTTTGCCAAGAACTTTTGGAGAGGCAAGATGATGTTTTGGGCCGTGTTATCACTGGTGATGAAACATGGGTGTACCATTACAACCCTGAAGTAAAGTATCAAAGTGCACAATGGAAGTCAGCCAGTTCTCCACGACCAAAAAAGTTCCATCAGTTCAAATCAAGAGTGAAAACGATGTTGCTACACTTTTTTATATCAGAGGGATTATTCATTATGAATTTGTACCAACTGGACAAACAGTTAACCACATTTACTATTTGGAAGTACTGAAAAGGCTGTGTGAAAAAGTTAGGCAAAAATGACTTGAACTTTTCGCCAACAATTCATGGCTCTTGCGTCACGACAATGCACCAGCTCACTCGGCACCGTTTGTGAGGGAGTTTTTAGCCAGTAAACAAATTACTGTTTTGGAACACCCTCCCTACTCGCCTGATCTTGCCCCCAAGGACTTCTTTCTTTACCCAAAGATAAAGGAAATATTGAAAGGAAGACATTTTGATGACATTGAGGACATCAAGGGTAATACGACGACAGCTGTGATGGCCATTCCAGAAAAAGAGTTCCAAAATTGCTTTGACGGGTGGACTAGGCACTGGCATCAGTGCATAGCTTACCAAGGGGAGTACTTGAAAGGTGATTGTAGTGATATTCAGCAATGAGGCATGTAGCACTTTTTCTAGGATGAGTTTGCGAACTTAATTGTCACATCTCGTGGTGCTATTTCAGAGGTTTTTTCCAAATTAATTGTGATTGGTCTGATGTATCTTTCTTGAGTGCTCTGCTTTGTTTACATAGGTTTTGTCCTTTAGGTGTTGTTTTTATGATCTCTTGTTTGTCCTCTAATATATTTTTCTGTATAGTACTAATGCATTTATTACTGTAAAAAAGCAGATTTCTTCATAATTCCGTGTCAAGGTTACTTAAAGGAAAAGGGGAGAATGTCATTCACTTTTTCTCTCTTGGGTATAATGTACCTGTGTGGACTCATTTCTCCAGCCATATTGCTTTAAATTTGGCCAAATGTAGGTATTGAATGACAAAGTTAATTTGAGGTTTTTATTAGGTTATTTTTATTTTCCTGGTGGTATCACCAATGTGATAGCCTGAGATGTTTCACTTTGGTGGTCATTAATGTTTACTATTGTATAATTTTTTTTTATTTATAGGGCGAAGAACCTGATGAAGATGATGCATATCAGGTATTGTCAACATTGAAGAGAATTACTGCTTTTCATAAGTAAGTTGAATCTTAAAGTTTCTGACTTCTTAAAACTAGCAAAATTAGCTTGCATGTTTTAGAGTTACAATGTTATCAGAATCTTTTTGCTAGATTTCTTGTTCTTTGGGGGAAAAGTACTTAGTAGAGTCATATTTTGAATTGGAGAATTACTGACGAATTATCCTTTACTATACTTTGAAAAAATACACATTTGTCAGTTGTGGGTGCATTTAAAAAAGTTCACTATATTTACTTTAACAGCATTCTGTCAAAACTCAAGTCCAAAACAAATGTGATTAAGCTTACCTTTTTAATATAACTTAATTCTTTTTTACAGTGCCCATGATCTTTCAAAGTGGGATTTGTTTGCTTGTAATTACAAACTATTGAAAACCGGAATTGAAAATGGAGACATGCCTGAGCAGGTTTTTATTTATTTACAAGTTACATACTTAACTTTGAGAATGAAGACTTTTGACTTTTTAATTTCACCTGTATTTTTTGGTTCTTTTTACAGATTGTTATTCATGCACTGCAGTGTACTCACTATGTAATCCTTTGGCAGCTTGCAAAGATAACTGAAAGCAGCTCTACAAAGGTTTGTGGTGGTTCAGTGGATTTTTTATTAGATTAAATATCATTAACTCTTTTCAGCAAACTTTTAATAGGACCAAATTATTTCAATGAAGTTTTGCTTATTCTGAACTACCAGTTAGGTATGTGTGCTTTTAAAAATAGTTGTGTTTGTAGTTGGATGTATATTTAGTGAAAGAACATCAATACGTTTTGCTTCAGGGTTTTACATTTAAAACTGTTCACATTTGAAGGTGGCACAATTTATGAATTTCCATATTCTCAAAAGTGCTGAGTAAATAATAGAAATACAGATTTTGTAAATGATGACCAAGAGCCTTTGAAACAAGCAGGTACAGTTGTTGGATTACACAAATTGATGATAATAACTCAGTTGCCCCTAGATTTTCTTATGTCTTGGTATTATTTTGGGATCACCTTGTTCATACTCAGGAACTCTGAACTGATGTTCCAAATTGATAAAGCACTCTCTGGTTGATGAGAGCAGCTACTAGGTCTTAGAACTTTCAAAATTGTATCTGTAATGGTAATCCTTGATGTGTTTGTTATTTAGTAAGTGAGCTAAGCAGTACTGCTTTTTCCATTTGTAAATTGGAAGCTTTGAAACATTGTACTTGTAGCAGTATATGTTGCCTTACATATTATTTGGGCATATTTTTATAAATATTCAGCAATTTCTAGAAGTTATAGAATTAGTTGTTTATAGGTGTTTTCCTCAAAAAGGCATCCTCTTGATAATAAGTTTGTTTTTCATAAAACCACAGAAAGATTGTAAATGCTTAGAACTTCTCTGAGCTTTTAAGCGTAAGATGCTGTTATAGCTACAAATGGACATTTCCACCATGAAAAAGCAATATAGTTTTGTTGTTAACATAGTGTTAACATTTTTGTCAAACACCCAAGAAGTTTATTTAACTCATTATCAATCTTACAATAGGAACAGTGGCCATACTAGTAAATATGATTGTTCATCTAAGTTAAAAGTATTCAGTTAAAAATTAAAATGGGAAAAAACGTAATACTTTTAGTAGAGGAAAAAGGTTATAAAGTGAATGTTACTGAGTGCAGAATTATTTATGCTGAAGCTTCATTGAGTTTTTTTTCCACAAAATTGATCTCTAAGTTAAACAGATTTTTATCTAAGCTGTCAATTTCGTATACGAAATATGTACTTATACTCTATCATTTGGCATTCAGTATTAGAAGATGGGCCAAAGGTTATACCGTAAATAAATTAACGTGGATGATCTTTATAGAATAGTTTTCTATTTTGAATTAACATAAATATTTAGAAGTAGAGAAAATGCAAGAAAAAGATTGATCTGTTTAGTGTAAGTTTATGACACATTTAATTTTTTTTAAATTGGAGTAATAACCACAAAAGTTATTTTTGTCACTTTTCTGATTTTAAGAAAGTATAACCAGTATACTTCAAATAAGAAATGAAAGGTGCTGCTCTTTTTTTAAAAAAAATTAATTTCTTCCATTCATCTGCTGGCCACTCTTCAAGTTACAAAGTGAGAATGGAGTATAAATCTTTACTCTTTAAGCATTCTGAGACAATAGATTTATTAAAGGTAGCCATCTATAGTCAAGTTTTCTCATTCTGAAGGACCCAAACCACTTAGGATGTTATCCATTAATATACCTGATATTTTTAAGGCTGAAATTTGTTGAGATTTTTAAGAAAAATGATTTAATTTGTTTTTGTTTTCCTTTCTGATAAATAATTAAGAAGAATTTAGATCTAATGTTAAAATAGTTAAACATATGATAATGTTTATATAATTTAAATATCTTAAATACTGAATTTTTACACAGTATTTATAAATGTTAAATGTTTTCAAGGAGGATTTGCTGCGTTTAAAGAAACAGATGAGGGTATTCTGTCAGATATGTCAGCATTACCTGACCAACGTGAATACAACTGTTAAGGAACAGGTTAGTAATTACTATAGATAGCAATCTTTTGTAAGCAACCTTAATAAATATCTGAAATAATATAGAAAATTTAATACTGAGATTGAGCAAAGTAGAAATATCTTCTATTTGTCCATGTATACCATGCTTATAAGTAAATTAATATATTAATTTCATATGCATTTTATGGGTTACCTTCACACTGTAGTTATTCTGTGTTATTGTTTCTTTATGACACACTTGATTAACAGACCCATATATACAAGTTAATTGTATGAAATCACAAACATTATTCCTTAAAGCAACAAGTGTATAGCCAGTATGCCTCATTGAGGATAGGTCCATATGCCTCATTGAGGAAAGGTTTTCTCATCTCTGAGAATATTATCAGATGTTGACATTCCTTCCTGTGCTGACTGTAAGTTATTTTTCTTTATGTGGAGTTCGTCAGAGAACCACTTCCCTGCCTTCAAAGTGTTACCTTTGTATTCTGTATGCCCTCGTGATTCTGTTGCTGCCGACTTTCTCATTTTGGAAATACCAGGGGTGCCAAAAAAAATGTATGCAAGTGGACACTTTGGTTTGGTCAGTGTTGCTCAAGCAATAGTTCGCTGTAATCAGAAGTGTCTGGAAGCTTACTGTTACCACCTTGAGCTCCTCTTGTAATTGCAGAAATCAAATGTGACTTGTATTCATCTTTTGTTATTGGTATATATTGAGTATTACAATTTTAATAGTTTTTTTTCCTTTCTTAAAATGTGTATGCATTTTTTTGGCATCCTCTGTATATTGTTACCTGGTGCCATAGGTAGTTTTCCCATTTGTAAAATGAATTCTGATTCTGGGACTAAGAGCCTCTTTAGTTCTAATTCCCTAATAAGAGTAAACTTTTTTGGGCATACGCTTTTTAAATGCTTCTGTCGGGAAGATGTTTTTGTGATCATTTTATAAGAAATACTAATCATAGTCAAAGTGCTTAATGGTGACCCCTTCATGGACGGTGTAGGTGCCTGACCACTGCGCTGTACACCTGAAGCTGAACAGTAATGAATGTCAACTATAATATACATACACACACACAGTCACAGGATGTGGAGTACAGCATAAGGAGTAGAGTCAGTGGAACTGTAACAGCTATATACGATGTCGAGGGGTAGTAGGTTGGAGGAAGGGGTTATCACTTTGTGAGGGATATAAATGTCTAGCTAGTACGTTGTTTTGTACACCTGAAACATTTAATAAAAAAAAAAAAATACGTGAACAAAAATGCTTACAGTGATTTCAAGGTGTTTTTTTTCCCACCTGCTTAACCTTTGTATCTTGGGGTTGATCTCCAATGGTCATTATAATTACTATTTTCAGCAGTTCCTATTATGTTGGGTATTTAATACCTAACTTTTGGTCTCATTTTTCTTATTTTCAACCTCTTTTGTCTCTCTCATACATATATGCTTGGCCACAAATAAATTAGAATATATTAAATGGCCAAGATCCAATTACTGGATTTTGCATTTTTTCTTGCCAAAGTGTGAAGTATATTGCCATGGTTATTACATTGCTGAATTCTCTCCAGTTTTGAGTATGTAGTTTTGTACTGTAGCAATCAAGGATTTGGAACTTTAATTTTCATTTCTACAATTCAGATGAAAGGAACAAAATTTCTGAAGGTAGTAAATTGAGTTTAGAGTTAAACACTTAGAATAGGATTTTGATAAGTATGCATTGATAATGCAGACTTAATACATAAAATATTACTTGATTTATTTTATATGCCACTAATATATTCAGCTTACTAGTCCTCTATTTTTTTTTTACAGTATTAACACATAATTCCTTATGGATCATTGTGTATAACCTCTGGTATAATCTGTTGTTCAGGCCTTGGAGTTGATTTGGTCATTAAATAACTTGTGTGTCAGTCTTTCTAACAAGTTCCTAGGAATATGTTCTGATCAGCTCACTTGACCTGCTAGTTCACCTAATTAATAAGTATGACTACACTTAGCACTTTGTATCCTTACCACATATTTTGCAAAAGTTGAGTATAATCTCAAAATATCCTGATAGGTATAAATTACTATTACAGTAGTAAAATAAGAAGAGACTGAAAGAAGAGGTAAAAGCATAAAGTAAAAAGAAAAAAGTAAATGTGGTTAGTTCCAAAAAGACAAAGCTGTTATTAAGACCTGCTCTGTGTTATAATCTGTTTCTAAATGTTATTTCCTGTTGATTTTGTGACCCCCAAAGTATATTTTCATTACCCCTTCCCAACATAACTTTTCCCGGTTACCTACTGACTAATTTTACCAGTGTTTGATTCCATTTAAAACTCCTGGTAGAGTTTTTATTAAGCTCCATGAGATATAACTTTAGGTTTATGTTCATTATAATACTGTCAGATTTGCCTGATAAGCAGGCCCATATTGGTTATGTGTTTTTTACTTATTCACCACACACATATTGACAATGAGATTCCTTTAAAAGTACCATAGACTTTGTGATCTCTCCTCTAAGAGATCATTTAGGAGATATTCATCTCCTTGATATACGTTTTTTCTTCCATAGAAGAAAAGAAATGGCACCAGGTTTATACATTATTTCATATTTGGGAATATATACTACAGAGCTTTATGGTATAGTGTAGAGTGTGGGATTTGGAGTTAGAAAACCTGAGGCTGAGTCCTGACTGTATGTTTAGGTAGTGTTAACATTGTACAAGTCACTTAAAGTTGCTAAAAATGAAAAAAGAATACTTGTGAAATTACCTTGCAGTTAGTAATGCATGATGCTAATATTAGTAGTCATTGTTACAGAAATTACACTCCTCCGCTTTAAAATTGTAGGAAAATAGTAAGCATTTATTTTTCTTAAGAGTTCCAACTACAGAAAGTTGGATTTTATTTCTGTGTTAAATATGTATGTTACTTGTTGCAGTTGGTGAGAACCCTTGGTTTATAGCATACTGTACGTTTTTTTTTATAGGCCTTCACTATTCTATGTGATATTTTGATGATCTTCAGCCATCAAATTATGTCAGGAGGTCGTGACATGTTAGAGCCATTAGTTTACACCCCTGATTCTTCATTGCAATCTGAGTTGCTCAGCTTTATTCTGGATCATGTCTTCATTGAACAGGATGATGATAATAACAGTGCAGGTAATTTTATTGCAAGTTTTTTGTTAAATCTGTGTATCCACCATAAATCAAATTTAAGTATCCATGATATGAAGTGTTGCACTACTATTTGGTATTTTAGTTTTAAAACATGAAACAGGTACATAGTCCAGCACATTTGTGTTCATTTCTTGTAACACTGTAAAGACAATGTGATATCACAGAGCATAGGCTTTGGAGTCAGATCTTTGCTTCTCACTAGCCCTGAGCCTATCTTTCTAGTTCGTAGTTACCATACAGAACTATGAATTAACTAAAATTGAGCAAATTAACTAGTACAGTGGCTGAGCATATGGTAGGTACTCAATAAAATTTTTTCCCTCTTCCTCTTAGTCATTGGTAATACCAGTATTCAGGCAATTTGAGCAGAATAAAGTGTTTAAGTGATGTTTTTGTTGTATACTTTCATAACATAGGTTTTCATATTTTAGTGAGTGTATTAAACTATAATTTCTCATTGTTAGAAAATGTTTGAAACTATTCTATAAAAGTCTGGGGCAGTACAGAATCTTCACAGGAAAATAACTGAACCAGCTTATACTAGGGTTAAGTTACTCTTCAAACCCTAATTGTACACATAGATACCTTACTTAAGGCAAGCAATGGTCATGCAAAAACAAATAGTATTTATTCTTCTTTCTGGGTTTTTTTTTATTTTTTAAATTTATTGGGGTGACAATTGTTAGTAAAATTACATAGATTTCAGGTGTACAATTCTGTATTACATCATCTATAAATCCCATTGTGTGTTCACCACCCAGAGTCAGTTCTCCTTCCATCACCATGTATTTGATCCTCCTTACCCTCATCTCCCACCCCCCATCCCCCTCTGTGCTTTTTTTTTTTTTTAATTTGAAGGTACACTTAAAGGACAGTATAACATCAATATGTGTATATCCATACATAAACAGACACATCACTGCAAATCAGTCTAAATAAATACATATATAATTCTAGACAAGGCTTATAGCTTATTTTTATCAAAAAATAGCTTTGTTCTCAAGTATTAAAAACTTAACCAGAACAGAATTGAGAAACCCAGAGTAGCCAAACAGTTTTCAAAGTTTCTGTACTAAAGTTTATGTACTTATAATTTTTCACCTTTCATTTTCAGCTATTGCTTTAGTTATGCTTTTATTTTTTAACTAATTTGATATTTATTGGTCAGCAGGTAGTATGCTAGATGCTGTGGATATCAAAAAATGAAACGTTTTTTTCCTTTAAGGGTATAATGCAAATGGAAAGGACAGATCTAAAAACCAGTAATTATAATGGAATTTTATAAGTAATAGGGCCATGTGCAAAGTGTTGTGGGTATGTAGATGTATGTCTGGCTGGTCTGTAGTAGTCAAAACATTGAAATAATCTAACATCTGAAATGTATCCTAAAAGATGAGTAGGAGTTTTTAAAAGTTTTATGAGAAAGCATAGTTGCATTCCAAAAACTGATACAAAATCAGTTTTGGTCCACAACCCTTTTGTTAGTTGGGGATGGACTCTACTTTATTTAGATCATGGGAAATTAAATGAAAATAAGCTTGCCAATACTGAATTTTCTAGGAGCGTCATGGAATTAGCTCAGAGTCTTCTTAAACTTTCTTTTCTTCTGTTTACACTTTTAAAATGAAATTATTTCGGTTCTCTGGAAAAGTATAAAATATAACACATTTGTACATACCTCCCAGCAACATTTGTCATATTTTCGGTACTTGTTTTCAGATTTTTTTTTTAAATGAATAAAGCATGTATACAAAAGAAGCCCACATTTGTATCCCTCCCCAATTCCATTTTCTCTTTTTACATAGAGATAAATGGTGTCCTGAATTTGGTGTTTACCAGTCCTTTGCATTTTAATTTTATTTTACTAGGAGTTTATGTATCTGTTATCAATATGTAGTTCATTTTCTGTTACTAGCTTGCACATAAATGGTATCATATCAAACATTTTAGTTTGCATCTTGCTTTTTGGAGTTAACATTATTTTTGAAATTTGTCAGTGTTTACATGTGGTTGTAGCTTTTTTATCTCCCCCCCCCTTCTCTCTTCTCCTCCCCCCGCCTCACTCCCCACCCCAACCCCCAGTTAAGCCGTTGTTCTCAGTCTAGTTGTGGAGGATGCAGCTTACTGGCCTATGTTGGTATTATGAACCTTGCACTCTACCCAACTGAGCCAGTCGATCGCTGGCCACCAGCCAGCCGCTCACGGCAGCTCATGTATAGCTTTTTTATCTTGACTGCTGAATATTAATGTGATGAATTAACGACGCTGTCTGTTTTCATATTGATGAGTATTTAATTAAGGTTGTTTCCAGTTTATCCCTATTATAGTGTTACAGCAAATATACTTATCTCCTTGAGCACATGTGCAAATGCTTTTCTAGTTTATATCTAAGGGTGGAATTACTCTATGTACATCTTAAATTTGACTATATGTTGCCAAATTATCCTCCAAAGTGGTTGTTTTATCCTCTCATCAGCAACATGTAATAGTTTCCATTGCTTTTCATCCTCATCTAACCCCTGATGTCTAACCCTGTAGACCCATGGTTATTTGATTTGTTAGCCCACATCAGATTACAAGGGGACAGTGTAATAGGGAATGCTTCCAGAGGCACTGACAGACATAATAGTAATGGCAGCTGACATCTGTGAATGACCCAGTGTGTTAGGCATGTCTCTAACATTCTTTATTCCCCACTAGACAAAGGTGGCTAATTTTTGATAAGAAGTGAAGAAAACTAAAAATCAGTGTTCAAAATTTCTTAATATCTGGGTAATTCATTCTCTAGGGAGGGAAAGTCTATATATCTCTACTTCCAGAGAGCAGTACTTAAGAGTGTTGTATAGAAATCCATTATAATCACAGTGTCATTTTTAAAAAGTTAGCTTATATGTTCAGTGTAATCTTTTAACAGAGTGAACAATATGTCTTAGATTACTAGACAAATGCTTTGGCGTTCTGGAACATGCACTTGTAGTAACAAAACTTTTTCTGGTGGTCTGGTCTTAAATTCCTATTCCTCAAAATTTGGTTTTAACTTACTAGCTGTTATCAAGGACTATCAGAGACAGGGTAAAATAAATACTTGTTTAAAAGAGCGTTCTTATTATACACAATTTTTTTTTGTGTTAGGAATCTTACATTGAAGACCTAACAGAATATGCACTTGCTGTTCACAAAAGAGGACATATAAATGGCTAATATACACACACAAAACTTCACTGATAACCAAGGAACTGTAAATTAATATAAGATGGTATTTTTTTAAGTTCTAAATTTCATTTGTAAAATTTGTCCAGAGGAAAATTCTTTACATAGCTTTTTATGTAAAAGACTTCATCACAATTGTATTTTCAGTATCAAATAATTAGAAACAATCCTTTGGCAGTACGTGGAGGGTGTACTCCAGCTTCCCTGATTATGAATTTTAAAATAAGTCTTTCCCGTTGATACCTGAAGTCAAGATCTCACATAATGGATCAGATCAGAAATATGTGAAGTCTTCTTAGAAAGACAGAATGGTTCCTAGCCCAGTCTAACTGAATATATGTAGTATGGATAAAGGAAGTATGTGTAAGTAAGAGTTGGGGTGGGATCATCCTTGGAAGGGAAGGCAAATTTCTGGAGAATTTCTAAGGTTGGAGAATTTCTGAGGTTGGCTGCTCCCAAGGAATAAAGGGCCTTACTAACCAACTGACATTAAATATACAGGTCTCATTGACTAGCCTATTAGAGAAGTAGTTGAATGAGTTAGGCAAGCGCAGTCTGACATCACTAAACATCAGTTCCTCTGACTGACTCCACTTGTTCCATGTTCACCAAGAAGCCTTCTGACTGCTTATTTGACTTCACAAAAATTTTGTCTATTATAATTAATGGGTTGGTTATTCACTAAGATATTGAGAGTAATTATAATTTTTATTTCCTTTAAATGTTTTTTGTCCTTATCTTTCAAATTCTCCAAAATTAAAGGTATTTTATAGTGAGAATTAAAAAAATATATATGTGGCAGAGGTAAAATGCAGATATTTGGAACTTTTCCCCCCAGATGGTCAGCAGGAGGATGAAGCCAGTAAAATTGAAGCTCTGCACAAGAGAAGAAATTTACTTGCAGCATTTTGTAAGCTAATTGTATATACTGTAGTGGAGATGAATACAGCTGCAGATATCTTCAAGCAGTATATGAAGGTAAAGTTTGAAAAATGGATAGCAAGATGTTTTTATAATGCTTAAAGATAGTAAATGTAACATTGGCTTTTATGCTTAGTTGCCACTGAATTTTTAAAGAGTGAAGGAAATCTCTTTTAAAGTACTTAACATTTTCAGTAGCATTTCCTCCTACTTCTACTCCATTATAATGGACATTTTGGATTTATTGAGTTCATTTGCACTTGGAATATTGGAAACAGCTTGTCTTAGGTTAAGTGTCACTATTAGAAATTGTATTTGTGATGTAGTTTAAGACATCAGGATAGTGTCCTTCCCCTGCTTGATGCAGCTTTAAAAAGTGTTGTTTTAGAAATCAGGAGACCTAGATGTTACAGTTGTAGCTTGACTACTGTGAAGCTTGGGTAACTCAATACTTTTTGTATCCTGCATTTCTTTATCTGTTCCACTGTGATAGCTAAGGTTCCTTCAGGGTCTGAAAATCTGATTTGATTCAGAGTAGGCTATTCACAATTTTTATAAATACATGTAAGATTCTCTAATTTTCAAGTAGTAGTAGGAAGGATACTTTTAATTGTACTAATGAAACATGACCAAATGTGGTAAGATAGTGTTTCTGTAATCCTTTCTTAAGTAAAATCTAATTATAAAAGCAAACTTTTTTTAAGCCTTTGCTTTCACAAAATAAAATACCACGTTTCCCCGAAAATAAGACAGCTAGACAATCAGCTCTAATGCGTCTTTTGGAGCAAAAATTAATATAATACCTGGTCTTATTTTACTATAAGACTGGATCTATAATAATAATAATACAATATAATATAATACCAGGTCTTATATTAATTTTTGCTCCAAAAGATGCATTAGAGCTGATTGTCCGGCTAGATCTTATTTTCACGGAAACACGGTATGTGATAAATGTCAAAAACTAGTTAATTCTTTCTTTGTAATATTTTGCTACATGATAGAACTTTAGCACCATTATAAATTACTTTGGAACTTAAGTTATTTGGAATGATAATTAATGATTTGTTTTTAAACTAAGGTTGTTTATGAAGTCATTTTGCAAGTTTTATACTTTCAGATCTAGGTAGTCTAGATTAAAGTCAATTTTATTAGTCATAGGGATATGGTTATCCTGTTACCTCTTAACAGTTGTCGTGTATGCATTTTGAAACTGTTAAATTAGAAAAAATATTTCTTATGCAATACATGATGTAAATGTTACAATAAGTTTTCTTTTAAATATTGTTAATAGACTTAGTTTCTATAAGCCAAGTAATTAAATTGGAAACTGCACATGAACTCCATGCCAGTTAGCAATGACTAAGTTAGGAAAGTGATTGATTATATTGTCTCAATAGCTCAAGAGCACAAGAACTTTGTTTACACCTTCGTGTTATTTCTGAAAAGCTGTATAATCTAATTATAGCTTTACGTCATGCCTCCTTAAAACCAAGTTTAGAGCTTAATATGATTAGATCTTAACTGTCTAATATTGCTGATTTTACTAAAGTTAGGGTTTATGTGCTTAGAAATTGAAGTTTTGGTAACATTCTTTTGTTCCTCAAAAGGCATAATTTCAGCCAAATACATGCTTTGTGACATGCTTACATGATTAACCTAAAGTTAGTCCTATTGTCCAATAGTTTTAAGAGATAGAGCTCTAATTTATACAAATTTCTTTTCTAGTATTATAATGACTATGGAGATATCATCAAAGAAACAATGAGTAAAACAAGGCAGATAGACAAAATTCAGTGTGCAAAGACCCTTATTCTCAGTTTGCAACAGGTAAGACATTTTAAGACTACCACCTTTAGGTTAACACAATTAACAAGAAATAGTTTTTAAGGTAACAATAGAAAAATGAGCAAAAGATGTAATAGACAATTCATAAAAGTAGAAATACAAGATATTCAATCTCACTAGTAGACATTGTGCAAGTGAGATTATTTTTTGCTTTCAGACTGGTAAGATTGACAAAACCTATAGCTGTCTAAGGTATAAGGGGAAATAGATACTGTCATGAGTAAATATTGGTACAACATTCCTGGTAGGTAGTTTGGCTATATGTTTCAAAATTTATAGTGTGTATGCCATTTGAGGCAGCAATTCTACTTTGAAAAATTTATCCAAGGTGGTAATAGGACAGGTTTGCAAAAATGGGTGTACAAGATTGTACATGGCAACATTGTTTATAATAACAAGAAATTAGAAATAATCCAAATGTCCATCAGTAGGATATTAGATGAATATATTATGTATTATATCTCTGCAATGGCTGTTGTAGAGCACTTCAAGTTAGTGTAGATCTGTATTCATTAATGTGTACAGATTTCTACTGTAGACATAGTTTGAAAATAAAGTAGAAGTGACTATAGTATAGCATCTCTATAAAATTATTCATATCTCTATATCTGTCTGGGGGAAAAAATCACTAAAACATTGGTGGTGGTTAACTTGCTTAGGTATGTATGTTTCAGGTAAATTTTGCTTTTCCCCCCATATATTTCCATATTTCATTTAATGAGTATTTATTAATCTTAACAATCAAAACACAATAATCTTTTTCATTTTGGCAGTGGCAAGGCAAGTTTACGCAAAAATCATTTGCTCAGTGTATTTTTGTCTCTAGACCAAATGCACCCAAAACTACCTATTTCAATTTGATAAACTTTCTTATTGCTTTATAGTTATCTAGGTATGAAAGTTCTTAATTTCATTTGGGTATTCTTTACTAAAATTAATAGAATTTAAAAGGTTTTAAAGGTAGCATTTTCAATAACTTTTGCTATAAAGTATAGCTACTTGCTGTAGAAAGTTTAGAAAACATAGGAACTACAAAAATGCAACTTACCCTTAATTTTTATCACTTAATGCTTTTAGTTTTTAGTAGCCTTTTTAGTCTTTATTAGGCCCATATGAAATCTTATTTTTACAAAAATTAAGTTATATCATGCATTTTATTTTGTAAGCCTGAACTTTTCATGTTAATAAATCCTGAACACCTTCTTGCCATTGCATACTCTCCTCAGCATTTAAAATGGCTATATTGTATTCCATTTCGTAGAGGGACCATAATTTAACCAAGATCTCTTCTTGGTTAAAAATGTTAAAGTTCTTTTACAAATGTTAAGTTCTTTTACAATCTTTGCCTTTATAAATAGCACCAAAACTTTTTTGTTCCTATGTATTATGCACAAATATTATTATTCCTTTTGGATAAAGTCTGATAGAATTGCTTAGTCAAAGGACATTAAAATTCTAAACCTTTCACTACATTTTGCGAGATTGCTCTATAGAAAGGAAGGTTATCTCAATTTATATTCGCAGCAGATCACAATGCTCATTGCAGACAAAGTAAAAAATATTACAGTACAGCATCCCTATAAAATTGTACATAATCTCTATTTGGGGGATAAATCACTACAACGTCAGTGGTGGTTAACTTACTTTGGTACGTTTACTGTATTCTTATAATAGTAGTAGCAATTATCTGTTAAAAGCTTGGCAATTTGGTAGTTAAATTGCATTTTGTTTTGCTTTATGATGAAATATCTTGATGGTAAGATACATCATTTAAATGTAAATAGCAGAGCATAGTTGCCTAATAATTTGGTGGGTTTCCTTTTTCTTTACCTTTTTTTATGTAGTATTTTAATATCCAGTTAATTCCAGCAGAGCAGAATTCTGCCATAACTAACCTAAAAAGTTTCTAATGTCAATAATAAGATTCTAATGTCAATAATTCTAGAGTGAATATATGAAGTGCTACAATTTTGGTCGTTTGTATCATGTGTTTTAAAAATTCATGTTTTAGAATAAAATGCAGTGCCTCATTTACGGATTATCTAGTATATTTTAAGTAGAAAATATGGTATTTTAAAAGATGTGAATAATCCATAGTTATCAAAAATATTTAACGTGCTTTCTTTCTTTTCAAACAGCTTTTTAATGAAATGATACAGGAAAATGGCTATAATTTTGATAGATCATCCTCAACATTCAGTGGCATAAAAGAACTTGCTAGACGTTTCGCTTTAACTTTTGGACTCGATCAATTGAAAACGAGAGAGGCCATTGCTATGCTGCACAAGTAATCTCCAAATATTTCATTCACCCCTATTTTTTAATCATGCAATTCTTTTGAATCTAGCTCTTTTGTTAAGAATAATCAAATTCAATTGATGCTTTATTTTTTGTTTACACATCTATGGCATATCTCTTAAGTTAAGACCCAATTATAGTGCTATCTCCATTAACAAATAAGTTAGGACTAAAACTTCTCTCATAGAAAGTCTTTGCCCTAATTAAAACTACAAAATCTTTATGAATTATGTGAAGAAAAGCAGCATATATTCATCAGGTATTGCAGTATCTTTTTAACAACTTTTGTCATAATCTCACTGCTATTAGAGAAGTTTTTAAGATTTGGTTCCTTTGTTTCGAGCGTTCTCTTTCTGGTTCTGTTCTCTATCTTATAGTGACCTTTTCCCTTATTTTGAGCCACAACCTTCTTTCCGTCTGTATATATTCTTTGCCTTACAAAAATTGGAAATCTTCTAATTTTATTTGTGGTATGCAAGTTAGTGATCCATTATACTTTTAAGTATGAGTATATTTTAGACCTTTTGCATAACCACCACATGGATATTAATATCTTTATGTGTTGATTGTGGATAAAGATCCTTGCCTTTGGGAAAATCAAGAGGCTTAGAGTCTTTCATTGAAAGCTCTCTGCTCCCCGCCCCCGTGTGTGTATGTGCATATATATATATAATTTTCCCTGTCTCTTTTACTCGTCTTCCTTACTTAGTTATAACAGTATTAAATGTCTCCCTACAGAAATGTTTCTGCTGTTTAAATAAGTTAATCCCATACCTCCCCCAACTTTAATTTATTCTCTCCTTTCACTTTGCTCTAAAAGTCTCAATTCCTTTTTATGCCTTTTAAATAGATTTGATGAAAAATATAAATAAATTGAATGATACTTTTGGGTAATATTTAGGGACCACATATGTAGTAATTATTTTGAGAAGTAATATATATATAATGTGTGTGTGTGTGTGTGTGTGTGTGTGTGTGTGTATGTATATATATATATATATATATATATATATATATTCATGTAATAGCCTTACTTCTTTCCTCCCCATTTTCATCTGGATTGTTTTTTAACCAGTTACATTTTTATAATGTTGGGTTGTTGTCTTGATTGATAGAGGTATTTATTGTTAAATAAATATAGTTAAAATAGGCCCTGAGTGGAGTTTAATTTTTAATGGCTCATTACAAATTGTCTTTAGTCATTATTTTTAAGGTAGTCCTGTGTGCTTTAGTAGGTCTCCTTTATGTCTTAAAAAATACAGAAAATATATTCATCATTATGTTGAGAGCATTTGGGTTATTTTCTGTGGAAAAGAGAACCAAGGAAAGAATATAGACGTATCAAACTACGTTCAGTCTAGAGGCGAGCTGGTGTATTTCTGTGCCTCTGTGTGTTTTTGTTTTGAAGAAAAGAACAGTGGCATAAAGTGTAAATATATTTGTTCATTCTCACACTATAGCCTCTTTATTCTCACTATTCCTCAGATTAAATGCATGGCAAAAAAAACATTTTAGTAGTGGAATGAAAGTATAAAAATTTTCTTTCTAAGTTAATGAAAGTATAAAAATTTTCTTTCTAAGTTACTGAGTTTTGTATTGTAGTCCCTTAAATATTTGTTTGTCTTTTTTTATTTGCAGAGATGGCATAGAATTTGCTTTTAAAGAACCTAATCCACAAGGAGAGAGCCATCCACCTTTAAATTTGGCATTTCTTGATATCCTGAGTGAATTTTCTTCTAAACTACTCCGACAAGACAAAAGAACAGTGTATGTATTTGTTAAAAATATTCCATTTAATTTTGTTTTAGAATTCTTAAAGATAAATTGTTATGCTTGATTTCTCTCCCTCCTACATATAGAGAGTAGAACTGTAGGATTGCATTAATGCACAAAAATCTTTATACTTCAGAACTTTTATAATTTAAGGGTTGTAACTGTATTTTGTGTATAATACTCGAATTCTGTGAGTTCTCCTCACAGTGTAGTTGTGGCTTTAGAGGTGTAATTTGAATTCTTTATGTATCCTTATTTGCATTTTTGGCTTAGCCTAACTAAGGAGGGAGCATTTACCATGTTTCCCCGAAAATATGACCTAGCCGAACAATCAGCTCTAATGTGTCTTTTGGAGCAAAAATTAATATAAGACGCGGTCTTATTTTACTATAATATAAGACCGGGTCTTATATAATATGATATAATGTAAGACCAAGTCTTATATTAACTTTTGCTCCAAAAGACGCGTTAGAGCTGATTGTCCAACTAGGTCTTATTTTCGGGGAAACACGGTAATAGACAATTATATCGGTGATCCATCAGGAACATCTTAGCCTGTGGAAAGTAGAATTCCCCTTTTTAACTTTTTACTTTGACTACTGGTCCTCTCCTCAACAGATCATTTAAGCAGGATACTTTTCTGGTTTAGTCTCCTAAAATGGTGAGTTGATATTCTAAGAGAGCCCAACAAATGGAATTAAATTGCAAAATCTTCTACCCTCTCCCTCTTGACTAAAAGGGCAGAAGAATGTGAATAACTTATTTTATATTACATATATATTCCCTTCTGAAAGTCCACCAGTATTTTGCACTTAAAGATTGTATAGATTTTATATGAAATTCTAATGTACACAAAACTAATCTATGGTGAGAGAAATCATAGTAGTGGTTACTTCTAGGGTGAGAAACTGGATGGGAAAAAGAACACAGGGTACTTTCTAGGGTTATGGGAATGTCCTGTATCTTAAAATGTGTTACATGGCTGCAATCATTTGCAAAACTGATAACAATTGTACTCTTAATTTCTGTGTATTTTATTATATATAGATTTCTCCTAATTAAAAATTTCATTGACACTATTAGTGAAATACAAAGTAAAACAATGAAAAAACATTTCTCACTTAATAGGTTAGAAAAAATTAAGAAGCCTGATAGTCCCAAGTATTGCCAAGGATGTAGAGCAATAGAGACTTTTATACATTTCTGGTGATGGTGTAAATTGGTACAAGACCACTTTGTGGAGGAGCTATTCAGCAATGTCTAATAAAGTTTAATCTACCTCATAACCCACTAATTCTTTTCATAGGTAGATACGGTAAGGAAACTTGTGCACGTGTTTACTGGAGGACCATAAAAGAATTTGACTGTTGCATTGTTTGAATTAGGGAAAAGCTCAAAACAACCAACCATCAACTAGAGAATGGGGTCAATAGATTGATATACAATGGAATACTATACAGCAGTGAAAATGGTTAGAGTTTTTTCAAGTAAACATAATTCCTTAATTTTATTAAATACCCAGTCATTATTCAGATTTCCAGTAATCTCAGATGTCATAAATGATGTTCACTTTTATAGTTTGATTGAATTGGGATTGAAATAAGGCTGATATATATTCCAATTGATTATTCTGTTTTTGAAATCTTAAAAATTTCTTTCACCATTATTGAGCTATAATTGGCAAATTGTAATTTATTTAAAGTATATAACATCGTGGTTTTATATATGTATACATTATGAAAGGATTCCCATAATCAAGTTAATAAATACATCACCTCATATATTTACCTTTTTAAATGATATCACTTAAAAGTTTTATTCTTTTAGCAAATTTCAGTTGTACAGTGTTATATAATTATACATTATCAACTATAATCACCATGTTAAACATTAGATCTTCAGACCTCATTCATCTTTACTAAGAATTTTTTTCCAACTTTATTGAGATATAGTTGACATTTTTCCCCCTTCTTCCGCCTCACTCCGGTTCAAGCTGTTGTTTCTCAGTCTAGTTGTGTAGGACACAGCTCCCTGGCCCATGCTGGTATTATGAGCCTTATGCTCTCCACGGCTGAAGCAGTAGGTCACCAGTTGTTGGTCGCCGCTCACAGCAGCTCTCACCGACCTTCCCCTGCTCATGGCAGCCCATCTCCAGGGAGAGCTATTGTTCACGATCTTAGCTGTAGAGGGCGCAGCTCACTGGCCCATGTGGAAATCGAACCAGTGATCTCGGCACTAGGAGCACGGCGCTCCAACCACCTGAGCCACCAGGCTGGCCCGAGATATAGTTGACATTTAATGTGTAAGCTTAAGGTGTACAACATGTTGATTTGATACACTTATATATTGGGAAATGATTATCACTAGTGTTAGCTAATGTCAGTCTTCCAAAATGGTTAGATTTAAAAAACCTAATATTGACTGTGAAAAGTACCAAACCATGCTATGATGTTTATAGATAAATAAGTATTAAAAGTACAAAATATGCATGAGGATGATAAATAGAAAATTCATGTTAGTGGGAACTTCTGTGGCAGGGAAAAGGGCAAAGGGAAACATCATCAGGGAGGCTACTTACCTGAAATGTTCTGCTAAGCTCTATGATGGACACATAGTTGTAAATCTCTCTACTGGTCAGTGTATTTTGGCTCAAGCTCCATATCTTGTTGCAGACTAGTAACAGTTTTCAGACTGATAGTTCACAGACCATACATTCAGGAGTACTATACTACTGTGTATAGCTGAAATACATTGCAATTAAGAAGAACAATTAACACCAAGTTGTATGTGTTTGTAACTGTCTCCTATCCTCTCTCTTTAATGGTGTTCAAAACTGATGATTTTGAATTGATTGGAATTAGTCATTGTTATGACAGCAAGTATTTGAATTACACTTTATAGTTAGTTGACAAAAAATGTGTTCATGTATTTGAAACATAGTTTAGACAATATACAGCATTGAATTCTTAGGGTCAGAAGCCTGGGGTTATACTGCTTCTGTCATGGTTGTACTGCTTTCTCATTTTTATGACCATGGATATGTTACTTAACTTGTCCTTTTCTTTCCTCATCTGTCAGATGGGGAGAATGTCTCCCTCATACAATGTAAGAAATACCAAAGTTAAATACCAAAGTTAAAATACCAAAGAGAAAAACGCCTAGCACATAGCAGTCACACAAATGTTAGTTGAATTTTGATTGCTATATTACATATAATCTATAGAATCCTTGTGATACTTGGATCCCAAGGTAGATGTCTGACTTCTGTCAGGCTGAAACTTTTTGGCAGGTAGGGACCCTGTCTGATTCATCTTTTCTTTACATCCCCAGTGCCTGGGGCATAGTAGATGCTCAGCAAACACTAAGCTGAAATGCTCTGACTTATTTCATTTACTATGAAAATCTTCATAGAGACAAAGTTGCTCTTCAGTTTACTGATGTAGCTAGGGGTTGGTAAAACTGGGACTAGGACCCAAGTTGTGTGATTTTTAAATCAAGTCCTCCTTCCAGAAATATGACTTGAGTTTGTTCTTCTGGCACAGGCCTGAAAAGTTCAGGCAGAGACATCTTGAGAAAGAAAACACTAACGTCCTTTAATTGTTACTCTATGAAGAAATGTGGACTATCCAACATTACTTTGTTTCATTCTAACGTACTTTGCTATTTTTTAAATTTAATTCTAATTAAGTCATTGAATGTTCCATATGGTATGTGAGCCTTAAGATCATTAGGAGGAATAAAGAAAAAAGCTATGGCAGTTTGGTATCAAAGCTAATGGTTTCTACTTCTTTTTAAGGTATGTTTACTTGGAAAAGTTCATGACATTTCAGATGTCACTCCGAAGAGAAGATGTGTGGCTTCCACTGATGTCTTACCGAAATTCTTTGCTAGCTGGTGGTGATGATGACACCATGTCAGTAATTAGTGGAATCAGCAGTCGGGGGTCAACTGTGCGGAGTAAAAAATCAAAACCATCTACAGGAAAACGGAAAGTGGTTGAAGGCATGCAGCTCTCACTCAGTGAGAATATACTTTATTCTCTTTATATTTATCCCTTAACATTTACCAACTGAAGTGTCATTAAGGTTCACCTTATTTTTTTTGAGATATGTCCTGTTAAATAGTATCTTGCACAGTGTGTCTAGTTATATGTAAATATACTGTTCTAAGCATTTTTTTTTTACATAAACTCAGTCCTCACATCTCTGGGTACATCCTCATTTTTCAGATGAGAAAACTCGTGCAGTGAGGTTAAGTAACTTACGTAGGGTCACACAGACATTAAGTAGTAGAGCCAGGCAGTCTCACTCTAGAGCGCCTATTTTTTTTGATTACGGCGCTGTGCTGTATGCATAGTGATACACTCCGTTATAGAGCTAATTATTACCAAGAAGGTCAGCTTATCTAGTTTAAGTGGAGCAACAGATTCAGAGAGGTTGCAACTTTTGAATTTCTTTGAAGAGGTTGTTAATCACGAAGAACTTGATAGAAATACAAATTGCTGTCTGTAATCTTAGAGGTAGTAATGCGTTATGACACTTGAATCTCTTGGACTTCTAGCACTTCAGGGTTGGTTCAGAATAGGCCTGGAAACTTTCTTCCTTTCCTTAGGAACCTTTAAACAAATTGGCATAGTTGTCAAAATTTGTTCCAGTTATAACTGCTGAGTAACAAACTACTCCAAAACTTAGGACATAGCAGGGACATAACACCTGGTGCTTCAGCTAGGAAAACTCAAAGGCTCATGACTGGAATTGTATGGAAACATCTTCACTTACAGATATACTGTGTTTCTCCGAAAATAAGACCTAGCCAGACAATCAGCTCTAATGCGTCTTTTGGAGCAAAAATTAATATAAGACCCGGTCTCATATAATATAAGACCCGGTCTTATAGGAAAATAAGACCCAGCATATTATGTTATGTTATGTTATGTTATGTTATGTTATGTTATGTTATGTTATGTTATGTTATGTTTTATTTATTATATTTTATCCCAGTCTTATAGTAAAATAAGACCCAGATTTATATTAATTTTTGCTCCAAAAGACGCATTAGAGCTGATTGTCCAACTAGGTCTTATTTTCGGGGAACCACAGTAGTCTTAATATCCCAGTCAATGGGGAAATCTCTTTTATAGTATCCCTGACCAGTTAAAATAGAGCTGATGGTTTATAGGAAGTGAAAATAAATGTTCCTTTTTTAGTGGAAAATCAAAAGATGATTTCTGCACATCACTATAAATCTTTAAAAGTTTTTCTCACCTGGACAAATAGTTAATAGTTATTACAGATTTGTGCTGGACCATCAAACCTTTTCCTTAGATTTTATGGAGTACATATGAATTAGTATTTTTATAATATTTTAAAGGTAGATTATCAAACCAGATGCTTCAGTTTTTACAGAGTTGATGTTCACTCTTTGTTTAGGTTTTTGGAGACAGCCATGGAAATTGAGGCATTAATAAATTGGATAGACAAATACTGATTAGGATGGCTAGATCAGTGCAATTTTAAAGACAAAATTGGAGCCTAAACACAGTAGAACTTAAAGACTGATGTAATTATATTGCAGATTATGGAATTTATGTCTAATCCATCTCTTACTAGGGTATTAGCTAATAGCACATTTTTGTTTGCACTCTTCCCTTAAAAACTTACATGTATGCACATATGTGATTTTCTAATAAAATAGTTTTCCTTCAAACTCACATTCAATCATTCAAATGCTATTAATTTCCCCTCCCAAACCAGTGATTTTATAAAATAACTATGAATTTGGTAATACCTGCATGTGAATTTGTCTCTTATTAATCATAGCAGTATTTACAGGCACTTTGAAAACAAGGAGGTTTTTGTAGGTATGAAACCTGGTCTTTTTAGTCCAGTGCTTAACATGCATATGGATTTGTGCTCCCCTTGAAGTTGTTCCTAGGGCTTCTCAGCGGTGAGCACCCTATAGACTGGGAACCATTCTCCCATTGTGTCTGTTCCTGTTCCCACCTCTAATTCACCTGGGCTACACAGTTAGCCTCCTAATTGGCCAGTTTGCTCACTAGTTTTCATATTCTTAAGTCCACCTTCCACACTGCCACATCATACTTTGACTAAAACATGTAATCCACCACATTGCTTCCCTTCCTTAAAACCTTCAACAGTAGTTCCTCTTGTCGTAGTACAGCTAAGGCTTCTCATAAATTGATTCCTGCTTCTTTATTCATTCTATCTTTTGCCACTTACCCCAGGAGTACCAAAACTCTTAGTTTGAATCATGAAATGACTGGTTTTTGTAGGTCAAAAACTGCTGATTATCAGCAAATCAGTATGGTTCAGTTGTTTCATGCCTCAGTGCTTTTGCTTATGTTCTTCCCCCACCTAGTCCACCCAATGTCTACTCTAGTTAGAGGTCACTTCCAGGGAGCTGGCTCTGATCCCTCTCATTGCTCCCCTTCCACCTGTGCTTCCCTCTCTTCTAGCACTTACCACACTGTACTGTGATGGCATGTTTTCTTTCTCTACAACTAGACTATGGCAGCAAGGCCTGGACTTGCACCTTACATACCTTTCTATCCCCCTGTTCCAAGCACTTAGCATGTGGAAAGGAAAGCAACCAGATGTTTGCTGACCTCAACAGGTTGTATTAGATATCTGATTAGTCAAAATTAGTGACCCACCTCATTGCTGTTGGTTTTCTTTTTCAGCTGAAGAGAGCAGTAGTAGTGACAGTATGTGGTTAAGCAGAGAGCAAACCCTGCACACCCCAGTTATGATGCAGACACCACAACTCACCTCAACGATTATGAGAGAGCCCAAAAGATTACGGCCTGAGGATAGCTTCATGAGTGTCTATCCAATGCAGACTGAACATCATCAAACTCCTCTTGACTATAAGTAAGTACATTTGATCATTTTCTATACTATAACTTTATTAATTACATAGAAAAAAAGTTAAGTTAAAAGAAGAATAAAATTCTCCTTGAAGCACGCAGGTAACATGGATGTTAGCTCAAAGACAACAAGAGGAAGCAAGGCAACAACAGGAGAGAGCAGCAATGAGCTATGTTAAACTGCGAACTAATCTTCAGCATGCCATGTAAGTGAGAGTGCCTTATTGTCTGAGTCTAGGAAGTCCACTAATTCATTTTAACATACTCTAATGTGTGCCTTACTTAATAATTTCAGCAAACTCTATCTGGAGTAACTACGCTGAAATAATCAAGGAACTAAAAATTGGTCTTTCCAACAGAAGAAAAGAACTTTTTAAATATTAACCAGTTAGCTAGAGGACCAATCTTAGATTGCTTGATCTGTTGGAAAAGTTTAAATATGAATCCTTGTTTATTTTGGTACACAAAATTATAGCTAAAAATCCAGTTTTGTTACATCTTAATTCACTCCCCACCTTAGTTCAGGCCCTCATCTCTCATCTGAACTATTGTGTTAGCTAACTCAAAATCTTCCCTCAAATCTCCCATTTATCCTCTCACCAAACCCCTTCCCTTACTCCCCCCACCACCACTCCATCATTCACACTACCATCCAGAAGTACTATTCTATACTAAAAACCTGATCATGTAACTCTTTTACTAAAAACCTTCCCATGGCTCCCCATTGCCTGCAGGATAAAGTCCAAACTCCTTAGCTCATGGCATGCAAGATCTTTCAAAATATGGCCCCTGCCTACATTTTAGTATCATATCCCATTCCCTGGCAACTGGTAAAATCGTAAAGGAACAAGCTCAGATGTCACCTTACATGAAGCTGCGGTCATCTATGCTCCCATAATGCTATGTATACTTACATTTTTTATAGCACTTATACGTTGTTTTATAATTATTTGTTTATGAATTTCCCCTTTCTCTAGACTGTGAGCTCCTCAAGGGCAGGGATCACGTTCATTGCCTGTCAGTACTTGGCACATAAAAAGTGTTAAATAAATGTTGATCTTAAGAATAAATGTCCAATGCTAAAAGTGTAATTTAACTTTGAAATACTTTATTTTTACTTGACTCTGTAAGAGAGCTTTATAAATCTTTATTAGTTTTGGCTCTAAAAGAAATGTCAGGCAAGCAGTCTTTAGATGATTGGTACAAGGGGAAAGATGATGATTCTTATTATTTACGGTTTGGGGTTTGAAAGCTTTGTATTTATAATGTGGTATGTTTTAATACTGGGAGATAGTAATGGTTACCTTCTTTTAAAAATGTTTTGTTTTGTTGGTGTTTAAATGATGAGAATTTCACCCACTTTTCTTACATAAAAATTTATCTTGAGAGTTAGCCTATTTAAGTTTACGTTAGTTGTGTATGACAGTCTTAAGAACCTCTAAAAAAGTATACTCTATCACATGTATAGATTTTGATCTTAACTTGTCTTATGTGGCCGTTATCTATACTATCACTTGGTTCTGTCCCCTGTTCCTGTTTATATGGCCACATTCACCTTAATATATGTTCTTATTTCGTGCTGGATACAAGAACTAATTTCATAGATTCCACCGAGTCACCAGTCCAAATATTCTGGAATTCTGCTATGCAATCATTTGGTCCATATCTTTCCCTGAAAACTTTTCACCAGTCGCTAAGATCTTCCACAGCATCTCATTAATCGGTACCATTTTTCATTTTTTGCTTTTTAGTTTGTTTTGATTCTCCTTAGAGATAAACTCCCCCCACCCCGTGACTAGAAGAGATTATCCCAGTTAAATAATTACTACTGGAAGATTCTTTTGGTTGTTGTACCATAAATGGTCTATTGCGTGAGACTTTAAAATACTTTTGTTTTATGCTTTTTCTGTAATGATATTTGCCCTGTAACTGAAAATACTTCCAAATTCTCTCGATTTGTTTCACATATATCTTCCTTATACTCCAAATGAAATGCAGAATGGATTTTTGGTTTTCTATGACATGACCCACAAAGCACACATGTTTGCTTCACAGTTGCTTTCACCAAATACAGTAAAATTATTTACTATCTAGAAAGTTTAGGAAATAGGGACCATTGTCAACATGTTTGTCCAGGTAGCATGGATTAGACATCATTATCTTTTAAGACTCAACATAGTGTTGTATACATTGTAAGCTACCATTCAGTAAATAATTGATTTGGGGGAGGGGAATCTTTCAATAAGTGAGAAAATAAAGAAACTTTGGCAACACTGGGGAACGAGAAGTCACCCTCAATTTCACTATTACATTGAAGTATGCTGATCTGGGCTAATTTGTGAACTTGAAATTTGAGTTTATTCTTTATAATTATGTGCTAATGTACGTAGTTTTTGTTCTTAATTTTTATTTTTCTATGTATGTCTTAATTTTGAGTTTCCTAGAACATAGAATCTAAGTTTCAGCATAAGTGTTGCTCATTTCTTCCTGAAGCAGAATTATTTTCTTTCAGTATATCTTACAACATTTGATGCATATTTCTCTTGCAATATTCATCACATTTTGTCATAATTATGTTTCCTACAGTAGACTGTGAGCTCCTTGAGGGCAGGAACCATGTCTTACCTTTTTTTTTTTTTATCAATTACAGTTGCCATTCAATATTTCATTTTTTTTTTGGCATCCATAGGACACAATAGAAGCCTGACACATATATAGTAGGCATTGTGTGAATGCATGAGTGCCTGGTATACATTAGGTACTGAGTGAATGAATAAGTGGTAGGTAAAATTAACATATATTAATGAAAATATGTGTATTCTGAAAATATCATTTCTCTGGTCTTTGTTTTCTATTTGTTTATTAATTTATATCCTGCCTACTATCAAAAAGGATTTGAGGTATCTTGTCTGTTCCCATGTGGGAGATTCTCATTGACCTTTTACATGGGATAGCAGAACTATCAAGCCAAACGTATTGAAGGAATGTAGACTGAACATAACTCCTGAGCATTTTCAGACAAGTGAACGTTGGGCTTTTGACATCATTGATGATAAGATCAATGCCTAATCATTTTCCCTGACCTTTAACTCCATCATTTGCCATTACACTTGACTATAGAGAGCCACATAGTTGCTGCCAGTATGTTAACAGTCAGAGCCCTGGTTCAGCCCTTGAACTTGTGTTGTATTTCTCTAGTCGGCGTGGCACAAGCCTGATGGAGGATGACGAAGAACCAATTGTAGAAGACGTTATGATGTCCTCAGAGGGGAGGATCGAGGACCTCAACGAGGGCATGGACTTTGACACTATGGACATAGACTTGGTGAGGAGCCTAGTGATTGCTGTATGATTTTCAGTTTAGATCCTTCAGGAATAAAGTTGGATGTTTATTAGAGGCGACAGGTACTTGCCATGAAAAGTCAGTTTTGCCAAATTATAAAATAGTTGTTTTATAAGCACACTACAAAACGAGTGTTTAGGTGTATGCGAAAGTATTGAGGAGAGGGTGGGGTTGGTGAGGGAATTAGATGATTAATTTTCAGATTGATTTAGGAATGTATAGATTAAAAGAATACATTTGCTTACTTAATATCATACTAAGTATCACATCACCTTGTAATTTTCCATTTATTTACCATTATCAAAACAATGCATTATTAACTTGATACCCTGTTTTTCAGATGAGTTTTCATATCAGATAATACAATTACTTCCTCTTGGAAGTTAAATATATGTAAAAGTATGTTTTTATAATTATTACATCGTATATATGATTAGGGCTTTGTCTTATACAAAATGCTTCTACATACTTCATTTTACCGTGTCTCATTCAACATTGTGAGGGAGATTGAAAGGATTGAGGAGACCGAAGCTTAGACACTTAGCCTATCCAAGGGAACAAAACTAGTAAGCAGTAAAGCTGAGACTTACAAGCCAGGTCTCTGATTCTACTTTTCAGTGTACCATGGTGTATTCTCCTTAAAAGGAAGAAATAATTAAGTGGCTTTTTTCAGAGTAGTATATATAATTTGGTGCCTTTATAGGAAAATGATATGAGAGAGGCAGTTTTTGTCTTTTAGAATTTCCACGAATGAATTGCGTTTGTATATTTTAACATTCTGTGGTTTGAATATACAGTATTTTAAGTATTGTAAGGTACACTTGCAACTACATGGGCTTGTGAACACTTAATGATAATTAATTTCAGTATTGTCAGTTACTATCTGGCTTACAGACACTGCAATTGTCAACTTCCTTTCTTTTCCCCCCCCTTAGCCACCGTCAAAGAACAGACGAGAGAGAACAGAACTGAAGCCTGATTTCTTTGATCCAGCTTCAATTATGGATGAATCAGTAGGTTTCATTTAAATGTACCCCAGGACTTCAAAATCAAAGTTATAGGCAGCCCCTACATTTGAGGTTGAAGAACTCAGGCAGCACATCAAGAATGGATTAAAAACAACTGGACAGGAGAAAGAGGCAGGCAGGAGGGATTTCAGGGGAAGAGGGTGAGAAGGATGAAGCAGTCGTGCTGACAGATTAAAAGTGCCTTTGAATCCCTAGCCAACTGGGACTTGAGTTAAGGAATTTGAACTTTTCCTGTGGGCTTGAGTTACCCATTGAAGGATTTTGAATGAGGGAGCGGCATAATCAGAATTGTGTTTCAGAAAGATTTCCTTGGCATTTAGAGATGGTAAGATGAATGAGAGTAATAATCATCATATGAAGATATGGTGAAAAATAGAACTGAACGAAGGATTTGATGATAAAGAGAAGGGGATTGAGATAATTGGTTATTGTTAAGTACTGTCAATTCTAAAATACGTTTTATATCAGTCCCCGCTGCCATATTTTCCCCAACAATGCTTTGGTTCATTCAAGCCCACCATAGTTTTCACCTGGACTATTGCTACTGCCTTTAAACTGATCTTGCTGTCACACCCTCCTTTCTCTATTTTGAGGTCATCTTTAGACAAACCACGTTGGGATCCTTTTTAAAGGTTTTTCTCAATCTCACATATGCATATAAATCATCTGGAGGTCTTATTAAAACGTAGATTCTGCTTCAGTAGGTCTGGAGTGTGACCTGAGATTCTGCATCTCTAGCAAATGATATGGATGCTTCAGGTCTGCAGACCATACTTTGAGTAGCACAGGTGACCTAGGCTTATACCCATAAGCCTATATTTTAAGTTCATATTAAAATATATGGTTCCCTGATAATCCAGTAGTATGTATCTCCCTAATTTGTTAAATAAAACATAAAGGTAGTGATTGTGATGAGGAGTAAAATAATCTTTTCTAGTGGATGTGATGAAATGCATTAATTCATCAATTTATTGAGCTAGAAGTTGGTGCTAAAATGAATAAGATGCTCTCCCTGCCCCCAAGGAGTTTCTATTCTAATACACCTTGATTATCACTTTGAACTGAAAAGGTCAGAACGCTATTATTTGAGAGCTTATGTGTCTGGCACTATGCTAGGTAGTAGATAGGAATGATTTAGTTTGATCCTCTCAGAAACCTGGTAAAAAAGGTGGTGGGATCCCAGTTTTAAACGCAAGCAAACTTGGACTGAAGAGGTGGTCAGTGACTTTCTCAGAGTTATAAAACTTTGTGTCAGAGTAGTAATTTGCTCTGAGTTCCTTTTGAGTTAAAAATTGCATGCTGTCTCTTCTGTTGTATTTCCCAGAACTTAAAATCAGACCTCGTTTGGAAGAAACATGAAGAAAAGTAATACCGAAATTGAAATGATTAACTTATAGTCAGAATTGATACGGGCAGTTAGAGATCTCCTTATTTTTTCATGTGTTCATTCTAAACTCTGGAAAACTTGAGGCATTTGTTTCCTTAATCACTTAACCAGATTTGCAAAAAGGTTTTCTTCATTTAACATTTAGAGGAAACTACAATCTGAGTGATGCCAAAGATAAGGACCTCATAATTATTTATAGAAAGTTTTTGGCATTCTTGTGTTTCTTGAATATGTTATAACTAAGGTGATAGTAGTTTCAGCTGCTTCTAAAATTAGGGAAATGCGCACATGCATTTATACCTGTAGTTTTATAGTATTACCACATGATGGCAGCAATCACATAACAGTTCTCAGTCTTTAAAGGTTCACGTATCTTTAGGAGACTTTGATCACATATACAGAGGGTATACATATTTTAAGAAAGGAAAACTGTATTAAAATTGTAATACTCAATATATACTGATAACAAAAGATGAATACAGGTCGCGTTTGACTTCTGCAATTACAAGAGGTGCTCAAAGTGGGTACCATCAGCGTCCAGACACTTCTGATTATAACGAACTGCTTGAGCAATGCTGACCAAAGTGTGCACTTGTATACATTTTTTGGCACCCCCGGTATATTTAAATTAACACCAGTTTATTTTTAAATATGCATTAAACTTTACCTCATTGTCTCAATAATAACTTAAGAAATGGGATAATGGAAAATTTTAATACAAACATCTGTGTTGCCCTTACACAATAGCCTATGTGTTTTTACTCAAGCATGTGATTAAAACAATAGTAAAATTGGAACTTAAATCCTTTTACACCCAATTCTAAGATTCTCTAATTCTAAGTGAAATAACCCAAAGCATCCTAGTGTAGATACTTTAGGTTATTACTAAGTAAATCCTAAGTATATCTTTTGTAACCTGATATCCATGTAATTCAGAAATGGGAATATAAAGCTGCAAGCAGATCGGTTTTGGGTTGCATATACATAAGATTCTAGATTTATGATTTAGTTAATTTTATATCTGGAAACAGTATTGGTTTATCCTACTGTACCAATGGTTGCTTTCAGCTACTGGTGGGTCAGTATTGGCACAACACACCAAAGCTTGTGCTTTTAAAATATACATGAAGTGTTTATTAGTGTTAACACCAGAAACAGGTATAGTTTGTCAACACAAAAAAGGAATGTGTCACTAATGTCATTCTCCAGTGTTGAGATTCTCTTATTTAGAAGTATCTAGTATAAAACTAGTAAAAGAATGGTTCAGTATGACAGCCAATTTAATGTTCTAGTAGAAGAATCTCTTTATACCCCAGTCTGTACAAAAATAAAACAAAATCTATTGAGGTTGTTTCCAGTTAGGCACACTGTTTTGAAAGAACTTGAGTTCATCTTCATGCTACACTCTAAGAATTGCTAATTAAGATTTTATCCTTTCATTTATCATCAGGCCTTCCCTTCCTTACCCAGAATCACAGAGTATTATGGCTAGAAGGGACCTTTACACATCTAGGCCTCTTTGGTGGAAATAGTGTCTAACAACCCAAACTCTTATTAACCAAAGAAGGAGAACCCTGAACCTTGTTGGAAGGTGGGGGAAGACAAGGGGTGGGTAGTGGTGGTTGTTTTGGTGGATGTCAGGTAAGAAATGGGATGTATTAATTTTATTTGTTCTCATCACTGGAGATTCTGAACACTTAACAATTCACTACAGGGAGGCTACAATCAGATAAATAGTTTCCTGGTCTGAAAATACACAGTTCCTTTAGATCGAAATAATACATGAGTTTTTTGGTTGTTATTTTTTTTACTTTTGCTAAAGTGATATTTAATTTACAAGTAAGAGCTCTCTGTAATCCCAATCTTAACTCATTACCTCTGGCTTCTATCTAATATCAGTTGTTAGGAGTTCATTATAGTATTTGAAAATATCACTTAATTATCATAGTAAGTGCTTGAGTTATAACTGAATAGCCTAACTTTTAGTATATATAGCTCAAAGGTACCACTTATTTAATGAACAAGGGAGAGTTGCTCCATTATCTGCTGTTACTTTTTTAAGTTAGTGCCAAGTAATTATTAGATCTTGCCTAAATTCTTTTCTCAACTGGATTGTATAGAAAAGCATCAATATAAGTTTGTTTGCCCAGATTTCACATTACTTATTTGATTTCTTAAAATTTATAGTTCTATTCTTTCACTTAGGCCAGATTTTATATAGAAAACTTCCTGTTTTCTACATAGTTGTATTCTTGGATGTTTTGGGTCTGCAGGTTCAAATGCTTTTTTTCCCCCCAGTTTCCTTTTTTAAAATTTTTATTAAATTTATTGGGGTGACATTGGTTAGTAAAGTTATGTAGGCTTCAAATATACATTTCTATAATACATCATGTATATATTACATTGTGTGTTCACCATCTAGAGGGGTCATTGCTCCTTCCATCACCATATATTTGACCCCCTTTTCCCTCTTCTACCATCCCTCCTTCCCCCTTGCCCTCTGGCAACCACTAAACTGTTGTCTGTGTCTGTGAGTTTCTGTTTGTCTTGTTCGTTTATTCCTTTCAGTTTTATACTCCACATATGGTATATGGTTCTCAACTTTTTTTGACTTCGCATGATAATCTCAAGATCTGTCCATCTTGAGTGTACGCATAGTGTAGTGTCACACATGGCAATATTTCATCTTTTCTTATGGCTGAGTAGTATTCCATTGTATGTATGTACCACACCTTCTTTATCCAATCATCTATCAAAGGACACTTCAGTTGTTTCCATGTCTTGGCCACTGTGAATAATGCTGCAATGAACATAGGAGTACAAAAACCTTATTTTTTGAGGAGCCGCCATATTGTTTTCCATAGCAGGTTTACCAATCTACTTTCCCACCAGCAGTGTAGGAGGATTTCTTTTTCTCCACAACCTCTCCAACACTTGTTATTACTTGCCTTGTTGATAATAGCCATTCTAACAGGTGTAAGGTGGTGTCTCATTGTGGTTTTGATTGGCATTTCCCTAATAGCTGGTGAAGTTGAGCATTTTTCATATCTCTTGACCATTTGTATGTCTTCTTTGGAGAAATGTCTATTCAGGTCCTCTGCCCATTTTCAAATTGGATTGTTTTTTTGTTCTTGCATTGTGTGAGTTCTTTATATATTTTGGATATTAGCTCTTTATCCGAGGTGTGTTTTCAGATACCTTCTCCTATTCGGTTGGTTGCTTCTTTGTTTTGTCCGTGGTTTCTTTTGCTGTGCAGAAGCTTTATAGTTTGATATAGTCCCATTCATTTATTTGTGCTTTTACTTCCCTGGACTTGGAGGTCAAATTCATAAAATCCTCTGTGAACCGAAGGTCCATAAGTTTAGTACCTATGTTTCCTTCTATGCAATTTATTGCTTCAGGTCTTACGCTTAGGTCTTTGATCCATTTTGAGTTAATTTTGGTACATGGTGACAGAGAGCAGTATACATAGTTTCATTCTTTTGCACTGGCTTTCCCATTTTCCCAGCACTATTTATTGAAAAGGCTTTCTTTTCTTCGTTATATATTTTTGGCTCCTTTGTTGAAAATTACCTGCCCATGTATATGTGGGTTTATTTCTGGGTTCTCAATTCTATTCCGTTTGCCTGTTTGTCTTTTTCTGCTAATACCATGCTGTTTCAATTGTCTCTTTGTAGTATAATTTGAAGCCTGGGAGTGTGATACCTCTGGCCTTGTTTTTTTCCCCTCAGGATTGCTTTGGCTGTTCTGGGGTCTTTTGTGATTCCATGCAAATCTGATGATTGTTCTATTTCTTTAAAAAATGCCGTTGGGATTTTGATGGGGATTGCATTAAATCTGTGTATTGTTTTGGGTAGTATGGCCATCTTAACTATGTTGATTCTTCCAATCCATGAACATGGAATAGCTTTCCATTTCTTTGTGTTGTTTTCAGTTTCTTTTAATAATATCTTATCGTTTTCAGTGTGTAGGTCTCTCACATCTTTTCTTGTTTATTTCTAGGTATTTTATTGTTGCAACTGCAAAAGGAACTGTTTTCTTTTGTTTTGCTTTTTCCATTTGTTTTTCTCAAATTTCATTGTTAGTGTATAGGCATGCAGTGGACTTTTGTACATTGATTTTATATCCAGCAACTTTACTCTATTAGTTTATTGCTCTAATAGTTTTTTGGTGGAGTCTTTAGGGTTTTCTATATAAAGGATCATGCCATCTGCAAAGAACGTGACAATTTAACTTCTTTATTCCCAATTTGGATTCAAATGCTTTTTTAAAGAACTATACCCACTTCATAGTGCAGATGACTAAGTTTGCAAGACATTCTTAAGCTCTTTCCAATAAACGTGTGCCAGAAGTATATGTCAAGAAGCACATTCGTTTGGTCATTCAACAAGTGTTGAGTGTCAATGTTTAGGGCATTATCTAGGCATTAGGGGTGTGTGTAAACATACAGTTGAGACATGGTCCCTCCTTTTAGTTACATTTATCAGGTAAGTAGCATCTTGATTAGGTCTGATGTTATTCCATTATATATTGATGATCATTTTAATTTTAGAATTGCATATCTAAAGAGGGGAATTCTTCAAAGTGGTTTTATTAGCATATTAAAATTAATGTTAATCAAGTATTGTAATAATTTATAGATACATTTTGCAAAGAGATGAATGACAATTTTAACAAGATTTTTTTTTCCTCTCTCATTAGGTTCTTGGGGTGTCAATGTTTTAATACCAGTACACAATTAAATCTCTGGTGAAGTCATTTTCTAAATGGAAGAGGAAATTTTAAAATAAAGTGTGGTAGATACAGTGAAATTCTGTACAGATTTTTCTCTAAGGAGAATATGACATGCTTATGCTTACCAAGATCAAGTGCATTGAGGGGCAGTTTTGTTTGCCTGAAAAAAGTAAAGGACAAGTAAACAATTTGATGATAAGCTACAGTTTTTCTTAGAAAGTAAATATTTTATTTATGCGCTGTTAGTTGGCTTTTGAATCAATTATTTCATGCTTTTTCTAAAGAAAATATAACAATCTGAAGAGGCATTTGGTACAGACATGAATCTCTCACATTTATTTACTGGGTGTACTAAGTAATGATGACCTCTGCTGGATTTCTGTTTACATCCAAGAAACAAAGTTAAGGAGGGATTTATTCCCGTACCCTGAAATTATTGGACAGAGTTGTTTTTAGCGTTCTAAATTTCAGTGCTTACAACATCAATCAACAAAGCTTTCTTTTAAATATTGTAATTGTGGAGAGAAGTAAACTTATAAGCAGAACTTTTACAATTTTTTCATCTAAAGTGTATTTTAAGATATTTTTAAAATCCAAGAGCTTCTCTATACTTTTCAGAAATATCCAGATGCAGTGAACTGCCAGAAGGTAACCAGTCTCAAACATGCTTATCCCATTATCAATCCTGAAAGTTTGCTTGTCCTTTAAGATAAAAATGTAATGTTGTGATATTCCTTCCAGTAGTGCCACTGTATTTTGTCTCCAAATAAAAGAAGCTTATTGTAGTATGTTTGCAGAAAAATTCTAAACAAAAATTATACAGCTTATTAGAGTGTGGGAATAGGGATCTAAATTTTAAATAAAATTATATATATATAAATTGGTGCTGATTTTATAATTGCGCAGTTTGTTTAGTTTTTTCTTACTTTTAAATTCCAACTTAAAATTATGAGGTTTCAGAAATATATTGAAAGTTTAACAATGTTTAAAAATAGAAAAGCATGAGTGTTCATGCTTTAAAATGATTTTTAAATTTGTATTTTATATTGTTTTATCTATGTCTTTGCAAGCAGTCTTCAGGTTAAAGATACTTCTAACAGGTTACAGTACATTTTCTCTGTATGTAAATTAGGTGGGATAATAGAATTCATAACCCATAATATTCTTTGAAAGCTAAGCTTTAAACTTCATTTTATGTCCTTTCACAAATAAATTAGTTTAAAACAGAAAGTGGCTACTTGCCATTTTGACATCAACTCATTTTGCGAGGCTTAGGCAGCTAGACATCGTTTAAAACAAAATATTAACTTATATTACATGTGTATCTATCTTTTGTCAGTCGTCTCTCAGTTCTTGAGGTACATTATTTTAATCATTCCATGCCTTAATATGCTTGCAATACAAGAATATCTTCAGATGGGTGAATACCAAAAGGCTTCCAATTTCTTAGAAATCAACAAGCATTAGGCTGTGGTAGCCAAAAACCATAGGTTAACTAAAAGATCATGATGAAGTACAATTATTTTATTAAATCATGGTTAATAACAAATGAAACCAGACTTGTTTAACAAATTTTCCATCAACAAATAACTGTTATGTGCAAAGGTATTACCTATGTTGTTTTTCACACCACTGCATTTACTAGAACTGCTGAGAGGACTGTATATATGATTTTAAACCTAAGTTGATTTTTTTTCTCACTCTTGAAAGGAGTACTTTTTTGTGAAAGCAGTTCTTACAGCTTTGTTTTCAACCAGCTAAAAATGTTTTATATATTACTCTAACCTGTTGTCCTCCACATTCTATTGTCCTAATTGTACTGTTTTCTGATTTGTATTTATGTCTTGAGACAGTAACTTTTTGAATAAAAATAAACCTACAGTATGTTGTATGTTTTATCTTTTGTAATTGAAAGAGGGGAATGGCTATAAATGGTTTAGAAAGTGTACCTTATCACACCTTTTGACATGTTTGGGTGGGAATAATTTATAGAAAACATTGCCATTTTATGTTTTTAATAAATTGCATATTTTAAAATGAGACTAAATCCATAATTGGGCTATTACTTTAAAATAGAAACCCATGACCATTATTACTTTAATATTTATGTGGCATGGGTTAAACACTCTTTAAAATGTCTGTGTATTCATCCCGGATACATATGAGTGCCTTCTATGTGCTAGGCATGTGTTAAGAGAGCTAACATTATACAAGATAGACAAGGTTCCCCCTCAGATCTAGTGGGGTAAATAAGTAAGGAAGGAAACATCATAAACTTGTAATAAATGCTATCAGGGTGTGCTGAGCTGAAGAATGAGTGAGAGAGAGTGTGTTTGTCTAAAACCTCTTAGTTAAGGGTCTTGTGCTTGGAGGTGAGTGAAAGCCAACGTTTGAAAAAGAAGTTTCTAATAAAATTTTTTATTGAAAACTCTTACAGTCTTCAATGTGTTAAGATTTGCATTGTCCTCTTAAAAAATGATTCAAGCAGTATAACATTAGCACATTGGTCATTTAGGCTAGTTTGTAGATCATATAAGGCCAGTCCTCTGTTAATGGGGATTCAGAACTGAACACATTAAATGATAGCTGATAGCTGGGCACTGTTTTAAGTGGTTTACATGTAATAACATTAATCATCATAATAGGTGATACATGTTACTATCCCCCAATCTATACCCACCCCCACCCATCCACCCATTTTTTTTTAATCAGAAGTCAGTGAGGAAAATGTACAGAGAAGCTAGAATTCCTTGGGCAAGGTTAGATAGCTGGTAAGCAATGGCGTTGACATTCAACCCCAGGGAGTCTGGCTGCAGTCAAGTCCTGAAAGCACCGACACTGTTTAATGTATAAGGATAACAGATACTTGGATAAAGATAAAATAGCACATTATTCATTGTGCCATAGTGAAGAAATGGAACACCTAATTGAGTGGTGTGAATCAACATTGCCCGTAATATGCTACCAAGCTGGCTTCTATAAAGAGTATAAATTAAATCTGAGCCCATCGATAGTTACTAGTTACTAGTTACTAGTTTTTAAAGTTGAGGGGATAGGAATAGGATAACGCAGAAGAGATGTCTTCAATATCCTGCCACAAGTAATTTATAAAGATTCACATGGATAAGTTTCCAGGTCTAATAGGTTATTCTGGTAACTATAATGACTCACCAAAAGAAAATAAATGCAGCAATAAAGCTTTTAGTTATGAGGAAACTAGGTGAAGTTCACTATCACTTCAGGTCAACAAATCTTGCTGACTGCTGCTGAGCAAAGACCAATAGGAGGCCTGGCAATTAAAGTTCGTGAACTTGTTGCAATGATGTTGCTAACCTTTTTTGATATCAGGGATATTCATTATGAATTTGTACCAACTGGACAAACAGTTAACCAAGTTTACTGTTTGGAAGTGCTGAAAAGGGGGCAGCATAAATAACCATGGATGTAAGAACTCTAGTAACTGCTTAGGGGTGGGTGGGGCAAGACTGGGAGATAGTTGGCCATCCACTCACTACGCTGCCTCACATCAGCGATAAAAATGAAGGGCATTCACAACTGGTATCTTTGGTAACGTAAGTGTTAACTTGCAATGTTCTCAACTGGAAAATACAAAAAAAAAAAAAAAGAAATAGGGTGTCTTTTTTTAAAAATTTTTTACTAAATTTATTGGGGTGACAATTGTTAGTAAAATTACATAGATTTCAGGTGTACAATTCTGTATTACATCTATAAATCAGAAATAGGGTGTCTTTAAATGAGTTGCCATAAATTGATTTAATAATACGGATGTTTTAGTCACTTTAGGCCTCATTCTACCATTGAGAAAAACAATGCTTTTCCTAGTTTATCGGTTGTGTAGATATATTAAAAATGACCTGTAAATTTCTGAAAAGTAGGTTCCTCAATTGAAATCAGTAAAAACTTGATAGTGCAAATTTAAAATGAAAGGTCAGCTACCACAAGTTTACTTTTATTTACTTTATCCTTTGCATCTTAAGTTCAGGATAGGCATGAGAAGTTTAGTGACTCTTTGGCAAGTTAACTTTTAAATAATTTTACAGTACTTATAGCAAAATTATTAATTTTGAAGAAATAATAGTCAATATTTGTTGGGTGTCTACTGTGTGCCAAACACTGCAAAGTACTTCACTGGTCATTAATTCTTGCAGCAAATTTATGGTTATTACCCACATTTGACAGATAAGGAAACTGATGCACAAGTTATATCAACTTGCCTTAGGGCACATGACTCAAATGATGCAGTCTAGCTAGATTTGAAGCTAGGCCATCTGACTCCACAGTCCATGCTCTTAACTACCTCTGTTCCTCTTTGTCCTAAATGTACCCACGTACTTGCCTCTCTTTTCAGATACACGCACTTCCTTTTGTTACAGTGGATAAGCTGTCCCTGTATGTAAGACACTGGCTACCCCTCTCCCTTCCCCAGCATTATTAGTTTCCCCCTCAACTGGATCATTCCTAACAACATGCAAATGTCTCACATCTTCAAAACTGGGAAAAAAACCTTTTGACAACTCCCTCCAGCCTCTTCCCCATTTCTCTCTTTGCTATCTGACTTTCTCTTTTCTCATCAGGCCTTCATTCCTACCACTTCACTGAAACCAACATCCAATGACCTTCATTTTGCCAAATTTTCTTACCAGTATTCTCTAAGTTATCTACAGAGTCTAGTTTGCTCCTCCCAAGTCTCTTCCTCCGTGCCCTAGTCTAATCCATCAATGGCAGGTAGAGAGTTGTGCCCTTTTGGTAGAGGTCTGGGATGCCTTTGGCAGCCATCTCTCAGGGAACAGACAGAAAGGTGTTCCTATGTGGCTTTCCCAAAGCTGGTGTAATAGTAATTGATCTTGTAACTCTTATATTAAGTTCCCAATCTCCGTATCTGTCAGTCGGGCTTACATGACGTGGAAACTTCCCTGTATTTCCCTGTCTCGTTAGTGGAGCAACCAACTTCATCACCTTCCCCTCCTTTGCAAGTGGCTGTGCTAGTGAGTTGAGAAGATTGGACGGGATGTTAAGATTAAGCTGGGAGCAGAGCATGGCACTCAATTTCACGCCTGCCAAAACCTGTTTGGGTCAGATTCACATTTTCTGATTGTAAATCTCTTGGGACCAATGTCTTTTGTACCAAGTTTCATTGTAAGTGTAGACACATTTAACTAGCCCTTCCATAGCATTTAAAGGTTTGTCTGGCATGTTCTTAGGTTATTAGCACCGTCAAAAGCCTTTTCTTAAGAATTGACTGCTTTCAGAGCCCCAATGGCCTCCATTACTTCAGAAGGCTAAGCTGTTGTAAGAGACTCAAAAGCAATTCAGTGACTTAATACACAAATTTATTTCTCCCTTTGGCAGCAATTCAGGACAGCTCTTCCAAATTGGCAGGTGCCTTTTCTCTATATGGTTGTTGTAATGGCAGGCAGGGCAAGTCTACCATCTTTAACACATGACTTCCAAGGTTGTTCTAGCCCGCAGGAGGTAGTGGAATATCATGATGGAGTACATGTTTGAGGTTTTCACTTCTGTTCACATTCCTTTGGAGAGAACTTAGTTATTGGCCACACCTAACTCGCAAGGGGACTGGGAAGTGTATGCCCAAGAAGAAGGAAAAAATGGATTTTGGCAGACCACTGGCAGTCTCTGCCTGAGTCTTTCAGCTCTGGCCTTCCATGTACATTCTTTTTGCCATTTCTATGACACACACTCCCTTTCCCAAGGGAAACCCCAAAGCCCTATCCAGTTACTACATGTGGTTCAAAGTCTGGTTTTTCTGGGTTATGCTCAGTCTTCTCCATCAGGTCCAGATATGGATATCCTCTAGTACCCAATATAGAGTGGTGGAGCATGGACAGGATCACCACAATGACTCACTCAGAAAAGGGAAGGATGGAAAACATAGCAGTCCATAGGAAACCTGCTAGACAGAAATTGTGAAGACTTCCTGCCCTGGCAGTAGAGAAAGTCCTTTGGTCAAATTCTGGTTGTGATCTCTAGATGGAATTTCCTTATCCTATGTCTTATCCTCCCTGTGGAAGTTTTTCCTTGTCCATTGTCTTCCATGGCCACCTCTGAATTGGGCAGTGCCAAATAGTTTATTTTGTTTGGCAGCATCCCACTTTAAGGTACCTGACCTATATTAGTTGGTGTGGGATACACTGCTGTTAGAAGACTCCACAATGGTTGACCTATATTGGCTCATATAAGAGTATTTTCCATTCTTCTACAATCCAGGGTAGCTGTTCTAGGTTAGGATGTGACTCCTATGTGATTATCTGGGCTGACAGTGGGAAGTTCTGTCATTTTTTACAACTACTTTTTTTCCCCAGCAGGCATATCATTAACTAGACTTCAATATTTACAGTTCCTTATTTTGATATAAATTTTATATATTAAATGTTTTATTTTGAAATAATGTCAGACTTACAGAAATGTTTCAAGAATTAGTACAAAGAAGTCCTGTGTACCCTTTACCCAGATTCCTTGTGTTAACATTTTACCATATTTATCATTCTCTCTCAATATGTGCAGATTTTTTTTCTGTGAAGTTTAAGTGTGTTGTAGAAATGATGCCCCTTTAGCCCTAAGTAATGTGTATTTCCTAAAATACAAGGAGGTTCACTTACATAATCACAGTACAATGAACAAAATCAGGAAATTAATACTATTATTTAACCTGTAGACCTTACTCAAATTTTTTCCTACTGTCCAACTAATGTTCTTTATATCAAGAGAAGAATAATATCTGGTCAAGGAACTAATTCATGATGACATATTGCATTTAATTTTCATGTCTCTTTAGTCTCTTTTAATCCAGAAACATCCCTAGTTTTTGTCTTTTACAACATGAACATTTTTGAAGAGTACAGGCCAGTCATTTTGTGGAATGTTCCTCAATTTGGTTTGTCTAATATTTCCTCATGTTTAGATAGAGTCAGGCTATGCCCTTTTGGCAAGAATATTACAGAAGTAATGTGTCCTTGCATCATATCAGGAGGCACATGATGTTGATTTGTCTCGTTATTGGTAATTTTAACTTTGATTACTTAGTTGAGGTAATGCTGGGTTCCTCTACTGTGAAGCTACTATTTTTTATTCTGTAATAAGTATTTTGTGGGGAGATAATTTGTCTATGTAAATATCCTATAAGTCATCAAATTTCTTGCCTGAATCAATTATTACTATTTATTTGCATCAGTATGGACTCAGGAATATTTGTTTTATTCTATGGTTATAATTAATATCATTGTTTATTGTGTTGATCAAATTGTCCCAGATTTGGCCTGGGGGAGTCCTTTCAAGCTGGCTTCTGTGTCTTTTAACGTGTTTCCATCATTCTTTGATTATTTCATTACTTTTTGGTACCGCAAGATAATTCTAGGCTCATTTTGTACATTCCCTGCTCAACCTTGGAATCAGCCATTTCTCCAAGAAGCCCAGTTCCTTTTATTGGAAAATGGTGTTTAGAAACCAGGATATGGGTACATGTGTACATTGGTACTGGGTTGTGATTTCTTCTAGAGGACTTCTTAGAGGTCAGAACTGGAAAAATATGTGTCTGTATACACATATGTATGCACACTTCTACAAGTATATCTATATGTACATTCTGTATACCTCCTCTCCTGTCACTGCCACCACAGTGTGGTTATGACATGTTCTAAATTTGACATATAGCTAGGTTCCATTGCTTCTGTTTGTTTATATTGCATTTTGGGCTCCTCCTCAATACTTACTGATTTTATTTTTGAATGTGTGAAACATTAGCATGATTCCAAAAGCTAAAACTGTACAGAAATATAGATTCAGAGAAGTCTCACTATCACCCCTTATTCCTTCTATCCCATTTGCATCCACCATTTTTTCCACCCTGTTCCATTCACCCGCTGTAGGTAGTCTTTTTAGTTACTGGTTTATGTTTCCTGTGTTTCCTTTTGCAAAATAAGCAGATACATGGACATTTTCCTATTTTCCCTTCTTTAGTACTCTTTTGTATGCTTTTTAATTTAATATTTCCTAGAAATCATATCATTTATAGATTATTTCTCATTCTTTCTTGCAGTTATGTAATACTCCATTATGTGTTATGCTTTCACCACTCTCCTCTGTGTGGGCATTTAGGTTTTTTTCATTGTCTTGTATTCACAAAAAGTGCTACAATGCATAACTATATATATATATATACACACACACACGTATTTGTATCATTGAAGGAGTATCTTCCAGGTAAATTCCTCAAAATAGAAATGGTAAATGCCTGTGGATTTTTGTTAAATATTGCCAAATTGCCCCCTCTATAAGGGTTATAACAATTTGCATTCCCTCCAGCATATGGTACTGCTGTATGAGTGCCTGTTTCTCTATGGTCTCACCAACAGTGTCTTTTTAATTTTTGCCAATCTGATAGCTGAGAAATGGTATCAGTATAATTTCAATTTGCATTTCTATTAAAGTGAGGTTGAACATTTTTATTAAGGGCTATTTTTATGTCTTTTTTGGGTGAATTGTCTCTTTATGTCTTTTGCTAATTTTTTATTAGGTTTTTGGTATTTCCCCCTCAATTTTAAAGAGTCCTTTAAATATTAGAGATACTTACCCTTTATCTGTGATATGTGCTTCTCCAAGTTTGTCATTTGTCTTTGACTTTGCGTGTGTGTATGTGTGTGTATGTATATATATATATATTTTTTACCATGTAAATGTTTTTTAAAAACTTTTATGTTTTGCATCTGGATTTTGAGTCATAGTTAGAAAACCTTTCCCTACACCCAGGATATACAGGAATTGACCAAATTCTTTTTTTCTAGGACTTACGTGGTTTAATCTATTTATTCAGATCCCTGATCCACTTGAAATTTATTCTCGTGCATGGTATGAGGTATGAATCTAATTTTATCTTTTTCAGAATGGCTCTCCTGCACTGTTTATTAAAAGTTCATCTTAGCCCCAGTGATTTCAGATGTCACTTTTATCATACACTAAATTTCTCTATGTACTTGGCTTATATTTCTGGATTTCCTGTTCTGTTTCACTGACCTGTTCATGTAGGCAATACCACACTTTCATTTATAAAGGCTCTATAGTCTTTAATATCCCACATCTGATTTCCTTTTCAGTATATTTCCTAGCTATTGTTGCATGTTTATTTTTCCATATGGACAGTATCAACTTGTCTATTTCCATTAAAAAAAGCTTTTTAGTATTTTATTGGGATTGCATTAAATTTAAAAATCAACTTGAGGAGAACTGATATCTTTATGATGCTAAGTTATTCTATTCAAGAACAGAGGATAGCTTTCCATTTATTCAAGTCTACTTTGTGTCTTTCAGGAGTGTTTTAAAGTTTTCCTCACATGTGTTTTGCACGTTTGTTAAGTTTTTTCTAAGTATTTAATCTTCATTATGCAATTTGAATGAGGTTTTTCTCTACCATCATCTTCTCTAGTTGATTATTGCTTGTGTATATGAAGGCTATTGATTTCTACATCTTAATTTTATATTCTGTTCCCTTACTTGATAAAATGGTGTTGGAATAACTGGATAGTTATATAGGAAAAAAATTAACCCCAACCCCATCTCACCATGCACAAAATCAATGTGAGATGGATTACAGATGTAAAGCTGCTAGAATAAAATGGGAATGTCTTTTTGATTTGGCGATAGGCAAAGATTTCTTAGGACATAGATAACAATATATATCAAAGAAAAATAAAATACTTCATCAAAATTTAAAACTTCTTCTAATGAAATGACACCATTAAGAAAATACGTAAGCAAGCCATACACTGGGAGAAAATATTCACAAAACATATCTGAAAAAGGACCGGTATCCAGGATATATAAAAACTCCTGACAGCTCAATGAAATAAATAAATGCCCACACTTCACAATGAAAGATAGATGATGGAAAAATAAATTTTATGGTATGTGAATTATATCTCAATTTTTAAAAACGGTTATGTGAGGGCCAAAGCAATTCAGTCCAGGAATACAGTTTTCTTGTATTCAGGGATACCAGGGTAAATTTTAGACTAGAGAAATGGACAGACTTCATAATCTTCAGGCCATCCTCCATAAATTTGATTTCTCTTAGCTGAGCTTTTGATAAGTTGAGCAACTGTGGGTTTGAAGGTATGCTATCTGACAGTCCTTAGAGCATAACTTTTCTGTGTTTGCCAAAGTACAGAGCCATGTGTTTTTAAAAGTCAACCCAGGTGAAAGATGAGCCAAACAAGAACCCACATTGGAATGTTAAGTCACTGCCCTTCAGCACGAAGGCAGACCACGGGAATACTCACTGTCGGGGACAATATAACACTCGAGAAGTAAGTTGTGATTTGCTTTAGCACATAGATGAATCAGACCCCAAAATTCTAAATTAGAAAGCAACACTACTGTAATTTTAGGCTGGAAAAAATGTAAAGCCATAACCAAATCTTGGTCATGAAAAAGAACATCAGGAAAGATTTAGCTTTGAACAATGTAACTTCCTGACGAGCCAGCCTCCTAAGTGAAACTAGTTGTGAAAAGTATGCCTTGGTAACCAAATTAATTGACTTGCTAAATGGGATTGTTAGTGCTAAAGTTGATAAATGTTGGGGAATGTCTACCCAAAATGGTGACTTTGATTTTCTAATGGTTTGTTTGAAGCCCTTCTTTATTATTGTCATTCCTAGTTTGTGACAATATAACTTCCTGCATGTGGGAATGGATAAAGATTTTAGCTTCTTGTTTCAAAGTGACATTAAGTTATGAAGGTACACCTAAAACTGAGAATGAGGTAGAGCACATGCCTATTGAATGAATCAGAAAATTTACAGCATGTAAAATGAAATACTCCAAGTGATTCTGATGTTCTTGCTTAATTGGTGACTAGAGGTGCACTGAATACATATTTAGGCAAAATGCTAAATGGCCAAGTGCTAAAATCAATATTTACCTGAAGCCATGGCCAAACGAAATAACACTATCATAGAAAAAACTTCTGCAATATAAAAGTAAATCTATTGAGAAATTATTAAAACTTTTTGTTAAAAATGAGGTTTTCAAGTTCTAGTCAAGGTGGTGAAGTAGGTAAACACTGTGCTTGCCTCCTCACGTGGTCACATTAAACTTACAACTAAATTATAGAACAATCATCCTGGAAAACCATCTGAAGACTAGCTTACCAGAAGTCCTATAAGTAAGGATACAAAAGAAGAAGCCACCTCGAGCCTGCTAGGAAGGGCAGAGACATGAGACAGCCTGGCCCCACACCCACATGTGGTGATCCAGAACAGGAGCGATATCTTGGCTGCAGAGGTACCCCCTGAAGAGCAAGGTGTCCCAGCCCCACCCTGAGTTCCCCAGCCAGGAGCAGCAGTGCTAGGTAGAGGAGTCCCCACAACATCTGGCTGTGAAAATCAGCAGGGATTCCATCCATTTGGGTGAATGGAAGGCGGCTGGAAACCCAGGTGTTCTGTTAAAGGGCCTGCACACAGACTTACTCTCAGGCACTCACCCTTGGCTACAGTGGAGGGACTGATACTTGGATGGTGCCAGAGACATACAGGGAGAGACTGACTTGTGTGGCTCAGAGTGAGGGCTGGAGGGAAAGGTGCCATTGTCCCTGTGTTGAGCCCTCCACCCGTGTAGCAGGCAGATGGATGACATCTTTCCTGTGTTGACCCCTCCTGCCACGTAGCCAAATCTGAATTTTCATTGGTCTGGTGAGCTCAGCTTGCTCTACCGTGGTGACTCTCTGGGACTCTGCCCCACCCAACTCGGACGCCACTGGAGGCTGTTTAGGCGGATTGTGGGCAGCCTGTGTTGGCCCACACTTCAGTCTTTCTTGGACAACTTTCAGGTGTCTTCAGGCCCCAGGCAGGCAGCGGCTGGCCTTGGTGTGTCCTGAACCTTTTGCAGAGCCCAGGCTCAGAACTGGTGTCAAATCTGAATCTGCACCACTTGCCTCACACTGGTGACTCTGGGAGACCCTGCACCAGTCAATCCTTGCACCACCTGAGGCTCTTTCAGTGGCTGAGCCTTATGCACAGCCGACAAGTGGTGATAGGTCTCAGGGTGCCCTGGGCCTTTTTCTGAGCTTCCCAGGCCCGGTACTGGTGATGGCTGGCCTCGGTTCACAGTGAGGTGTCTCTCCAGGTCCAGCATAGGGAGCAACCAATCACAGATCACTTTTTGGCTCCTACCAGATCAGACCAGTCACAGGCAGCAGCTGACCTTGTTCTACATAGGCACCCCTCCCAAAAGACCCCAGAACCAGCACACCCAGTGGCCAGCTAGAACTACAACAGAACAACACTTGATTATGCTCACAGTGACACACCAAAAGTGTGGTCTCAGCAAGCACAAGAGCCCACTGTGGTGAATCCCACTACATGGAGGTCAGCCCCAACACAGCAACTTGTGTGCTGTGGTCATGACCAATCTTCACAGACAGTAAGCCTGACAGTGAATCCCACCCACTGACATGCCCAGGCCAACAGCAGTCAAGGCTCAACTACAACAGGGGGGCACACATAAGGGAAACTCCTAGAGCATCTGGGTCAGGTAAACAGGGGGACTGAACCACTGGGCCACACAGAACACTTACTACATAAGACCACATGCCAATACTGGGAGGCACAGCATAGAAACAAACACAGAGAAGCAGCTAAAATGAGGACACAAAAAACCATGTCCCAAATGAAAGAGCAGGAGAAAAATCCAGAAAAAGAACTGAACAAAATTAGGCAAGCAATCTGCCAGATACAGAGTTCAAAACACTGGTTATAATGATGCTTACTGAGAACTTCAACAAAGAGATAATAAGTATAAAAAAGAACATAGAAACTATAAAAAAAGGACCAGTCAGAAGATTACAATAACTGAAATGAACAATACATTAGAAGGAATCAACAGCAGATCAGATGAAAAAGAGGGCTGAATCAGCAATTTAGAAAACAGGATAGCAGAAAACACTCAATTGGAAGAGCAAAAATTAAAAAAAAAATATTACAGGATAGAGTAAAGGGCCTGTGGGACAACATCAAACATACCAATGTTTGCATCATAGGAATGCCGGAAGAAAAAGATAGAAAGCAAGGGGATGAGAATCTATTTGAAGAAATAATGACTGAAAACTTTCCTAACCTGGTGAAGGAAATAGACATACAAGTCCAGAAAACACAGATAGTCCCAAACAAGATAAATCCAAAGAGGCCCACACCAAGACACATCATAATTAAAATGCTAAAGGTTAAAGACAGAGAGAGTCTTAAAAAGCAACAAGAGCAAGGCAGTTACCTATAAGGGAGCTCCCATAAGATTGTCAGCTGATTTCTCAACAGAAACTTTGCAAGGCAGAAGGCATTGGCACGAAATATTCAGAGTGATAGAAAGCAAGGAACTACAACCAAGACTACTCTACCCAGCAAGGCTATCATTTAGAATCGAAGGACAGATAAAGAGCTTTTCTGACAAGAAAAAGCTAAAGAAATGCATTACCACTTAACCAGTATTTCAAGAAATGTTAAAGGGACTTCTTTAAGAAGAAGAAGGGGGGGAAGAACATAAATATGAATAATAAAATGGCAATAACTACACACCTATCAATAATCACTTTAAATGTAAATGGATTAAATGCCCCAATAAAAAGACATAGGGTAGGGTGGCTGGTTGGCTCAATGTTAGAGTGCAGTGCTCATAACACCAAAGTCGCCAGTTTGATTCTCACATGGGCCAGTGAGCTGCGCCCTCCACAACTAGAATGAAGACATAAGGTAGCGGAATGGATGAGAAAACAAAACCCATACATGTACTGTCTACATGAGACCAACCTCAGATCGAAAGACACATACAGACTGAAAGTAAAGGGATGGAAAAAGATATTTCATGACAATGGAAACAAACAAAAAATCTGGGATAACAATACTTATATCAGTCAATATAGACTTTAAAACAAAGAGTATAATATGAGACAAGGAAGGACATTTCATAATGATAAAAGGATCAATCCAAGAAGAGGATATAAACCTAGTAAACACCTATGCACCCAACACAGGAGCACCTAAATACATAAAGCAGATATTGATGGGCATAGAGGGAGACATCAACAGTAATACCTTAACAATAGGGAACTTTAACATTCCATTGACACCAATGGACAGATCTTCCAGACAGAAAATCAATAAGGATATAGTGGCCTTCAATGACACATTAGATCAGATGCATGTAATTGATATTTTGAGAGCATTGCACACCAAAGTAACAGAATGTACATTCTTTTCAAGTGCACATGGAACATTTTCCTAAATGGACCATGTTAGGCCAAAAAACAAGTCTCAATAAATTTAAGAATATTGAAATCATATCAAGTATCTTCTCTGACCACAATAATATGAAACTATCAATCAATGATAAGAAAAAAACACATAAACACATGGAGTCTAAATAACATGTTACTAAGCAATGAATGGGTTAACAATGAGATCAAGGAAAAAAATCAAAAGATACCTTGAGACAAATGAAAATGAAAACAAAATGACCCAAAATCTATGGGACACAGCAAAAGCAGTCCTAAGAGGGAAATTCATAGCAATATAGGCCAACCTCAAAAAACAAGAAAAATCTAAAATAAACAATTTAATCCTATACCTAAAGGAACTAGTAAAAGAACAGCAAACAAAGCCCAAAGTGAGTACAAGGAAAGAGATAATAAAGATCAGAGTGGAAATAAACAAAATAAAGTCTAAAAAACATTACAAAAGATAAATGAAACCATGAGCTGGTTCTTTGAAAATAGAAACAAAATTGATAAGCCTTTATCCAGACTCATCAAGAAAAAAAAGAGAGAGAGAGAGAGGACCCAAATGAATAAAATCAGAAATGAAGGAGTAGAAGTGATATCGGACACTACAGAAATACAAAAATAAACGAACAACAATAACAACAACAAAAACAACATGAAAATACTACAAGCAATTACGTGCCAACAAACTGGACAGTCTGGAAGAAATCCGTAAATTCCTAGAATCACAGCCTTACAGGACTGGATCAAGAAGAAACAGAAATCATGAACTGACCGATTACTACTAATGAAATCAAATCAGTAATTAAAAAACTCTCCACAAAAGAAGTCCTGGACTGGATATCTGCACAGATGAATTTTACCAAACATTCCAAGAAGAATCAACACCTTTTTTTTTTCCACATTATTCTAAAAATTCATGAGTACGGAAAGTTCCCAAGCTCATTTTATGAGGCCATCATTACCCTGACTCCAAAACCTGGCAAAGACATTACAAAAAAAAAAGAAAAAAAAAAGAAAAGAAAATTAAAGGCCAATAGATGCAAAAATCCTCAATAAAATATTAGCAAACCAAATTCAGCAATATATTAAAAAGCTCATACAACTTGATCAAGTGGGATTTATTCCTGGGATGCAAGGTTGGTTGAATATCCACAAATCAATTAATGTGATACACCACATAAACAAAATGAAAGGTAAAAATCATATGATCATATCAATAGATGCAGAAAAAACATTTGACAAAATCCAGCATCCATTTATGATTTAAAAAAATCTTTGCAAAGTGGGAATAGAGAGAACATGTCTGAACTTGATATATGCCATATATGACAAACCCACAGCTATCATCATACTTAATGGGAAAAAGCTAAGCTAAAAAAATTCTTCTTAAGATCAAGAACAAGACAAAGATGTCCACTTTCACCCCTGTCATTCAACATTGTATTGGAAGTCCTACCCACAGCAATCAGACAAGAAAAAGAAACAAAAGCCATCCAAATTGGAAAGGAAGAACTGAAACTGTCATTATTTGCAGATGACAAGATACGATTATAGAGAACTCCAAAGATTCCACAAAAAAACTATTAGAATTGGTAAATGAATTCAGTAAAGCAGCAGGATACAAAATTAATATTCAGAAATTGGTTGCATTTCTATATAACAATAACAAATTATCAGAAAGAGAAATTTAAAAAATAATCCCATTTAAAATTGCATAAAAAAATGAAATACTTAGGAATAAATTTAACCAAAGAGGTAAAGACTTATACTTGGAAGTTATAAGACATTAAAAAAGGTAATTGAAGATGATACAAATAAATGGAAGCGTATACTGTGCTCCTGGATAGGAAGAATTAACATTGTTAACACGTCCATTCTACCCAAAGCAATCTAATAGATTCAGTTCAATCCCTATCAGAATACCAACGACATATTTCACAGAACTAGAACGAAAAAATGCTAAAGTTTATATGGAGCTATAAAAGACCCTGAATAGCCACAGCAATCTTGAGAAAAAAGAACAAAGTTGGAAGTATCATGCTAACTGATATCAAACTATCGTACAAGGCTAATGTAATTAATACAGCATAGTACTGGCATAAAAACAGACACATAGATCAATGGAACAGAGTGGAGAGCCCTGAAATATAACACGTGTATACGGTAATTAATCTTTGACAAAGGAGGCAAAAGTATACAATGAGGAAAAGAGTTTATTCAATAAATAGTGTTTGGAAAACTGGACAGATACATGCAAAAAAAAAATACTAGACCATCTTCTTACACCATATACAACACTAAATGCAAAATGCATTAAGTACTTAAAAATAAGACCTATAACTGTAAAACTCCTAGAAGAAAACATAGGCAATAAACTCTGTGACATTGCTTTTTGCAATTTTTTTTCCCCTGATATGTCACTTCAGGCAATGGAAACAAAATAAAAAAATAAACAAATGGGACTACATCGAACTAAAAAGTTTTTGCACAGCGAAGGAAACTATCAACAAAATGGAAAGACAGCCTACTGAATGGAAGAAGATATTCACCAATGATACATCTGACAAGGGGTTAATAACGCTTAACACAGAAAAACTAACAACCCAATTAAAAAATGTGTCTCTAAAGATGACATATAGATGGCCCATAGAGATATGAAAATATGCTCAACATCACTAATCATCAGAGAAATGCAAATTAAAACCACAATAAGGTATCACCTCACTCCTGTTGGAATGGCTATCATCAACAAGACAAATAGTAACAAGTGTTGGCGAGGATGCAGAGAAAAGGGAACATTCGGACACTGTTGGTGGGATTGTAAATTGGTGCAGCCATTGTGGAAAATAGTATGGAGGTTCCTCAAAAAATTAAAAATAGAAGTATGTTAAGACCCAGCAATTCCACTCCTGGGTATTTATCTGAAGAAATCCAAAACACTAATTCATAAAGTTATATGTACTCCTATGTTTATTGCAGCATTATTTTCAATAGCTAAAATATGGAAGCAACCTAAGTGCCCATCAGTAAACAATTATATAAAAAAAAAGAGATGGCACATATATACAATGGAATATTATTCAGCCATAAGAAAGAATGAAATCTTACCATTTGCAACAACATGGATGGACCTGGGAGGTATTAGAGAGAGAAAGACAGATACCATACAATCTCATTTACAGGTGGAATCTAAAGAACAAAATAAACAAACAAACAAAACAGAAACAAACTAAGATTCAGAGAATATTTGGATGGTTGCCAGATGGGCTGGGGGTTGGAGGATGGGTGGAAAAGGGGAAAGGATTAAGAAGTAAAAATTGGTAGTTACAAACTAGTCATGGGGATATAAAGCATAGGGAATATAATCAATAATATGGTAATAACTATGTATAATGGCAGGTGTGTACTAGACTAGTCAGGGGGATCACTTCATAAATTATATAATTGTTCAACCACTAGGCAGTACACCTGAAACTAATATAAAATATTATTGAATGTCAACTGTAGTTGAAAAATTTTAAAATTGGGGGAAAAGATGAAGGGGAATAAGAGGTCCAAATTTCCAGGTGTTAAACTAGTAAGTCATGGTGATGTAATAATATACAGCATAGGGAATATAGTCAATAATATTATGATAGTGGTGTATGGTGTCAGATGGTTGCTGGACTTATCATGGTGATCACTTCTTTAGGTATATAAATGTTGAATAACTGTAGTGTACACCTGAAACTAATATAATATTGTATGTTAGTTATATTTTAACAAAAGCCTTTTTAAAAATTAAAAAAAAAAGGGATCTCCAATGTAACTGTAACTTGAGCCCCAGCATTGCTTAATGTCACAAAGATTTACCAATTAGTGTATTTCAGCAGATGTTAAATTAATTTAGAACCAATGTTATGGAGGCACAAAAGCCAATCTATGCCCTTTTTATCTTTTTGTTGTTAAATTCTTTTAGTAAATTTTGAGTTACCAATTTGGCCTAATTGTGTACTTCTGTCTTTGTTGTTAGTTTGTTTCCTCCTTGTTATGGACTGAATTGTGTCCCCTCTTCATACATTGAAGCCATAACCTGAAATGTGACTATATTTGGAGATGGGGCCTTTAAGGAGGTAATTAAGGTTAAATGAGGCCATAAGGGTGAAGCCCTAATCTGACAGGACTGGTGTCCTTATAAGAAGAGGAAGAGAGACAAAGGATCTAGAGATGAGATCAGAAGAGAGATGGATTCTAGGCCTCTCCTCCACATACAGAGAAAAAGCCCCATGAGGACACAATGAGAGGGAGGCCATGTGCAAGCCAGGAAGAGAGGCCTCACCAATAAACCAACCCTGATGGCACTTTAATCTTGCACTTCTGTGAGATAATAGATTTCTGTTGTTTAAATTTTTAAAAAATGAGGTTTTCACATTTAAAAATTTTGACATTTCAATGTAGGAACACTAATTTCTCAGCCCTGTTAGTTTTGTGCATGGCTTGATAAAAATGCTTTGTGACTATTTGAAAAATATATGTGGGAAAGAGTCCCAGAGAGCAGTTTCCAGGCTCTCGGCCTCACATGGAAAGGTGCTGGCTCTGGTAGTGAATGAGCATCAGCTGTGACTAGTTGGCCATCAGCTGTTACCGGTTAGCCATTAGCCACTGATATAACTGCCGTGGCTACACTAGCAAGCACGGATTGCAGTTAGCATGGTGGATTGCGCTAGCAAGTGAGGTGGGTTGGCAGAGAAGCTGACTGGCGGATTGCGGATCGTGTGGTTCCTGCTTCCTGTGTCTCCAACCCAGCTGCCAGCAAGAATAGTGGTATGACTCCCCTATCTATGGCTCCGTTGGTGTTTCTTTTTGACCTCACCATATCCTGCATTCTTGTGTGGGGAGTGGGACCAGAGACCCCCGCATGACACCCTGCATGACAATAGACTTCATTTTTTAGAGAAGTTTTAATTTCGCAGCAAAATTGAGTGGAAGATACAGAGATTTCCCATATACCCCTGCCCTCTCACATTCATAACCCCCCTCCCATTCAACATTCCAAACCAGAATGTACATTTTTTACAATCAATGAACCTACACTGATACATCATTGTCACCCAAGGTATGTAGTTTGTTTACCTTAGGGCTCACTCTCGGTGTTGTACATTCTATGGGTTCGGACAAATGTATAATGACATGTATCCACCATTGTAACATCATACAGAGTATTTTCAATGCCCTAAAAATCCTCTGTGCTCCTCCTGTTTACCCCTCACACTGCCCCATCCCTGGCAACCATTGGACTTTTTACTGGCTTTGTACTTTTCCCTTTTTAAGAATGTCATACGAATGTAAATTTTATTGGTTTCTTTTACTTAGTAATACGCATTTAAGTTTTCTTTATGTCCTTTTATGATTTTATAGCTCTTTTCTTTTTAGGGCTAAATAATATTCCATTACCTGGGTATACTAGTTTATGCATTTATCTGAAGGACATCTTGGTTGCTTCCAAGTTTGGGCAATTATGAATAAAGCTGCTATAAATATCTATGTGCAGGTTTTTGTGTGGACATGTGTTCAGACTTTTAGTGAGCCTGTCCCTCTGGTCTGTGAATATCACATGTGCTTCTCAGATTTTTTCTCCCCCCTTAGGTGAGACAGGATGGAGTTGAGTATTTCCCTTCTCCCAGGTGGAAGACTAGAGCTGGCTGCAGCTGAGCATTTCCTTTCCCCAGGGCAGATATGCTGATAAAACTCCAGTAGGTTAGGCTCTGGATAATTAGTTTCTTCTGAGGGCAGAGCTTGCTAAGGAGAACAGAATGCTCTGCACTTTTCAAAATGGTTCCTTTTCTCCTCCCCTTGCCAGAAGCAGGAGGGGATTGTTCTCTGATAATCACTTTGAGAACCTGGTAGAGGTCCAGGAGATAAAACTCACAAAATGTGTGGGGGACCCCTGATGGCTGGGTCCCATGGAGTTTTTAACTCTCAGACTTGGCCACACTGAGCCTCCAGCAATTCATTAATTACAGCTCAGGTTTCGCCAGCACTGGTTCCCATGAAGTTTTCTGCTTCAGTAAATTGTGATTCTCTATATTCACCAGTTGGTCTCTCCCATTTTGCGAGCAGCAGTTTGCCCTGTGACCTCACTGCTCTAATGGATTTAAAAAGAGTTGTTGATTTTTTCAGTTTGTTCAGCTGTTTACTTGTTAGGGTGGAGAGGCAACTTCTAAGCTTACATGCTGGAGTATAAACTGGACCTGTATCATTAATAATCTTTACGTCAGAAACTGTGTCTTGAACTTTGTCATAAACTCAGCAACTTACATAATGCCTGGAACATAATAGGTGTTCAGCTAATATTTAAGTGAGAGGATGAATGAATGAATGAGTATTGGCAAAACAATTTACAGATGTTTTCAGCAAGATCTTCAACAGCTTTATAAGCCTCCTCCCAAGGTCCCTAATTTTTTGCCCAAATGTGTAGAGTGAAATGTAGGAAAATAACTCTTTCCTTCTAGTGGCAGCTTTCAAGCTTCTGTCACGCTATACTGGATACTGAAAGTCTTCCTTTTTGAATATTTTCAGAGGCAGTTTTAAGATTGTCGCCCTCGCGTGTGTTTTTATTTCTGATATATTGTAAGCCCTTGGTGTTTTTTCTTTTGATTACTGTTGGGATGGAGTCCCAGAGAGTAGTTTCCAGGTTCTCGGCCTCATGGTGGAAAGGTGCTGGCTTGGTTGTGTAGCCTGCATATGTGCAGGACACATCTCTATGTATGTAAGCAATTATGTAAGCAGTTGGCCGTCAGCCACTATCGTTCTGTATGCTATATAACTGCTGTGGCTACGTTAGCAAGTGCGGATGGTATGGATATTGCGGATCCTACTTCCTGCATCTCCACCGGCCACCTCCAGAATATAACTGTGGTATGAACCCTTTACCTGTGGCTCCATTGTCTTTTTTCAGTCTCAGGGAATCTAAGAATCTGCCAGGAGTCGAACTCCTGCATTACAATTACTTTTGATTTTAAATTGTATTTCTCTTATTTTCAGTTATTTCTTAATGTAACATACAGTAAAATTGAACTTTTTGGTGTACAGTCTTAAAGGAGTTCATAAACCACTTTATGGAGTCATTTTCCTGATCATCTCCCTTTCCGCCCTCTCGCTTGTGCTTTCTGGTTCCTGGGGCTCCCCTATTTAGTTTGCTGGCCAGAAAGCTGGAACTTCAGCTACACTGTTCTGCATGTACTTCTTGTGACTGCCCATGTCTGGGAAGAGAGAAGAAAGCAATGGTGGTTTGCCCTGACCTCTTGATACTACATTTTCCTAAGGAGAAAAGATACCCTCCTTCATAGTTTTAGGCTCCTGTGGGTGTCACCACCGCTGTCAGTACTGATGCACTTGCCGCCAGAGGATTGCTTAAGGGTGCAAGTTTGGTGGTACTTTGAATTCTTGTCTTTTTTCCCGAGATGTCTGCAACCACTTACTTTACAGTGTTCTCAAGTAGCTGCTTCACGCATTCTATCCAGGTTTTACAACTCTATTCACAAGGAGAGACAGGGTGGGTGGAGTGTTTCTACATCTAATCAGGAACAGAAACCAGTCCTTGCTGCTTTATAAAATCATTTGAGAAAATAATATGCCTTTCAACTATGGATCTAGATATATATGACAATGGAGGACTGTAATTGACTCAAGGTATGAAAATCATCTATGAATTTCTGCCTATATCTTAACATTTATTGCATTGTATACATCCAGTGAACCCCCAAGAGCAGATTTGCCTAGTTGACTCACAGCTGCCCGTAGACACATGAAGGACCCCAGCTGAGCCCAGATGAAATTCCCAACCCAAAGAATTGTGAGCCAAATAAATTATTGTTATATTGTTATATTAAGCCATTAAATTTTGGGCTATGTTTTTTTGTTTGTTTGTTTGTTTGTTTTGCATAGGAATAGTTAACTGATACTGTAAGCAAGTAAAACGAAAGCATTGATGTGTTGTGCTATCTAATTTTTTTTAAAAAACACACGATTTCTTGTACTTCTTTGGTTAAATTTATTCCCAGGTATTTTATTGTTTTTGAAGCAATTATAAAGGGGATTCATTTCTTGAATTCTCCTTCTGATAGTTTATTATTGGCGTATACAAATGCAACTGATTTCTGAATATTAATTTTGTATCCTGCTACTTTGCTAAATTCATTTATCAGTTCTAATAGTTTTTTGGTAGAGTCTTTGGGTTCTCTCTATATAGTATCATGTCATCTGCATATAATGACAATTTGACTTCCTCCTTTCCAATTTGGATGTCTTTTATTTCTTTTTCTTGTCTGATTGCTATGGCTAGAACTTCCAGCACTATGTTGAATAGAAGTGGAGAACGTGGGCAACCTTGCCTTGTTCCTAATCTTAAGGGGAATGGTTTTAGCTTTTCCCCATTAAGTATGATGTTAGCTGTGGGTTTATCACATATGGCCTTTATTATGTTGAGATATGATTCCTCTATTCCCACTTTGCTGAGAGTTTTTGTCATAAACGGCTGCTGGATTTTGTCAAATGCTTTATCTGCATCTGTTGATATGACCATATGATTTTTCATTTTGTTAATGTGGTGTATCACGTTAATTCATTTGTGGATATTGAACCAACCTTGCATCCCAGGAATGAATCCCAATTGATCATGATGTATGATCTTTTTAATGTATTACTGAATCTGGTTTGCTAGTATTTTGTTGAGGATTTTTGCATCTATGTTCATTAGGGATATTAGCCTGTAGTTTTTGTTTTTTGTAATGCCTTTGTCTGATTTTGGGATTGGAGTAATAGTGGTCTGGTAAAATGTGCTTGGGAGCCCTCCTACCTTCTGGAATTTTTGGAATAGTTTGAGGAGAATAAGTGTTAATTCTTTTTTGAATGTTTTGTAAAATTCACCTGTGAAGCCATCTGGTCCAGGACTTTTGTTTTTTGGGAGCTTCTAATTTTTGGCATATAGTTGCTCGTACTATTTTCTTAATATTATCTATTTCAATTTCTTTGGTACCATGTTTCCCCAAAACTAAGACCTAGCCAGACCATCAGCTCTAATGCATCTTTGGGAGCAAAAGTTAATATAAGAGCCGGTCTTATTTTATAAAACTGGGTATAATATAATATAATGTAATGTAATGTAATGTAATGTAATGTAATGTAATATAATATAATATAACATATAATATAATATAATATAGTATAATATAATATAATGTAAAACTGGGCCTTATATTAATTTTGCTTCAAAAAGCGCATTAGAGCTGATTTTTCGGCTAGGTCTTATTTTCAGGGAAACACGGTAGTAATCGGTCTGTTCAGAGTTTCTGTTTCTTCTTGATTCAGTCTTGGAAGCTTGTATGCTTCTAGAAAATTATCCACTTCTTCCAGATTGTCTAATTTGTTTGCATATAGTTGCTCGTAGTATTTTCTTAATATTATCTATTTCTGTGTTATCTGTTGTCACTTCTAATCTTTTATTTCTGATTTTATCAATTTGGGTCCTCTCTTTCTCTTTTTCTTGGTGAATCTGGCTAAGGGTTTGCCGATTTTGTTTTTCTTTTCAAAAACCTAGCTCTTGGTTTCACTGATATTTTGTATTGTTTTTCAGTCTCTATTTCATTTATTTATGCTCTGATCTTTATTATTTCCTTCCTTGTACTCCCTTTTGGCTTGTTTTGCTGTTCTTTTTCCAGTTTCCTTAGGTGTAATGATAGCCTGTTGATTTGAGATTTTTCTTGTTTCTTAAGATAGGCCTGCATTGCTATGAATTTCCCTCTTAGGACTGCTTTCGCTGCATCCCATAGCTTTTGGGTTGTTGTGTTTTCATTTTTGTTTGTCTTGAGGTATCTTTTGATTTCTTCCTTGATCTCATTATTGACCCACTCGCTAATTAGTAATATGTTATTCAGCCTCCATGTATTTGTGTGTTTTCTGGATTTCTCCTTATAATTGATTTCTAGTTTCATAGCATTGTGGTCAGAGAAGACGCTTCATATGATTTCAAAACTGGAGTGATACATGCAAAAAAATGAAATGAGACCACTTCTTTACACCGTACATGAGAACAAATTCAAAATGGATTAAAGACTTAAATGTAAGACTTGAAACCATAAAACTCCTAGAAGAAAATATAGGGAGTAAATTTGTAGACATTACCCTGAGTAATATTTTTACTGATACATCCCCTCAGGCAAGGGAAGTAAAAGAAAAAAATAAACATGGGATTACAACAAACTAAAAATTTCTTCACAGCAAAGGAAACCACCAATAAAACAAAAAGGCAGCCTACTGAATGGGAGAAGATATTTTTCAATGACACATCTCATAAGGGGTTAGTATCCAAAATTTATAAAATACTAACTCAACTCAACACCAAAAACAAAACAAAAAAAATCAACCCCACTGAAAAATGGGCAGAGCACATGAAGAGACATTTCTCTAAAGAGGACATGCAGATGGCCAACAGACATATGAAAAAATGCTCAACCTCACGAATCAATAGAAAAATGCAAATGAAAACCACAATGAGATAACACCTCACTCCGGTCAGAATGGCTGTCATCAATAAATCAACAAACAACAAGTGCTGGCAAGGCTGTGGAGAAAGGGGAACCCTGGTGCACTGTTGGTGGGATTGCAGATTGGTGCAGCCACTATGGAAATCAGTATGGAGGTATCTCAAAAAATGGGAAATTGAGCTACCTTATGACCCAGTAATTCCACTCTTAGGTATCCAGAGAAATCCAAGACACTAATTTGAAAAAACATATGCACCCCTATGTTTATTGCAGTGCTATTTACAATAGCCACAACATGGAAATAACCAAAATGCCCCTTGGTAGATGACTGGATTAAGAAAGTGTGGTACATTCATAAAATGGAGTATTACTTGGCTATAAAGAAGAATGAAATCTTACAATTTGCAATGATATGGATGGACCTAGAAAACATTATGCTAAGTGAAATAAGTCTGATGGAGAAAGACAAATACCTTATGATCTCACTTATATTTGGAATCTAAAGAACTGAATAAATGAGCAAAGTAAACAGAAATAGTCACAGAGATATAGAGGGAAAACTGATGGTTGCTAGATGGGAGGGAGGTGGGGATTAGGAAGAAGGGGAAGGTATTAGACAGCATAAATTGGTAACTACAATATTGCCACAGGGATATGAAAGACAGTTTTTGGAATATAATCAATAATGTAAAGATTTTGTAGGGCGTCAGGTGAGCACATGTCTTATTAGGGAGACCACTACATGGACGGTTTAGATGCTGGACCACTGCACTATACACCTGAAGCTGAAGCTGAGTAATATTGTATGTCAACTATAATTCAATATATATAGTCACAGGATATGGAGTACAGCATAGGGAATAGAGTCAATGGAATTGTAATAGATATATACGTTGCCAGAGGGGCAATAGTAGGGGGAGGGGGACTGTCACTTTTTGAGGGGTGAAATGTCTATTATATTGTTTTGTATGCCTGAAACATAATAATAATAATAATAATAATAATAATAATAAAAGAAAATATAACAGTAAATTACATTTAAAAAAGATTTCTGTGTGTTTTCTGCATGTCTAAGTGCACATGTGCAAAATAAAAATGGTAGTCCATCTAATAGTACCACTAATCATAAAACGTTTTCCAGTAACTTAATTTCCAATAGTAAGTTTGTACTTGGGATTCATAGCTTGGGAAATTCTCAAAATTCTTTCAATTTCAACTATTGAAAATGGTTTGCAGTCTACAAGCATCATTTCAACGTTTTGTTTAAACAGAATAAATGAGCAAACTAAACAGAAATAGTCTCAGAGATATAGAGAAAAAACTGATGGTTGCTAGATGGGGTGGGGGTGAGGATGAGGGAAAAGGTGAAGATTTAGAAAGCATAAATCGGTAGCCACAGTTTTGCCACTGGGATATGAAAGACAATTTGGGGAATATAAAGATTTTGTAGGGTGTCAGATGGGCACTTGTATGGTTAGGGACAACACTTCATGGACGGTGTAGATGCCTGACGACTGCACTATACATCTGAACCTGAAGCTGAATAATATTGAATGTCAACTATAATTTACATATATACGCACACACATGCACACACACACACACACACACACACACACACACACACACACACACACACACAAAGGATGTGAAGTACAGCATAGGGAATAGAAACAACGGAATTGTAATAGCTATACGTGACGTCAGAGAGATAGTAGATTGGGGGATGGGGTTGCCACTTTGTGAGGCATGTAAATGTCAATTACATTGTTTTGTACACCTGAAACTAATTTATTTATTTATTTATTTATTTATTTATTTATTTATTTATTTATTTATTTATTTATTATATTTACTGGGGTGACAATTGTTAGTAAAATTACATAGATTTCAGGTGTGCAATTCTGTATTACATCATCTATAAATCCCATTGTGTATTCACCACCCAGAGTCAGTTCTCCTTCCATCACCTTATATTTGATCCCCCTTACCCTCATCTCCCACCCACCACCCCCTTACCCTCTGGTAACCACTAAACTATTGTCTGTGTCTATGAGTTTGTTTCTCATTTGTTTGTCTTGTTCTTTTGTTGTTTTTGGTTTATAGACCACATATCAGTGAAATCACATGGTTCTCTGCTTTTTCTGTGTGACTTATTTCGCTCAGGATTACACTCTCAAGATCCATCCATGTTGTCACAAATGTTCCTATATCATCTTTTCTTACCGCCGAATAGTATTCCATTGTGTATATATACCACTACTTCTTTATCCATTCATTTATCGAAGGACATTTTGGTTGTTTCCATGTCTTGGCCACTGTAAACAAAGCTGCAATGAACATTGGAGCACACGTGTCATTATGTATAAATGTTTTCAGATTTTTTGGGGAGATACCCAGGAGAGGGATTGCTGGGTCACATGGTAATTCTATTCGTAATTTTTGGAGGAACCTCCACACTGCCTTCCATAAAGGCTGCACCAGTCTGCATTCCCACCAACAGTGTATGAGGGTTCCTTTTTCTCCACAGCCTCTCCAACACTTGTTACTATTTGTCTTGTCATTTCTTTCTCTTGCCTGATTGCTCTGGCAAGGACTTCCAAAACTATGTTGGAAAGCAGAGGTGATACGGGACAGCCCTGTCGTGTTCCTGAACGTAGAGCAAAGGGCTTCAGTTTTTCACCGTTAATTATGAGATTAGCACAGGGCTTGTCATATATGGCCTTTATTATGTTAAGGTATTTTCCTTCTATACCTATTTTATTAAGTGTTTTAATCATAAGTGGATGTTGATTCTTGTCAAATGCTTTTTATGCATCAATTGATATAATCATATGATTTTTGTCCTTTATTTTGTTTATGTGATGTATCACATTGATGGATTTGCGTATGTTGAACCATCCTTGTGCCCCAGGGATGGACCCCACTTGGTTGTGATGAATAATCTTTTTAATGCATTGTTGTATTCGATTTGCTAGAATTTTATTTAGGATTTTTGCATCTGTATTCATCAGAGATATTGGTCTGTAGTTTTCTTTTTTTGTGCTGTCCTTACCAGGTTTTGGTATCAGGGTAATGTTGGCCTCATAAAATGAGTTAGGGAGTACTGTCTCTTCTTCAATTTTTTGGAAGAGTTTGTGCAGGATTGGTATTAGATCCTCTTTGAAGGTTGGGTAGAATTCACTAGTGAAGCCATCTGGTCCCGGACTTTTGCTTTTGGGAAGGTTTTGGATGACTGATTCAATTTCGTTACTGGTGATCGGTCTGTTTAGATTTTCCAGTTCTTCATGGTTCAGCCTTGGAAGGCTATATGTTTCTAAGAACTTGTCCATTTCTTCTAGGTTATTGAATTTGGTGGCATATAGTCCTTCATAGTATTCTTGGATGATCCTTTGTATTTCTGTGGTGTCCGTGATAACTTCCCCTTTTTCGTTTCTGATTTTGTTAATTAGTGTCTTCTCTCTTTTTATCTTAGTGAGTCTAGCCAAGGGTTTGTCAATTTTGTTAATCTTTTCAAAGAACCAGCTCTTTGTCACATTAATTTTTTCTATTGTCTTTTTGTTCTCTATTTCATTTAGTTCTGCTCTAATTTTTGTTATTTCCTTTCTTCTGCTGACCTTGGGTTTCACTTGTTCTTCTTTTTCTAGTTCTTTAAGGTGTAACATGAGGCTATTTATTTGGGAGTTTTCTTGTTTCTTGAGATAGGCCTGTAATGAGATAAATTTCCCTCTTAAAACTGCTTTTGCTGCATCCCAAAAATTTTGGTAGGATGTATTTTCATTGTCATTTGTTTCTATGTATCTTTTGATCTCTGCTCTAACTTCTTCTTTGACCCAGTCGTACTTAAAAAGTATGTTGTTTAATCTCCATGTATTTGTGTTTTTTCCTGCTTTCTTTTTGCAGTTGATATCCAATTCAAAGCCTTGTGATCAGAGAATATGCTTGGTATGATTTCAATCTTCTTAAATTTGCTGAGGCTGATTTTATGTCCCAATATATGGTCTATCCTTGAAAATGTTCCATGTACACTAGAAAAGAATGTATAGTATGATATTTTAGGATGAAGTGCTCTATAAATGTCAATTATGTCCATTTCATCTAATGTGTCATTTAGGGCTGCTATTTTATTATTTATTTTCTGTTTGGATGATCTAGCTATAGCTGTCAATGATTTGTTTAAGTCCCCTAGTATAATTGTGTTTTGGTCAATTTCTCCCTTTAGTTCTGTCAGTAGTTGCTTGGCATATTTCGGTGCTCCCTGATTGGGGGCATACATATTGATGACTGTTATGTCTTCTTGTTGTATAGTCCCCTTTATCATTATGAAATGTCCATCTTTGTCTCTTGTTATCTTTCTCATCCTGAAGTCTGTTTCATCTGATATCATTATGGCTACACCTGATTTTCTCTGGGAACCATTTGCTTGGAGTGTCAATTTCCACCCTTTCACTTTGAGTCTATGCTTGTCCTTGTAGCTGAGATGTGTCTCTTGGAGACAGCATATGAATTGGGTTTGTTTTTTGATCCAATCTGCTACTCTGTGCCTTTTTATTGGTGAGTTCAGTCTATTTACATTTACGGTGATTATTGATATGTGAGGATTTCCTGTCATTCTGTCTTTAGTTTTCTGGTAAAGCTGTGTCTCCATTGTTTCTTTGCCTTTTTGTTGTTGTCTATTATTTCTGTGTGGTGGTATTCTATGATGTTTCCCTCTGGTTCTTCTTTTATTACAGTATATATTTCAGTTCTGGATTTTTTTGAGTGGTTACCCTTAAGTTTATGTAAAAGAAAGTTTGATATTTAGAGTATTCCATTTTCTTCAGCACGCTTACTTTCTCCATTCCCATATTCGGTTCAGGCCTTTACTCTCCCCCTTTTTGAGTTTTGGTTGCCACAAATTGTCCCTGTTGATGGTGGTCGAATAGCCTCCTTTAGTATTTCTTGTAGTGCAGGTCGTGTATTAGAAAATTCCCTCAGCTTCTGTATGTCTGGAAGTTCTTTATTCCTCCTTCATATCTAAAGGATATCTTTGCTGGATATATTATTCTTGGCTCATGATTTCCCTCTTTCAATAGTTTGAATATTTGGTTCCACTCCCTCCTAGCTTTTAGAGTTTCTGCTGAACAATCTAATGATAATCTAATGGGCTTTCCTTTGTAAGTTACCGTCTTCTTTTCCCTGGCTGCCTTGAGGATTCTTTCTTTGTCGTTGATTTTAGACAGCTTCAATACAATGTGCCTTGGAGAAGGCCTGTTGGGATTGAGGTAACTAGGTGTTCTATTTGCTTCTTTGATTCCAGGGTCCAGTTCTGTCCACAAATTTGGGAAGTTCTCATCGACAATTTGTTTGAATATATTCTCTGTTCCCTTCTCTCTTTCTTCTCCATCTGGTATGCCCATTATTCTTATACTGCTCTTCCTCGTGGAATCAGAAAGTTCTTGTAGAGTTCTTTCATTTCTTTTAAGTCTCAAGTCTCTTTCTTCTTCCATCTGTGTAATTTCTAGGTTTCTGTCTTCGATGTCACTCATTCTTTCCTCAATCTGGTCAACTCTACTACCTAAGCTTGCTATTTCATTCGTAATTTCTTCTATTCAGTTCTTAATGTCCAGAAATTCTGTTTCTTTTTGATAATTTCAATCTCTTTCGTAAAATGCTCATGTTGTTCTTTGATTGTGATTCTGAGTTCATTAAACTGCCTTTCTGTGTTTTCTTACATCTCATTGATTCTTTTCAGAACTGCAATCTTGAATTCTCTGCCATTTAAGTCATATATTTCCATATCTTTAAGTTCCTTTTCTGGAGAGTTTTACTTTCTTTCTGAGCTGTCTTGTTGCCTTGGTTATTCATGGCAATTACTGGTTTACTATTTCTCTTCCTAGACATCTACAGGAGTGGCTTCTGCTATAGGTTGATTGGAAGAGGTATTTCTTTTGTTTTCCCGTACTTCTTGGTAGAATGTTTTATTTTCTCTCCGACTGCAGCCTTTTTTTCTCTCTCACACAGTAGTGCTATGTTTTCTCTTCACTATTCCAGCTTCTCACACATTGGGGGGATTCCCTGGGAGACGGGCTTCTCCTCTGTTAATAGTTCGTCTAGGTCACAGGACGCAGTGTCTCGGTGGGTATGTGGAGAGGTTTTGAAGTTCCAAAGCTCTTCCTGCACCAGATTCAGAGCCCGCATGTTTTAGCAGTTCTGTTTACTCCTGCAGGGATCTGCCCAGATAGTTGGGGCCAGGGGCGGGGTGAGTTGTGAGAGGTGTCCCAGAGCAATGGCGGTGACCACCACCACAGCTGGTCCTGCTTCCACAGCTCCTTCCCCTTTGCCGAAACTAGTTGGGCTGCAAATCTGTGTCTGTGGTCCACAGTTCTCAGAACAGGAAATGATCTGTTCCTTTGCTCTGACACTGCTACTGTTCCGTTTCTAGCACTGGGCAGGTGGGGGCTGGGCGAGCTCTGGGAGGGTAGGGAGGGGGCGGCTAGTCTCAGTGCCTAAGGCTTCCATTCTCTGTTCGGCAGTAAGGGCTTAAATCACCGTTTTCAGCCTTCTTCCCTCAGTCTTTTCTCCAAGATCTCTGCTGTGAGCGTTGGGTTGAGCTGTATTATATGCTGCTCCCCTCAGCCCTGTGGGCCATAAGCAGAGCCCCAGTAGTCCGAGTTCTTCCCTCTCCCGCAGCTGCGGTAGTTCCGGGATGCAGTGACCTTGGAGCACGGAGCTAGGTCTGCGTCCTGTGCCCACGAGGCTCCGTCTCCGCACTTCTCCCTTCCCTCCTCCCCTGCTTGCGGGATTCGCCCACCTGTAGGTGAATTCAGTAGTGGGCCTCTTCGTGTTGCCTATCTGCTCTGCAGGGAGTCCTTTGTGGAGTTATTGTTGTTCAATTAGTTGTAAATTCCAGGGGAGCTTTTCAGAGTTTCACCTCACACCGCCATTTTGGTGACGTCCCCAGTTCTGCTGCTTTAAGGATGCTACTCACTTTCCTCTCCCTTTTTTCCCTCTTTGTCCTCATCCTCATTGTCATGCGGGGCGGCCTGTGGGGTCTCTGCTCCCGCTCCCCACACAAGAACGCAGGATATGGTGAGGCCAAAAAGGAACACCCATGGAGCCATAGGTAGGGGAGTCATACCATTATGGTCTCGCTGGCGGCTGGGTTAGAGACACAGGAAACAGGAGCCACACAATTCTCAACCCTCACTGCTCCACTCGCTAGCTCAGCCACCATCTTCTTGCTAGCCCCCATCTTTTTCTGCTAGCGTAGCCACAGCAGTTATATTAGTGACCAGTGGCTCACTGGTTACAGCTGACGGCCAACTAGCCACAGCTGATGGCCATGCAATCACAGTTGATGGCCATTTACTACCTGAGCCAGTACCTTTCTATGTGAGGCCGAGAGCCTGGAAACTGCTTTCTGGGGCTCTGCCCCCACACTCATCCTTGCCTAGTTCAGTAAAGTACACTAGGCCAATGGAATAAGGAGGGAAGGAGTGATATATTGGTGACAGTAAAAGTAAACGTTTTTCTGAAAAACTACTGAATGCAAACCACCCCAGGGTAGTATAAGAACGCCTTTAACAATTAAAACATTGGCATGATTTGAATTAACTTTTTCATTCAACAAATATTAGCTGAACATCTGTGTTCATGGTTTTAGGCATTGGAAATACAGATATGAATAAGTTACCTTAGTCCCTGACTCAAAAGTTTCATTCTTTCAAAGTGAAAAACATCATGGGGTGGGAGGAGTGACAGACAATTTACAGGTGTGGCTGAGTTTAAAAGGATCGACTAGGAATTTGCCAGGTGAACAAGGAAGAGACATGCTTCCAAGCAGATGGAACAGCATGTGCACGACAAGAAGGTGTGAAATGACAGGATATTGGAGAACTCATAAGCAAATGGCGAGGGGAGGAGAGGATGGAAAGTGGCCAGAAATGATGTTGGAAAGGGAAAAGAGCTAAATCACAAAGGGCTTTGTATATCACTGATTATTAGAGAGGTGTTCTCTCTTGTTGGACAGAGATGGTACGTATAGCCTGGGTGAAATATCCCTGAATTGTGTAATTCCTTTGATTCTCGTTTCATGCTTACCAAATTATTTTCTGGCTTTGTCTTAGAGATATCAGAAAAGGAATACTCAGTATGGTGAGCAGAAATAAAATAGTAACTGGAAAAATTTCTATTTTTCCATTTAAAATAAAAAAAATTCTATTTTTCCATTTAAAATAATAAAATTAGGCAGAATAAACAGTTTAGAAACAGACCCAAATCTCTTTGGAAATTAATTACATGATAAAAGTAACATTTCAAACCAATATACTAGAAGGGATAGACTTTTCAGGAAATGATGTTGAACAGTTGGTTAGCTTTTTGGAAAAAAATAAAGCTTGATCCCTACCTAATTTTTTATACCAAATTTTCTGTACCTTCTCTGAGGGGAATAAGATAGCAGTTTGTGTGTGTGTGTGTGTGTGTGTGTGTATGTGTGTGTGTGTGTGTGCGTGTGTTGATTTAGGAAAATCATAATTTGTTCAAGTTATTCCCATCACCAGGTACCCTACTACAAAAGAGAGCTTCCTGCCAGTTTGATTAGTGTGTGGTAGCGCTGCAGAGACTGAGCAAGTCTTGGTACAGTGACTGAACCAAGTTTCTAGACCTCCAGTAGTGAGGATCAGAACCTGGGCTATTCTGATCACACCCAGGCAATAGCTCCATAAGAAAGGAGAAAAACTCATTTATCCATTCCTTTAGGAAATATTTATTGTATACTTACTATGTGATAGGCACTGTAATAGGCACTGGAGAATAATACAGTGACCAACACAGGCAGAACAGAGACAAATCTCTGCCCTGATAGAGATTACAATCTAGTCTGCTTGTCAGGTATTTCTATTTATTCATTTACTCATTTTTACATTCATTCAATAAATGTATATTGAACAAATAATAGGTGCCAGACATTATATTGGATCCGTAGTTAAGTTCAGCATAATCAGAGTTTACAGTCCTAGTGATTTTTTTTTAATGGAGATAAAATTCATCACTTTAACCATTTTTAAGTGTATCTTTCAGTGATTTTTATTATATCCACAGTGATTGAAACCATCACTATGATCTAATTTCAGAATATTTTCATCACCCCAGAAAGGAACCTCATACCCATTAACCAGTCATTTCTCATTCCCCGCTCCCATAAGCCATTGGCAAACACTAATGTAGTTTCCATCTCTATATATTTGCCTATTCTGGACATTTTATATAAATGGAATCATATTAGCTGAACATCTGTGTGTTCATCTGTGTGTGCAAATAAAGGTCTCTTTAGACCCAAATGAGCATTATTTTATGAGAGAAATTGTCTCCAGTTTCAAAACTACCATAGAGTTTAGGTATGTTTCAAAACTATCATAGGTACCATAGACACCTTTTGTGTGTAGCTTCTTTCACTTAGCATAATGTTTTCAAGGTTCATCCATGTTGTGGCACATATCAGTACTTCATTCCTTTATAAGGTTGAGTGATATTTCATTATATGGATGTACCACATTGTCTTTATCCATTCTTCAATGAACATTTGCATTGTTTCTACTTTTTGGCTATTACAAATAATGCTACTGTCAAGGTTTGTTACAAATTTTCACGTGAATATATATTTTCACTTCTCTTGGGTAAACCTAGGAAGGGAATTACTTGGTTATATGGTATCTCTGTCTTTAAATGATTCAGAACCACCAAACTGGTTTCCACAGCAGCTACACCATTTTGTATTATCATTAGCAATGTGTAAGAGTTCCTATTTCTCCATGTTCTCACCAGTACTTGTTACATTCCATTTTTCATTTTTGTTTTGTTTTTTTAATAGCCATCCTAGTGGGTTCGTGAGGTGGTATCTCATTGTGGTTATAATCCTTTTAATATGTTGCAGAATCTGGTTTGCTAGTATTTTCTTGAGGACTTTTGCATCTGTATTCATTAAGAATACTGGTTTGTAGTTTTCCTTCCTGTCTTTGTCTGGTTTTGGTGTAAGAGTAATGCAAGCCTCAAGAATGAGTTAGGAAGTTTTCCCTCCACTTCTACTTTTTTGGAAGATTTTGAGAAGGATTGGTGTTATTTTTTAAATGTTTGGTATAATTAACCAGTATAGACATCTTGTCCTGGGCTTTTCTTTATTAGAAGGTTTTCTTTATTAGAAGGTTTGATTACTAATTCATTCTCTTTACTTGTTATGGATCTGTTCATATTTTCTATTTCTTCTTGAGTCAGTTTCAGTGACATTTGTCTTCTTTATTTTTTAAAAAATGTTTTCGACATATACGTGAAATCTTTTCATCTCTGATCCTGTCTTCGTTTTTTATGTCTTCTCTCTTTCTTTATTTCTTGAATAATCCTAGCTGAGGTCAAACAAGGGAATATTCTGCCTAGTTTTTTCAGATGTTCTACTTGAAACAAACATCCTTTCTATAGTCTATTAGTATTTTTTTTTTTGCATTTTTGTGTATTTTGTTGATGATTTTTGTTTATGAAGTATTAATTTTTTTGTTGGTTATTTCTATTGGTTCTTGCTCTTGGAGTCCTCGTGTACTTGGTCATTTTTGACTGTGCTTTCCTCATTATGTTTACATTTTTGGGGAGTAAGAATAATTTGAGATCAAGGGTAAAGACGTTATCCTCCAAAAAGGATATGTATTTGTTTCTGTCAGGCTCTTGGGGGCACACACAATATGGTACTGCCTTAGGTCTAGTTTAAGTCTAGAGGTTCTCTGAATGACTGATAGAATCAGACTTGGGCTGTAATACCATGTAATGACTGACCAAATTCTGGTTCATCTTTTCCCTGAGGGGGTAGCACTTTGGGGTCCTAGCTTATTGTGGGAGGGTCTCCTGTTTGTGAAGGCTCCAGGCTTTGATTTCTATTCTGCTGCCACTTGCTCTGAGAGTTTTCAACGTGAAAATTCAAAATTTTGGGGATTATTAAAACCCTCATTGAAAAGATTGCTTTTGATCTTATTCACCTCTCTGGTGAATATTTTCCTTTTAATTTTGGCTTGATGATTCTGTACTGGCCTGTTGGGTTTTTATGCTTTTAAAATGGTGATTTTTACATTTTATCAAGCTTTTTCAGTTGTTTTAGGAGGACTGTACAAATAATCTAGCCCTCAATTATATAATTAGGAAGCTAGCATTTAATTCAGTCCCATTTTATTTTCCATCTCTTCTGCTTAAGGTGGAGGCCATTCCTGTGTGTTCTTTCAGGCTCAATTCCTCATCTTCTGTGTGTAATCATTGAAACAAGAGAAGACATATTTCCAGAAGAAGAAGTTATAAGGCAAAGGAAAGTTCCCTAGGGCAAAAAAAAATCTGCAGAAACACAAGGTGAACTCTAGTTCAACTATACTAAATGGTTCTATTTTTATTAGGATGACATTGATTAATACAATTATATAGGTTTCACGTGTGCAATTGTATAATACATCATCTGTATATTACATTCTGTGTTCAGCACCCAAAATCAAATCTCCTTCCATCACCATATATTTGACCCCCTCTACGCTTTTCTACCTCGCCCCTCCCTCCTTTCTCTCTGGTAACCACTAAACTAATGTCTGTGTCTATGACCTTTTGTTTATTTGTCTTGTTCATTTGTCACTTTCAGTTTTATATACCACATATAAGTGAAATCATATGGTTATCAACTTTTTCTGTCTGACTTACTTTGCTTAGCATGACAACCTCAAGATTCATGTATGTTGTCACGAATGGCAATATCTCATTTTTTTCTTATGACTAATATTCCACTGTATATATGTGCCACATCTTCTCTATCCAATCATCTATCAAAGGACACTTCAGTTGTTTTCATATCTTGGCCACCGTGAATAATGCTGCAATGAACATAGGGGTACATATATCTTTAAAGATGAATGTTTGCAAATTTTGGGGGTAAATTCCCAGAAGAGGGATTGCTGGGTCATATGGTAATTTTATTTTTAATTTTTTGAGGAAACTCCTTACTTTTTTCCATAGTGGCTGTACCAGTTTACATTCCCACCAGCAGTGAGTGTATGAAGGTTCTTTTTTCTCCATAACCTCTCCAATACTTGTTATTACTAATGTCTTGCTGATGATCGCCATTTTAACAAGTGTGAGGTGGTTTCTCATTGTGGTTTTGATTTGCATTTCCCTAATAGCTATATACCTAATGATTTTTGCAGCAATTTATATTACCAAACAGAACTTAGTTCATCAGTCTAAAAACGTCTTCATTCATGTTGCTTCATAGCTTCCTTCAAGAACAAAGCATCATTACTTGTTTTGCATGCATGGAGCTGAAGGGCCCATTCAAGGATTCTCTTCAACCTCTCCTGTAAAAGGAGAAGCTTGAACTAAAGAAGAATTCATATTTCCACTTCCCAAGCTCTCTGCTTGTATATTTTAAATAATAGCTTTCTCAACTTTTATCTACCAACATTTTCAAAAAATTCCTGGGCCTTATAATTCATCCTAGGCACCTCATTAAATTTCCATCACAACAGACAGATTCCAATTTATCCTTCCTCCACCTTTCCCCTTCCCGACTTTGGATAGTTTAAATGGAACAAGAGTTGATGACCTACAATATTGCCTTTCATAAAAACTACCTACTGCTAAATAGGTCTTGCCAACACACTTGCTTATAAAAGCAGACACCTCCAATATCACCCCAATAAACTTTAATTAAAAACAAACAAACAAACAAACAAACAAACAAAAAACAGGCACCTCCATGGCAATCTTTTTTTCCAATGATGCTATTTCCACTCTAACAATATATGCCAGAAATACAATAATTTTGGTTGATGGCCCTTAGTACAATGGAGTCAAGTGTTCAGCTTTACATGTTTGGTCTTGTGTTTTGACTGGCAAAGAACACTGAGCTAAGGTGTTTTATTACATTAAAAAGACACTGAATCTCTTATAAATAAGGAAGAGGGTAGTCCTTGAAGGGACTCTCTATTGGTTTTTAAATTTGAAAATCAGTGCTCACTGTCCAGCAAGTAATTATATATTATTTGATAGAAGTACAAGGTGTTTCAAATAAGCATCTTAAAAAACTGAATTTTAGAACAATTTGTTCTAAACACAAGGAAGTTTGTATATTGGGTATAGGATAGGGAATGGAGTAAGAGTGTCTGTGTAGAATACAAAGTTCACTAGAAAGAAGGATGAAGGGTAAGAGAGAGACAGCTACTTCTTAGGCAGAGGAGAAGAATGGATAATTTGGTTAAAGCTTGCAACCTGCCTCCTCCTATCCCCCCAAGTTTTCAGGGACAATTTATTGAGGATATACTAGGTTATGATATATTAAATATTCCATTCCAGAAGTGATACATGGCACTTCAGCCTACAACCCACTGGCCAAACTTATCACATGGCCTTGGCCAACCTCATGATGAATGGAAAAGTGTAATTTCCTATGTGTTTGGAAGGATAGGAGAACCAGATATTGGTGATCATTAGAAGTTTCTACCACAAAGTTGAACACCTGAGTTTCTTCCCTTGTCTTGCAAGTTATTGTGTAGAAAAATAAGTGAAAAGTGATGGTTCTTAGCCACAGAATACAAGCCTGTCAGATGTATGACTGTGGCACACTGTGAAGAGGGAGGAGCCATTTTTCTTGAGAAAAACTCACTCTTACTCCTGAAAAAAGGACATGTAGAATAACACACCATCATTTTGGTTTTTTACAGGTCACCACAACAATGTGTTGCAATGAAAAACAGTTTGTCAGTTTATTTTATGTGTCAACTTGACTAGACTATGCTACTTAGTTGTTTGGTCAAACACTAGTCTAGATATTGCTCTGAATATATTTTTAGATGTGATTAACACAATCAGTTGACTTTCAGTAAAGCAGATCACCCTCTATAACATGGGTGGGCCTCATCCAATATGTTAAAGTCCTTAAGAGCAAAGACTAAAGTTTCCTGAAGAAGTAAATTCTTTTTTTCTCTTCTTTTTTGCAATTATCTAGGAGATAATTTGATGGTGGTTTATACTAGGGTAGTGGCAGTGAAGTTGAAGAGAAGAGAAAGGGAAATTTTTTTGAGGTGGAATGGCCAGAACATAATGAGGTATTATGGCAGATTAAAGATAGCTACAGTTTCATTGACTCTTTTTTGATTGATAGGTGGGTACTGTAGCTCCTCCTTTTGAATTTGGGTGGTCTCTGTGCTGCTTTGACAAATAGAATACGGCAGAAGGGACACTGTGCCACTTTCTGGGCCCAAAGAGAGCAGCAGCTTTCATTTCTTGTTTCCTGGAACTTCTACTCTTGGAACACAACTACCATACTTTGAGAAATGCAAGACAAATGGAAAGCTCACACATACATAGCTGCTCTGGTTGACAGCCCCCAGATAAGCTCCCAGCTGACACCCTGCATCAACTGTTGGTAATGTGATACATCTTAGATATCCTATCCAGTCGAGCCTTCAGGTGACTCCAACTCCCCAGCCACTAATTACAACTGCATCATAGACCCAAGCAATTTCCACCCATCCCAGCATATTCAACTCAGAGAACCATAAGAGATAATGCATTTTTGTTTTAAACTGCAAAAAAATTTTTAAGACACTAAGCTTTGGGGTGTTTTGCTACACTGCAAAAGGAAACAGAAATAAACATGGAAGGAGAGAAAGAATACAGAATCAAGGATGACATGTAGATGGCTGGTTTGGGCCCAAGGTCAAGCCAGTAACTGCTCAGATGGCGACCAGGAGGAGATGAACAGCTTGTGGGGGTGGGGTGGGGTGTATAAATGATCTATCATAAACTAGGAAACATATATTTTAGGGACTTCATTAATTTTTTTTCTAAATGTTCTATTATGTTTCATCTTCAGGATTAGCTATCCAGGTTTTAAACAGATTTATATTTTACAGATCCCTATTGTTCCAACCCTCTATAATATTAATTTTAGTATTTTCCGCTGTAAGAACAGCTGCTCTTTTCAAAAGTATCAAGAGGAACTGGTACCTATTTCATTCATTTAGTCCTTGTTGATAGAGGGATAAATTTCCAGGTCTCTTATTCATTCATCAAATATTTTACTCATCTGCCAGGTACTCAGCACTGTTCTTGGTATTAGGAGCATAATTGTGCACAAAATACATAATATCCCTGCCTTCATGGAATTTACATTCTGATTGGCAGGCAGACAAAAAACAAGTAAAGAAAATAATTACCAATTTGACAAAAAGTAATGAAAGAAATAAGCAAGTGCTGATAGAGTAAAAGTTGAGGGGAACCTACTTTAGATAAGGTGGTCAGGGAAGATTTTTTTAAATTAGTTTTAGGTGTACAAAACAATGTAATAGTTACACGTTTATCATTTATACCCTTCACAAAGTGATAACCCCAGTCCCCCAGGCTACTTAAGGAAGTGGAAAGAATGAGCTGTGAGAAGAGGTGTGAGCTATGGGACGGATTGGAGTGCAAAGCCCCTTGAGTGCTTAAAAGCTTGATCAGATTCTAGGAACCAAAAGACTACTGTGTTTGCAGTGTAGTGAGCAAGAATAGCAAGATGAAGTTGGAGAGAGATGCAGAAAATCGATTAAGCAATGCTTTTTAGGCGATATTACATGATTTGCATTTCTTTTTTTTTTTTGCTTTGTAAAGAGAGCTTTTATTTGAATATTTAACGTGTTAACTTTTTTTTTTTTAATTTTATTAAATTTATTGGGGTGACAATTGTTAGTAAAATTACATAGATTTCAGGTGTACAATTCTGTATTACATCATCTATAAATCCCATTGTGTGTTCATCACCCAGAGTCAGTTCTCCTTCCATCACCATATATTCGATCCCCCTTACCTTCATCTCCCACCCCCCATCACCCTCTTACCCTCTGGTAACCACTAAACTATTGTCTGTGTCTATGAGTTTCTGTTTCTCATTTGTTTGTCTTGTTCTTTTGTTGTTTTTGGTTTATATACCACATATCAGTGAAATCACATGGTTCTCTGCTTTTTCTGTCTGACTTATTTCGCTCAGCATTACTCTCTCAAGATCCATCCATGTTGTTACAAATGTTCCTATATCATCTTTTCTTACCGCCAAATAGTATTCCATTGTGTATATATACCACAACTTCTTTATCCATTCATCTATCGAAGGACATTTTGGTTCTTTCCATGTCTTGGCCACCGTAAACAAAGCTGCAATGAACATTGGAGCACATGTGTCTTTATCTCTAAATGTTTTCAGATTCTTTGGGTAGATACCCAAGAGAGGTATTGCTGGGTCATATGGCAATTCTATTCGTAATTTTTTGAGGAACCTCCACAGTGCCTTCCATAATGGCTGCACCAGTCTGCATTCCCACCAACAGTGTATGAGGGTTCCTTTTTCTCCACAGCCTCTCCAACATTTGTTACTATTTGTCTTGTTGATGATAGCCATTCTGACTGGGGTGAGGTTGTTTTGATTTTCATTTCTCTGATGATCAGTGATGGTGAGCATTTTTTCATATGTCTATTTGCCATTTGTATGTCCTCTTTGGAGAAATGTCTCTTCAAGTCCTCTGCCCATTTTTCAATTGGGTTGGTTGTTTTTTTGTTGTTGAGTTGCACGAGTTCCTTGTATATTCTGGATACTAGCCCCTTATTGGAGGCACTTTTTGCAAAAATCTTCTCCCATTCAGTTGGTGGTCTCTTTATTTTGTCAATGGTTTCTTTTGCTGTGCAGAAGCTTTTAAGTTTCATATAGTCCCATTCGTTTATTTTAGCTTTTACTTCCATTGCCTTTGGAGTCAAGTTCATAAAATGCTCTTTGAACCCAAGGTCCATAAGTTTAGTACCTATGTTTTCTTCTATGCAGTTTATTGTGTCAGGTCTTATGCTTAAGTCTTTGATCCATTTTGAATTAACTTTGGTACATGGTGACAAATAGCAGTCCAGTTTCATTCTTTTGCACGTGGCTATCCAATTCTCCCAGCACCATTTATTGAAGAGGCTGTCTTTGCTCCATTGTATGTTTTAGCTTCTTTGTCAAAAATTATCTGTCCATATTTATGTGGTTTTATTTCTGGGTTCTCAATTCTATTCCATTGGTCTATGTGTCTGTTTTCTGCCAATACCATGCTGTTTTGATTATTGTAGCCCTGTAGTACAAGCCAAAGTCAGGAAGTGTGATACCTCCATTATTGTTCTTTTTCTTAAGATTGCTTTGGCTATTCAGGGTCTTTTGTGGTTCCAAACAAATCTGATGATTTTTGTTCTATTTCTTTAAAATATGCCATTGGGATTTTGATGGGGATTGCATTGAATCTGTATATTGCTTTGGGTAATATGGCCATTTTAACTATGTTGATTCTTCCAATCCATGAGCACGGAATGTCTTTCCATTTCTTTGTGTCTTCTTCAATTTCTTTCAAAAATGTCTTATAGTTTTCAGCATATAGGTCTTTCACATCCTTGGTTAAGTTTATTCCTAGGTATTTTATTCTTTTTGCTGCAATTGCAAAAGGAATTGTTTTTTGTATTTCTTTTTCTGAGATTTCATTGTTAGTATATAGGAAGGCAATGGACTTTTGTGCGTTGATATTGTAGCCAGCAACTTTACTGTATTCGTTGATTGTTTCTAATAGCTTTTTGGTGGAGTCTTTAGGGTTTTCTATATATAGCATCATGTCATCTGCAAAGAGTGATAATTTAACTTCTTCATTCCCAATTTGGATGCCTTTTATTTCTTTCTCTTGCCTGATTGCTCTGGCAAGGACTTTAACACTATGTTGAAAAGCAGAGGTGATAGGGACATCCCTGTCGTGTTCCTGAACGTAGAGCAAAGGGCTTCAGTTTTCTCCATTAATTATGAGATTAGCAGAGGGCTTGTCATATATGGCCTTTATTATGTTAAGGTATTTTCCTTCTATACCCATTTTATTAAGTGTTTTAATCATAAATGGATGTTGTATCTTGTCAAATGCTTTTCTGCATCAATTGATATAATCATATGATTTTTGTCCTTTATTTTGTTTATGTGATGTATCACATTGATGGATTCGTATGTTGAACCATCCTTGTGCCCCGGGATGAACCCCACTTGGTCGTGATGAATAATCTTTTTAATGCATTGTTGTATTCGATTTGCTAGAATTTTATTTAGGATTTTTGCATCGGTATTCATCAGAGATATTGGTCTGTAGTTTTCTTTTTTGTGCTGTCCTTACCAGGTTTTGGTATCAGGGTAATGTTGGCCTCATAAAATGAGTTAGGGAGTACTGTCTCTTCTTCAATTTTTGGAAGAGTTTGTGCAGAATTGGTATTAGATCCTCTTTGAAGGTTTGGTAGAATTCACTAGTGAAGCCATCTGGTCCCGGACTTTTGCTTTTGGGAAGGTTTTGGATGACTGATTCAATTTAGTTACTGGTGATCGGTCTGTTTAGATTTTCCAGTTCTTCATGGTTCAGCCTTGGAAGGCTATATGTTTCTAAGAACTTGTCCATTTCTTCTAGGTTGTTGAATTTGGTGGCATATAGTCCTTCATAGTATTCTTGGATGATCCTTTGTATTTCTGTGGTGTCCGTGATAACTTCCCTTTTACGTTTCTGATTTTGTTAATCAGTGTCTTCTCTCTTTTATCTTAGTAAGTCTAGCCAAGGGTTTGTCAATTTTGTTAATCTTTTCAAAGAACCAGCTCTTTGTCACATTAATTTTTCTATTGTCTTTTTGTTCTCTATTTCATTTAGTTCTGCTCTAATTTTTGTTATTTCCTTTCTTCTGCTGACCTTGGGTTTTACTTGTTCTTCTTTTCTAGTTCTTTAAGGTGTAACATGAGGTTATTTATTTGGGAGTTTTCTTGTTTCTTGAGATAGGCCTGTAATGAGATAAATTTCCCTCTTAAAACTGCTTTCGCTGCATCCCAAAAATTTTGGTAGGATGTATTTTCATTGTCATTTGTTTCTATGTATCTTTTGATCTCTCCTCTAATTTCTTCTTTGACCCAGTCCTTCTTTAAAAGTATGTTGTTTAATCTCCATGTATTTGTGTTTTTCCGCTTTCTTTTTACAGTTGATATCAATTTCAAAGCCTTGTGATCAGAGAATATGCATGGTATGATTTCAATCTTCTTAAATTTGTTGAGACTGATTTTATGTCCCAATATATGGTCTATCCTTGAGAATGTTCCATGTACACTAGAAAAGAATGTATAGTCTGATGTTTTAGGATGAAGTGCTCTATAAATGTCAATTATGTCCATTTCATCTAATGTGTCATTTAGGGCTACTATTTCGTTATTTATTTTCTGTTTGGATGATCTATCCATAGCTGTCAATGATGTATTTAAGTCCCCTAGTATAATTGTGTTTTGGTCAATTTCTCCCTTTAGTTCTGTTAGTAGTTGCTTGGTGTATTTGTGCTCCCTGATTGGGGGCATAAATATTGATGACTGTTATGTCTTCTTGTTGTACAGTCCCCTTCACCATTATGAAATGTCCATCTTTGTCTCTTGTTATCTTTTTCACCTTGAAGTCTGTTTCATCTGTTATCATTATGGCTACACCTGATTTTCTCTGGGTACCATTTGCTTGGAGTGTCAATTTCCACCCTTTCACTTTGAGTCTATGCTTGTCCTTGTAGCTGAGATGTGTCTCTTGGAGACAGCATATGGTTGGGTTTAGTTTTTTGATCCAATCTGCTACTCTGTGCCTTTTTATTGGTGAGTTCAGTCCATTTACATTTAGGGTGATTATTGATATGTGAGGATTTCCTGTCATTCTATCTTTAGTTTTCTGGTAAGGCTGTGTCTCCATTGTTTCTTTGCCTTTTTGTTGTTGTCTATTATTTCTGTGTGGTGGTATTCTATGATGTTTCCCTCTGTTTCTTCTTTTATTTCAGTATATATTTCAATTCTGGATTTATTTTGAGTGGTTACCCTTAAGTTTATGTAAAAGAAAGTTTGATATTTAGAGTATTCCATTTTCTTCAGCACGCTTACTTTCTCCATTCCCATATTCGGTTCAGGCCTTTACTCTCCCCTTTTTGAGTTTTGGTTGCCACAAATTGTCCCTGTTGATGGTGGTCGAATAGCCTCCTTTAGTATTTCTTGTAGTGCAGGTCGTGTATTAGAAAATTCCCTCAGCTTCTGTATGTCTGGAAAGTTCTTTATTCCTCCTTCATATCTAAAGGATATCTTTGCTGGATATATTAATCTTGGCTCATGATTTCTATCTTTCAATAGTTTGAATATTTGGTTCCACTCCCTCCTGGCTTGCAGAGTTTCTGCTGAAAAATCTGATGATAATCTAATGGGCTTTCCTTTGTAAGTTACCGTCTTGTTTTCCCTGGCTGCCTTGAGGATTCTTTCTCTGTCGTTGATTTTAGACAGCTTCAATACGATGTGCCTTGGAGAAGGCCTGTTGGGATCGAGGTAACTAGGTGTTCTATTTGCTTCTTGGATTCGAGGGTCCAGTTCTGTCCACAAATTTGGGAAGTTCTCATCGACAATCTGTTTGAATATATTCTCTGTTCCCTTCTCTCTTTCTTCTCCTTCTGGTATGCCCATGATTCTTATATTGCTTTTTCTGATGGAGTCAGAAAGTTCTTGTAGAGTTCTTTCATTTCTTTTAACTCTCAAGTCTCTTTCTTCTTCTATTTGTGTCATTTCCAGGTTTCTATCTTCGATGTCACTGATTCTTTCCTCCATCTGGTCAACTCTACTACCTAAGCTGGTTATTTCATTCTTAATTTCTTCTATTGAGTTCTTAATCTCCAGAAATTCTATTTGGTTCTTTTTAAGATTTCAATCTCTTTCGTAAAATGCTCATGCTGTTCTTTGATTGAGTTTCTGAGTTCATTTAACTGCCTATCTGTGTTTTCTTGTATCTCGTTGAGTCTTTTCAGAACTGCAATCTTGAATTCTCTGTCATTTAAGTCACATATTTCTGTATCTTTAAGTGCCTTCTCTGGAGATTTTCACTTTCTTTCTGAGCTATCTTGTTGCCTTGGTTATTCATGGCGATTACTGGTTTACTATTTCTCTTCCTAGACATCTACAGGAGTGACTTCTGCAACAGGTTGATAGGAAGAGGTCTTTCTTTTGTTTTCCAGTACTTGTTGGTAGAATGTTTTATTATTTCTCCAACTGCAATTTATTTTCTTCTCCCACACGGTAGTGCTATGTTTTCTCTGCACTATTCCTGCTTCTCACACAATGGGGGATTCCCTGGGAGACGGGCTTCTCCTCTGTTAATAGTTCGTCTAGGTCACAGGGCGCAGTGTCCCGGTGGGTGTGCGGAGAGCTTTTGATGTTCCAAAGCTCTTCCAGCTCCTGATTCAGAGCTCGTATGTTTCAGCAGTTCTGTTTACTCCTGCAGGGATCCGCCCAGATAGGTGGGGTCAGGGGCAGGGTAAGTTGTGAGAGGTGGCCCAGAGCAATGGTGGCATCCACCACCACAGCCGGTCCTGCTTCCACGGCTCCCTCCCCTTTGCCGGAACTAGTTGGGCTGTGAATTTGTGACTGCGGCCCACAGTTCTCAAAACATCAAATTTTCTGTTGTTTTGATCTGACACTGCTACTGTTTCGCTTCTAGCACCGGGCATGTGGGGGCGGGGCGAGCTCTGGGAGGGGTGGGAGGGGGCGGCTAGTCTCAGTGCCTAAGGCTCCATTCTCTGCTCAGCAGTGAGGGCTTAAACCACCGTTTTCAGCCTTTTTCCCTCAGTCTTTTCTCCGAGGTCTCTGCCGTGAGCGTTGGGTTCAGCCGTGTTATATGCTGTCCCCTCAGCCCTGTGGAGCCCTGGCGGAGCCCTAGCAGTCCGAGTTCTTCCCTCTCCCGCAGCTGCGGTAGTTCCGGGAAGCAGTGAGCTCGGCGCACTGAGCTAGGTCTGCGTCATGCGCCCGCGTGGCTCCGTCTCCGCGCACTTCTCCCTTTCCTCCTCCCTCCACTTGCGCGAATCTCCCACCTGTAGGTGATTTCAGTCGGTAGTGGGCCTCTTCGTCTTGCCTGTCTGCTGTGCAGGGAGTCCTTTGTGGAGTTTTTGTTGTTCGATTCGTTGTAAATTCCAGGGGAGCTTTACAGAGGCTCACCTCACGCCGCCATTTTTCCGGAAGTCATGATTTGCATTTTATTCTAAATACAAAAGATAGGCGAAGTATTGTTGCCAGAAAATGGGTTCTTGGTTTATGCCGCAGGAAAGAATTCAAAGATGCACCAAATAAGCCAAGCAAGCAAAGCCAAGGAAGTGGTATATATATATATATATATATATATATATATATATATATATATATATATATATATATATTTTTTTTTTTTTTTTTTTTTTTTTTTTTAAAGGAAATAGTATACTGTCAGGATGGTGTGAGAGGGGCCGGCCCGGTGGCTCAGGCAGTTGGAGCTCCATGCTCCTAACTCCGAAGGCTGCCAGTTCGATTCCCACATGGGCCAGTGGTCTCTCAACCACAAGGTTGCCTGTTCGATTCCTTGAGTCCCGCAAGGGATGGTGGGCCATGCCCCCCACAACTAAGATTGAACACGACACCTTGAGCTGAGTTGCCGCTGAGCTCCCGGATGGCTCATTTGGTTGGAGCGTGTCCTCTCAACCACAAGGTTGCCAGTTCGACTCTTCAACTCCCGCAAGGGATGGTGGGCTGAGCCCCCCGCAACTAGCAACGGGCAACTGGACCTGGAACTGAGCTTCACCCTCCACAACTAAAACTGAAAGGACAACAACTTGAAGCTGAATGGCACCCTCCAAAACTAAGATTGAAAGGACAAAAACTTGACTTGGAAAAAAGTCCTGAAAGTACACATTGTTCCCCAATAAAGTCCTGTTCCCCTTCCCCAATAAAATCTTTTAAATAAATAAAATAATATAAATTAAAATAAAATAAAATAAAATAAAATAAAATAAAATAAAAGATGGTGTGAGAGCGGGTAGGTGCAGAGAAGAGCAACTGCCCTGAAGAACAAAGAGGTTTAGGATTTTATTACAATGATGGCACAAAATATTCAAGATTTAGGGGTGGTGTTATAGGCATTCCTAGGTGAGTTGTCACTGAGCATTCCTTCCTGTCAGGAGGTGGGATTCCCTTGTCCTTATTTGGCCCTTGTCAGAACAGTCATGGTGACACAGGAGGTAGAGATTATCCCCTGCCTGCAATGTTAATTTATATACCATTATAATCCATTACAATTAGCTAAAGTTCACTTTGAGGGGCAAGATGGTGTCCTGAGCTATTACCAAGATCTAGTCCTGGCTGGTCTGGTAGCTGTACCTTTTCTTAAGAATGACTTCATCTCTTCCTTCCTTTGTCTCCCCTTACTTCCTCATTCCTTTACTCTCCCCTCTCTCCCATTGTCCTATTCTTTCTGCCTACTGTAACAGTATGAACATCATCTGATTCACATTTTGAGAAGATAATGGTCAGACAGACAGGGAAAACTGGTTGAGCAACGGTTTCAGTGGTTCAGGACAGAGAATGATGGCTGGACTAAGGCTCACTCTGATTTTCTTTTCCCTGGACTCAGACTCTTCCTTTGTAAAGTGTAGGTAGAGGCTTAGTAGAAATGAATCAGCAGTGAAATCACATGGTTCTATGCTTTTTCTGTCTGACTTATTTTGCTCAGCATTACACCCTCAAGATCCATCCATGTTGTCACAAATGTTAAACCAAAAACAACAAAAGAACAAGACAAACAAATGAGAAACAGAAACTCATAGACACAGACAATAGTTTAGTGGTTACCAGAGGGTAAGGGGGGTGGGGGGGTGGAGGGTGGGAGATGAAGGTAAGGGGGATCAAATATATGGTGATGGAAGGAGAACTGACTCTGGGTGATGAACACACAATGGGATTTATAGATGATGTAATACAGAATTGTACACCTGAAATCTATGTAATTTTACTAACAATTGTCACCCCAATAAATTTAATTAAAAAAAAAAGAAATGAATCAGCAAACAATTATTCCCAAGTGCCCAAGTATAAATAAGTCTCCCTCTAGACTCTTGCTCTGTATAAAGATTTGAAATATGTTCAAGATTGATGGTGTTTTCCACTCCTCTCCACCAACTGCCTCCTTCCCTCACACCCAAGGTTCCACTCTATCAGGAACTCATTTGTGGCTTTTAATATGCTGAACCAGTCAGTGGCTTTCAAACCACTTTAGCCTAAAAAGTATTTGTTGTCTACCAAGTTCCTTGGCACCTGGAATAGGTGGGGTGGAAGATGCAAGAGTATGCACAGAACTGAAGAAGTAAATTCTGCTTCAAAAGTATATCACTGAAATTCTGCCTGAGTTTCCCACCTGCTGGCCTGCTCTGCAGATTTCAGGCTCAAGACTGCAACATCACTTCTTACCTAATTTCTAATCTGTCAGCAGGCCCTATGAATTTCAAATTTGTCAGCCCCCACAATTGTGTAAGCCAATTCCTTAAAAGAAATCTCTCTCTCTCTCTCTCTCTCTCTCTCTCTCTCTCTCTCTGTCTACACACACACACACACACACACACACACACATATCCTATTGGTCTGTTTCTCTAGAGGACCCTAATACAAACAGCATCTATTAAATTTTCATTTACACAAGGTACCAATAAAATCCTGTAACTAATAACCATGCTTTGAGGTATTAAACATATTGGCGAATCATTCTTAGTCCAACATCCTCTTGAAGTTTTCTGCGACAACTCCAGCAAGAGTCAAAGGAAGAAACTCTTAAAATCTTGGTAGGGATTCCTCGGTAGGGAGATAGGGTGTATGAAATGTTACAGTAAAAACATTTCAAAAGTAAGAGGTGTTGATCACATGCATTTAAGTGGAGTCACAAAATTGTTCAGTGAAAGATTAAGGATCTACCAGTTTGCTGAGACTATGACTTTCATTTTCTAACTAGCAGGTCACATGATATGTAACTATTACGGAGGTTGATTTTTTTCATCAAAATTCATCTTTTTTTTTTGCCTTCTATTTATTTATTTATTTATTTATTTATTTTTAAATTAAATTTATTGGGGTGACAATTGTTAGTAAAATTACATAGATTTCAGGTGTACAATTCTGTATTACATCATATATAAATCCCATTGTGTGTTCATCACCCAGAGTCAGTTCTCCTTCCATCACCATATATTCGATCCCCCTTACCCTCATCTCCCACCCCCCACCCCCCGCCCCCCTTACCCTCTGGCAACCACTAAACTATTGTCTGTGTCTATGAGTTTCTGTTTCTCATTTGTTTGTCTTGTTCATCAAAATTCATCTTTGTCTTCTTTTAGTAAGGCGCACATATTTTGTGTGTGTCCATGGCTTCTGAATCTCTTCTCCATGCTGTTTATTATAAATAAGTTTGTATGTGAAGTGATTTTGCCTTACAAATTTTTGTTTATTGCAAATAAGCAACTTCATTTGAGATAGGAAAAAAAGTGCCTCACAGGCAGTTCTTACATAGAGCCCAAGTTGAGAAATGTATATGTCCCCCAGAGCAGTGCTTCTCAGATGTTAATGTGCATAAGGATCCCTGAGGAGCTTATTAAAATGCAGATTTGCTTTCAGTAAGTCTGGGGTAGGGCTGGAGGTTCTGCATTTCTAACAACTTCCCAGGTGATGCCCATGCTGCTGGTCCCTGAACCACATTTTGTGTAGTAAGGATAGGTGGTTTCATCTATAACTATGATTCCAATCACAACTTACACTGCTAACTCTAGGATCTCTATCTTCCACTGAGGACTGTCATTTTTAACTTTCCCATTCCTCTTTAGCTCAGTAAATGGCAGCATTTCATTGCTCAAGCCAGAGACCTGTCATCCATGACCTCTCTTTCTTCCTCTTTACTTATCTAATGGATGACAAAATCCTGTCAAGTCTACTTTCAAAACCCCTCTCAAATTCATCATCTTTTCTCAGTCTCCACCGTAACATCTGGTATCCTCTCCCAAGCCACTATCATCTCTTGCCTGGGCCACCAAACACTGCCTTCTAGCTGAGTTCCCTTCTTTTATTCTTGCCCTCCCTTCTCTTCTGTGCAAGCAGACACATCTCTCTAAAATGCCAATGTGTTCATGCCACTCTCCTGCTTAAAACTCCTACTGCTATTGTTGCAGAATCCAAGACCAGAAAGAACCCAAGCAGCACTCAGAGAGTTAGGAGAGTCAGCTTTATTATGCCGGTGGGCTCAGCGGGATCCTTCCTAAAAGACTGAGCCCCTAGCAAGGTTTTGAGCAGGTTTTTATGGGGTGGGACTTCCTTGAGTTGAGGAAGGGCTAGGTGTCATCTGGTGATTGGCTCAAGGTGTCGCTTGGAGGGGGTTATGCGGAAGTGGGCTGGGGCTTAGGCTGGGGACTTCTCTCTCCACTTGGGCCACCATTTTAGCTCAGTTCCACATGGCAGGGAACCATTTTAAGGTCAGTTTCCCCATCACTATCATGATAAAGTGCAAACTCTGATTTCATCGTTCCCAAGGTTCTCCAATACCTGTTCCTTGATTATTTCTCAAGCTTCATGTCCCGTCAGTGTCCCATTCCCCTTTTGCACTCCAAGATCTGGTTATACATGCAGTCCTTTTCCATGTCTTGAATTGAGTCTTTTATCTCCATGCTTTTGCACATAATATACTGTTCACTCTGCCTGAGCACTCTTTTTCCACCTCATTCATTGGGAATTCCACCTCATTCATTTCTCATCCTTCAGGCTTCAGCTTAGATGTCATCTATATCGCTCCCTGTGTTACCTAAGCTTTGCTAAGAGCCCCTCCTCTGTGCTCCCACAGCTCTCTGTATTCGCCTGTCATAGCACTACCCTCATGGCATCCTAATTAACAGTTGACTTGTCTCCCTCGCTAGGATATGAGCACCATATGGGCAGGGACCATGTCTGTCTTGTACAGTGCTCAGTGCATGGCTTAGCAATTAATGGGTATTCATAAACATTTATGAATGAATGACTAAATGAAGGAGTAAATGAATGTCAGGCATTCTGTATCTTCTGGTTTCAGGACTCTACTGTTCCTCAGCCTCTAAAGCATTTGCCGGTTTTTCTTGGAACTCCCACCAATCTTGTTTGATTTGCCCCAGGCATGCAGTGCAATCTTCCAGATACACTCAGGGTCAAGCAGCCAAACTCAGGGGTTGAGGATGGGGCAATAGGGTGGTGATGGTGCTCATGTTCCTGGTGAGTTAGTAGTATTGCCTGTGTAGTTGAAAGCTTTTTTTTTGTACTTATAATTATAATTTTTCTTAATATCACATCTTTCTCAAGTGGAAGGTGAATACCATGTGGACTGTTTCTACCACTTTTGAAGGCCTCCAACTTTGCTGGTCCCATGCTTAACACTTGATAAGCAGCAGCCTCAGAGGTGAATTGGGTTTGTGTGCAGAGGGATTGAATGTTTTGTTTAACTCCCCTTGCCAGAGGAGACAGTTTGGCTGTGCATTGGTTGCTGATGATTTTGAGGATCGTTGGCAAAGATAACCAAACTAGAATTGTGCTCTTGCCCTTGTTTTATTGAGGTGTGGGGTGTCCTCTTGAGTGAAGTCATTGTTCTCTGCTAATATTGGTTTTTGTTATAACAACTTTCCTATGGGAATAAAGTCTTCCCGGGTCTTTGTTATTCATTTTAATGTGTAAACATGTAAAATCCAACCAGCCACTTCTGAAAAGAAAAAGGGAATTTTACATCTGGGAGAAGAGATAAGATTTGTCTTACCGTTGTGAATTTCTTATTCTGCATAATTAATGTCACAGTTTTCATTTTCACTGTGCCTTTTAGTCTTTTCCTTGGGTTTGACTAACAATGGACCCTTTACAACTCACCCCAGAGAAACTGTGGATTAATTTATATGTTGTGTTCTAGAAACACAGATAGGCAACATAGAGTCAAAATTCAAGGGTGTATGATAAGTTAACCTAAGGTTCAGCACAATGGTTGCAGAATTCTTTAGTAAATGATTTGTAAATAAACATTTAGATGTTTTAAAGAGATTCTAAGTTGAATTCTTTTGTACATTAGATAATTCACTCACTGTGAATAAGTAACCAATACTTGATTTAGTTTAATACTTTGCATTTTTCATATTGGATTTTTCTAAAATCAGGCACAATGATACTGACAAATCACCTACCATGTAATTTCTTTTTGGGTAAGCCTCAACAACCCACTCTCTAATATATGCAGTTGTAAACCAGTGTTGCAGACATTAATGTTATTAAGCAAGTTTTTCTGGTTCTCCTTGGACACATGGTAGGATTTCATTTCCTGGTCTCTTTGCAGTCAGTTGGGGCCATGTGAGTTGAAAGTAGTTGCTATGTACTGAATGTCTTTGTCCCCTCAGAATTCATATGTTAAAGCCCTAAAATTCTCAATGTGATGGTATTTGGAGGTGGATCCTTTGGGAGGTAATTAGGTCATAAACGTGGAGCCCACATGAATAGGATTAGTGCCCTCATAAGAAGAGACATGAAAAAATAAGAGAGTAAAGAATAACAAAAGGAGGAGGAAGAAGAGAGATGTTCTCTCTCTGCCATTTGAGAACACAAGAAGAAGGTAGTCATCTGCAAACCAGGAAGAGGGCTCTCACCAGGAACCAAATCAGCTGGCACCTTGATCTTGGACTTCCCAGCCTCTAGGACTGTTAGAAATAAATTTTCATTAAGGCACAAGCTATGGTATTTTGTTTTAGCATCCCAAGCTAAGACAGTGGTAATGATATGTCACTTCTAGACCAGAACACTTAGTTACCTATGGCAGGTTCTCTGGAGCTCTCTATCCATTAGACTGGGTCCATAAGTGATCATAAAGATACCCCTGCCAGTTCGTGACAGACATGAAGAATGAGTGAGAAATAAATATTTGTTATTTTAAGCCACTGAGATTTAACAGTCCTTACCCCAGAATATCCTAGCCTATCCTGATTGTGTGTGGCATAGGCCAGGTATGGCATGAGCCTTGCCTCCATATAGAGGAGAAATCAAGGATGTTAATCTTGAAGTTTGTTATGCTAGACGGGCCATCTGTCCACTTATAGTTTCTGTCTAAGGCTATTTGGTGGCTTCACCTAATAATATACCTGGGAAAGACTAGTTCCTCTTCAGCCCAGTCATAACTGGAGTGCTGGAAGGTCATCTAAAGCTGATGCTATTCCTTTCCAGAAGCCTTCAATCCTGTCTTTTCCAGACCAAAGGCACACTGAATTACAATGCAGATTTTGGGAAACAAAAGTTCAAGGGCTATCAGAGTCATGATTCCCTCAGTGACTATTTTTCTGCTAATAGACCCTATGCCTTTGGTCAAGGGGTGGCCACCTGACTCAAAGTGGGCTAATCAGATCCTTCCTTGGAATTTTTCATACTAATATAGGATACAAGCTATAAAGATATAAGCCAGACCTGTTTAATGTCTTCTTCCCTGCCTCAGTAGAAAATCTGACAGCAGTAGGTAGAAAAGTAAGTGTTCCAAGAGAAGCAGCAAGGAGAAATAGAGGAATGGAGATCTAGAGATAGTGGGTGAGAGAGAGGTAATGGCATTTGTGTTCCTTCATTTAGTCATCACCGAGGCCTGCTCCATCCCTGCCATTTTACATTTTTGGTTCTTGAGTCAATAAATGTAATCCTCACCCCCACTGCTTATTTTGCTCAAGCTAGTTCTAGTTGAGCTTCTGCCACTTACAACTAAATGAGTCCTGATTAATAAAGTGGTTTAAGCAACTCTCTTTCTTCTTATTAGTATCTCAAAGTGATTTTATCTCAGTGTTTCCCAACTCTTTTACATTGTGACACAAATGGAAAGTGATAACATTTGTATGGCACCTAAGGGTATACTGGAGGGAATTTGGGACTCATTAACAACATTCATTACTTTTTTGTATCATATAATTATAAGAAAAATAAATATAAAATACTAAAGAAGACATTAAATATTTGTGTATAACTTATAAATAAAATATTTTCAAAAATGTTCAATGGAAAACAAGCTTGCTTCCTTCAGTATAACTTTTTATATCAGGTATTCTGCTTAAAATGATTACACACCATTCCCTATCAAGATTTTAGAAATGACTCTGAATTTTTCATGGTCGCCACTGACAAGAAGCTTTGTGCCCACAAGTGGGCAATAAAGATAATTTAAACTTTGTCTAACAGCTGTTCATTTTCTGTTGTTGATAAATACTATGATAAAATATCTTGTGATGACACAAATGGATTTCAAATCCAGTTGAACTTCTTCATATCAAGCACAGTATTTCAAAATAATGATGATGCTACAATTTGTAGAACATATATGCAGTCACCATGTGGCTTACTTGGATGCAACTAAAAGGGCATATAAAACAGATGTTAAGAATGTGACATATGTGGAAATAGGGATTTGAGTCTGGTACCTGAACCCCCAGCAGTTCCCCTCCTCACAGCCTCCTCTAGCATCCCTCAAACTGATGCTGGTAGTGGTGCACCTCCTTCGGTATGCTCAGCATGAAGCAGTGGAGCAGTGAGGGGCCGGAAGTACCCTTTGTGCTGGCTGCCCATGAATACTGTAGGGCAGAATTCCACATTCTGTACTATAGGGTCTGTCTTCTGAAAAAAAACATTTAGACTGCTGTCAGCTGGTGGCAACTGGCCAGGGGGCTCTGGCTCCCCCAAGCTGTGCCGGATTGCCAAGATTAGTAATTAGTAATTCTTGCCCACTTCTAATCCATTGGCAGCACACCAGCTCGGCAAAGCCCATCAGTTGGGGAGCTCTGCTTTATCTATTAACTCTTTCTCTAGAACTACAAATGGGGATAGGAGTAAGTCTCGCCATTTTAGGCTTTCAGAGGGGGGGAGTCCCACTTCACTCTCTCTCAAGCTTTCTCTCTACAGTCCCCCCAGTATTTGTTTTGTGGTTCCTCCAGCATTCCCACCCTCTTTTTTTGGAAACCACACTAGTCTCAACAGAAAGAGTTCCAGAATATTTTGGATTCTTCATCTGGATACAGATGGCGGCTTGCTGCAACCCAGGTTTGACAAGCTTTGAGGCTGAGGCCTGTGGGTGTCATGACCTGCCCATAGCTGAGTCTAGCACTCCTTCAATTACTACTCCCAAAACCCCCTAGAGAAACTTCTGTGGCACTGCAAGCCTCAACCACCACGGCACCAGGGATGGGGTTGGACTGCTGGACTCCTAGCAATGCCATGTTTTAGCAACAGTGACAACAGCTGAAGAAAACATTTCCTAGGTGGAGTGAGCAGGCTTCCAGCTTTCTTTCCTCATTGACGCTTTGAGATGAATATGCACCCTTGAGATTCACAGAACTCTTGTGAGAGGGAGCACTCTGGAGAGGGAAGAAGCATATTTTAATGATAGGTAAAATGAGGGGTTAGGGATAATATAATCAGAAAAGTAATAGAAATGTAATTGTTTTACTTTAAGCTAAATAAGTGGTATTTTTTTCACACTTTGAATTTGTTCTTTCCCAAAACACAATTACCTTAAGTTATTATTAGCTCCTAGCACAACTGGCCTTAAGAGAGGCCTTATTAACATAGTGAAACAAAGTCCTCTCTGTTAATCTTGCCTGTTTTTGACTTCAAATCTCATTGCAAACTTCACTTTCTTCAGGAAGCTAATCCCTGTTCTGTCAGCTTCTTTAATCTTGGGTGTCCTTGGGAAAGTAGAACAAAAGTTCTGAGTTTTTCTCATATTTGTTCATGTGTTCAAATTTATAGGATTGAATCCACCAGCTGATGACTCCACTTATTGTAGTGCTCTTTCTCCTGTGGCTCTGGTCTACCTGGAAAACATGAAGAAAGGAGCCAAAGTACAAAGGAATGTTGGAACCAGAGTCAAGGTCCTGGGAGTTGCCTCCTTTTCTTCTCCCTGGAATTATAAATATCATTTAGGTCATGAAACTGCTACCTGGGTTAACAGCCAAGTCACTGCCTACCCTCAGCTGGGGTGGTATTTCAGCTTGCCAGTGTTGCTGTTCATTTCTTAACTCTCATGCTTCCTCCTCTGTGCTTCTCTAAGCCACGTAAACTTTTCCCACCATAGCACTTACCACCCTGTTTCCTTCTGTGTCTTTCCCACTGTAACAAAAACTCAATGAGGTCAGAGCCTGTGTCTGCTTTGTTCTCTACTGTACTTCCAACACCTAGCATAAGGTCAACCTAATTCTATTTGTCTGGGTAGCCTGAACAAATTTATTCCTTTCTCTAAGCCTCTGTTTCCCTATCTGTAAAATGAGGACTATGGGCTAAATACGCTCAAGATCCTTTTCAGTTTTGACATTTTATGGTTTACTTTCCTGAAATGTCATTCCTACTCCCAGTAAGATTCTTCACTGATGAACTCACCTTGCATTTTGATAATACCAAAATTGTCCAAAGTGAGATCTTGCAATATATTCTGTTCATTTCAGAATTATTTTCCATAGCCGTTTCTTCTCCCTTTTATTACTTTTTTTTCAAAGAAGAAAGATTTCTCCTTCTATCCAAAGCTCACTCCTCCATCTATACTCTCTACCTCTCCCTGATATGCTCCTCTGCAATTTTACTTTCATCCATTCATTCAACAAACATTTGTTGAACCCTACTATATGTCAGTCACTACGCTAGGCACTAAGGATAGGACTATATGCAAATATAATCTTTGCCTTCAAAGAATTTATACTCTTTGTCTATCATACCTCTGCAGAGGCTTTCAAATCTTTATGTTTAACCTGGATACTTTTCCAAAGCTTTAAACACTAATATTCCAAGTTTCTTTGGGGTATCTACATATGGATGTCCCATCAACCTTTCAGATCATATGTAACATATCCCAAACTAAACTCTTCTTTTCCAAAGGGTTTTCTTGTTGATAGTCTTACTTCACTCAATGTTTCTATAATGGTCTGAGCCACACAAATTTGAGGCCCTAGAGTTATAGCTGCCTTCCTTCTATTTACTATCTATGATAGCCCAAATAATGGCTTCCCATAAAATATCCAGGTCCTAATTCCTGGAATCTGTGAATGTTACCTTATATGGCAAAGGGACTTTGCAGATGTGATTAAGAATCTTGAGGTGGGAAGATTATCCTGGATTATCTGGGTGAATCTGATGTAATCACAAGTGTCCTTAAAAGAGAGAGGCTGAGGGAGATTTGACACAAATAAGGAGAAGGCAAGTGACTATGGTGGCAGAGACTGGAGTGACGCAGCCACAAGGCAAGGGATGCTGGCAGCCACCAGAAGCTGAAAGAGGCAAAAAACAGATTCTCCCCTGGAATCTTCAGAAAGAACCAGCCGTATCAACACCTTGATTTTCTCCTCATAAGATTCATTTCGGACTTCTGGCCTCCAGAACTTTAATAGAATAAATTTTTGTTATTTTAAGTTACTAAGTTAGTGATAGTTTGTTACAGCAGCTGTAGGAAATGAATACACTGTCCTACCTCAAATCAGTTGTTACAGTCCTTTTGAGTCTACTTCCACCTGTCTTCCAAATCCATTCTCTCTTCACCATCTCCACCACTGTTGTCCTAGTTCAGGTTCTCATTACTTTTACCACATGTTACTAAAATAGCTTTCTAGCTTGTCTCCCTTAAATCTCACCTCCTCCAATTCATCTTCCAGAGTGACTGTTCTGAAAAAAAAGTGTGGATACTACCTGATATTTAAAACCTTCCACAGGTCTTAAGTATTCCAAATAATTTGGCCATAAACTGCTTGAACATATCCAGAGATGAGGACCTTCCTGACTTGTGATATAGTTAATACAATTATTAGACAAGTTACTGTTTGAAAGTTATTCCCGTAACTTCTGTCTATTAGACCTAAGTCTACTCATCAGGCCATTCCTGGTTCCTAGCCTCTACTTCTGTCTTCCCTGTGCAATTTACTTGGCTAGGGTGAGCTAAATTTCCCATAATTTTCCTAGTACATTTCATATTAGGGTGGGCCTCAAGAGAGATACTTGTGTGAGATTTGAAAGGTGTAAATGAAACAGCAGCCATTTTATAGTTCATGCATGTGGCTGACGTGTTGACTCACTGTGGGGACAGAGTCTCAGAGGGCAGATTCCAGGCTCTCGGCCTCACGTGGAAAGTGCTGGCTTGGTTATTAGATAGCCATCAGCTGTAATCAGATGGCCATCGGCTGTGGCCAGGTGGCTATCAGCTGTTACCGGTTAGCCATTAGCCACTAATATAACTGCCGTGGCTACACTAGGGGATTGGTTGGTTGGTTGGCTGGCAGAGAAGCGGAGGGCAGATTGTGGCTCCTGCTTCCTGTGTCTCCAACCCAGCCATCAGCGTGACTATAGTGGTATGACTCCCCTATCTATGGCTCCGTGGGTGTTCCTTTTTGGTCTCACCATATCCTGCGTCCTTATGTGGGGAGCGGGACCAGAGACCCTGCATGACACATTGTTGTTATGAGGCTCAGGCTTGGCCTGCAACTGCTCCACCTTCCCCTGGATCTCTCTTCAGCTTCTCCCACTCCAAGGACAGGTATCTATGTTTAGCAGGACACCCATACTACCAAAATCAGACACAACAAGAACTGACATGGGTTTTGGCCTGTCCTTTTCAGTTCCAGCTTGTCCTTGTGGGTTTCAGCTTGTCCTTGCTCTTCTACACTTTACTTTCTTCTTCCCTTGCCAACTGCCAGCCCTCCTGGTGTCTCTGCTTCTTGAATTAAACCCTGATTGAGACACTACCTCTGTTGGGACCATTTACTAGGGAATCATCCATTCCCTTAGCTGCAGCCTCAGCTCTGTCCCAAGCTCTAAGACCTACCCTGCCTGACCATAGGCCAAAGGGAAGTCAATGATTGTAGCCCAGTACTCTGAGATTCTTTCTCAGGTCACTCTTACTGTGGGGCAAGCCTTGAGATCAGGTCCCAGATCTGATAACTGGCCAGCTGCCTTCTTCTTGAGACCCAGTCCCCCTTCAAGGTCCAGTTCTGATCACTGGGGTCTGAGTGAGGTTCACTTTTGCTCTCTCCATGTTCTCACTTGAGCCCATATATGAGGGCCTGGGAGGATAGAAACTAGAGAAGCTTCTGAGCAGGAACCCATGAACCACCTCTTTAGACTTTATCATTGGATTACACAGCTCCCATCTCCTTCAGCCCTTAGGATTCAGCACTCAAGTCTGATTTCTAGGAGAGGGAGTCAGATTGGTCTAGCATGGATCATTCCCACTCATGTGTTTAGGGAGGTGGGGGCTAGTGATTGGCAGTACAACAGGATCATAAGAAGTGCAGGGGAGGCAGATGCTGGGTGGACAAAAGTGAGACATTCACCATATGCCTGTCAGCTTGGTTTGTCCCCATTACCTTCAGCTCAATCCAGAAGTTCACTTTTCCTCAATCAATTATTTGTATCTCATCCTAGAGGGCCTAGTGAATTCCCTATAGTAGCCCTTCCCAGTATTTTTTGTGAACTATGTTTTGCTGTGTTCTCAAGATATGAATTATTCTGACCTTTGGAATAATGTAGAATAAGTCAGTTCCTCTTCTACATAGCATTGTTTTCAAGAGTTTAAAACAAGCTGCAGACTCTGTTTGACCTCTTCCCCCCCCCCTTGGAGTCATCTATTTTTTAGGCCAAATATACTTCCCAGGTCCTTCAACTGTGCCTTGAGTACCATGGTCCACTTGAATCAATTTTTGAGGAGAGAAACCATATTTTAAGGCCTGGCAGAGATTAAATGTTTAGAAATTGACTCATTGACATTGTTTCTATACTAATTACTCTCCTGGTCAGTCTTCTGAATGTAGTCAAATTGGCATGGGGTTCAAACGTGTACACAGAAGAGAGTGGGGGTGATTCCTTTTTAGGCTGGGATGCTATGTTTATCTGAATGCAGTCTAGTGATCTCAGACCACATTTAGGAACATGGTAGCAATGGCTCCATGATGATTGTTGGGCTCATATCTACCCTGAGCTTCACAAACTCCATAAAAAAAGTCCAGAATCTTGTTTAACTGCGTTTTCTTGAAGCTGCTTCAGGGGGATGCACTGGCAGCAAACCAGTTGGGCCTGTGAAGAAAAATATCATAGCTCCCATCAGCATGTCTGCACTGATATGTTGCCCAGGAATGTTAATTATAGAGAAATAAAGAAAAATAAGCAAAAAGAACAGAATAAAACCCCGTAATTCCACTATCTAGAGGTAACCACTGTTATTACTTTGGGTACAACATAGTTTCTATCTTTCCAAGTTTTTCCCCTCCTTTTTCCACCTCCCCCCCCATTCTGGTTCAAGCCATTGTTTCTCAGTCTAGTTGTGTAGGACACAGCTCCCTGGCCCATGCTGGTATTATGAGCCTTGCGCTCCCCCTGCCCAGCTGAGGCAGTCGGTGGCCACTCACGCTGGCTGGCTGCCAGCAGCTCATGGCAGCACACAGCAGCCCACACCCTCCTCTGGCTGCTCAGGGAAGCCCAGCTCCAGGGAGAGCCATTCTTCACAATCTTAGCTGTAGAGGGCGCAGTTCATTGACTCACGTGAGAATCGAACCGGCAACCTAGGCGTTAGGAGCACAGCACTCCAACCACCTGAGCCACTGCGCCGGCCTATCTTTCCAACTTTAAATTCTGACTTTGTCTATGTTTTTTGACTTTGTGCAAGTTTTTAACTTTTTGTAGCTTCAAGTTTCTCATCTGAAACACTGAGCTAATAATGCCAATCTAGCAGGGCTGTTGTGAAGATCTGACGAGATAATTTATGTAAAGCACCTAACCCATAGTTACTCTTAAAATTGTAACTATTTTCATTTTACCAGGTTATTGCAATTCCAAATAACAGTCTTAACCACTCTCCTGATCTTTCTTGTGATGTGTTTTTCTGCCTTAAAAAAAAATGGGAACATAGATGGAACAAAATTGGCCATAAGTTGATGGTTATTGGGAATGTGGGTTCATTGTGTTATTGTCTCTACTTGTGTATGTGTGTGGGAATTTTCCATAATTAAAAGTTTTAAAAAGACAAAAAAAGTAAGATACCCTGAATTCAGATGTTGCCCCTAATTTCTTGTTGCAAACTCATTTTCTACAGTTTAGGAGCCATCAGGAAGGGGCCTTGCAAGTTGGAGCTTGCAAGTATGAACTGGGGCCCATAACTAGGGTTAGTCTGAGATGTAACTGTGTGGCCATGAGCATTAATTTTGGATTACATAGTTTATGGATATTGAGGTGAATGAGTTACTTTTCCCCTAAAGGGCATAATACCTATGAAAAGTGGTCAGGGCAGTATAGAGGTCTGCGTAGAGAGACTAATGTGGTGGTGACCTGATAATACTGTGGAGTGGTTCTTGCTGTGGAGACCCTCTGGTACTGTCCAGATGCTGACCTTCTTCTGCTTCCCTTCTATCCTGTGAACTTCTCCCTGTCAGCTCTGAGAGCCTATTGTAAACTTTTTAGAAATTTTGTGAGCTAGATGATGTCACACTGGTAGCTTGTAATAGACCATGGTGGGAGAATTTATATGATGGAAATAAGTACACATTATAAATCAGACCTTTGTTTATCTACAGAGCTGTATGTTAAACATTTACTTGTACACACTAACCAGACCATTTCAGTAAATTCTCTTTTTACTCAAATTAGCCAGAGTCAGATTCTGCTACGCCTCTCCTATCTTCCCCAAGTAAAACAATTAGTGAAAATATATACCTTGAAGAGAGAGAACAGCCTGTTACGGCTACTGCTTCTAAGTGATAAACATTGCATGTGGCTCTTTTAAAGTCAATGACTCCACAGATACTGATAAAGCGCTTAATTTCTTTTTCTAATTGTCAAACAGCTTTTGGGGGAATTCTAAATGACAGGTACCAGTACTCGGAGGCCTCATAGAAGGCAAAACAGCCATAGCCTTTTCCTGAACATCTCCAACCTGATACATTCCATGGTTTCCTAACAAGACTCTGACCTTCTCTCATTTTTCACTGAGATGAAGGAATGGATGGCCTGCAAATGACCTCTGGCATATTTCTCATATTTAGTGGTTCACTGATTCCCACTGTCATTTCAAGTTTTTCCTCTGGTTTGGGAATCCAGTTTTCCTATGGCATGAAGGAGACCTGGATTGTACACTTAACCCTGTCATTAACTCACTTTGTCAACTTGGGCAAGTATTATCTCTTGAGATTGTGACCCATAAATTCACTCTGGGCCCTGGCATTCTCAAACTATGCTTGCTGTTGCTGGAGTAATGGGGCTACTACTGATTCCCCCATTCCAATTTGCTTTAATGTTTAAAAACTTATCTTAAACAAGTTTTTTAATTAGGTGATTTTTTTTTTTAGTGAGATGAACTCACTCCTGTTCTAAAGGCTCAAGTAACACATAGTTATATATGTATAGTAAAATGTGAGAGTCCTTCATTCCTTCTCTACTCCCCCATTTCTCTCCCTGGAAGTAGCTATGGTTATTAGTTTCTGTGTTTCCATCCAGTTGTTTTAAAATGCAATTACAAACATTCATAAATACATATACATGTATGCAACACACACACACACACGCACACACACACACTTAGGTAAATAGAATCATACTACACATCTTGGTTTATTACTTGCTTTCATGGGCTGAAACTGAGGAGATTGAACTAGAAAAACACTGAAGACAAGGAACTCATCAACTCATCTCCAGCTCCCCACTTCCCTTATATGTCTGTCTGCTGTTTTGTTGTCTAATTTGCTCTCCCTTCCAAGTCCCAAGCTCCCTCACCCCCAACACTATAAGATCATTAGCCCTCCACATCTGAGATTCGGGCAGAAGAAGAAGCCACTTGCCAGTGATGTTAGGTTGGAATTTCTGTTACCACAAGGTTTTGTGGTGCCATAATTCTTAACCAATCCCCTATCAAGCACCCCTGTTTATCTTCAGATTTTCACTATTACAATTTTGCTGAAAACATCCCTGTAAATATATCTTTATGCATGTATGTGAGTATGTCCATAAATTCCTTAAAGTGGGGTTACTGAGTCAAAAGAAATGCACATTGAAAAATTTGAAAAACATTACCAATTAATTGCACACTAAAAGTTATTATTTTATATACCACCAATAACATGTGAGTACCCTTTTCCTCACACATTATTGATTTTTTTTTCAGTCTTTGGGAGGATTTTATTTTATTATTTTTATTAATTTCAGGTGTACAAAATTATATTCTCTATGCTGTACTTTATATCCAGTCACACATTAGTGTTGATACTAGATATTCTCAATCTTTTTAGTTTTTGCTGATGGACCAAGAATAATCTCATTTTAAGCAACACTTTACTAATAACTAGTGAGGCTGAACAGGTATTTATGACAATTGATCACCTATTTCTTATCTTAAGAATTGCCTAAAACATCAGTGAAATGGCAGAATAGGGAACTCCAAAAATCTATCCCTCCACCAAAGCAATAAATAAACTGGCAAAGGGGTCAGAAGAAACTTTTCAGAACTCTGGAAACAAATCAAATGCTTACAGCAACTAGAGGAATTCTTACTCAAGAAACTATATCTGAATCTCAGTTAGAAAGCTTTGTGGCATTTAAACTCATTGTGATACCACTCCCCACCCCCAAGCTTAGTTGTAGGCTTGAAAACAACAGTCCACATTACTGGTACAAACACCTGGTACTGGAGGGAGTAGAACAGACCTTAAAGAATTGGGGTTAATTTTTTGACCTGTCCGGTATCTCCCTGAAGGTTTAGCTCAAAGGATTTGCCTTTATTTTACCTAACTTGGAAGTCTCCCAGGGCTGAGGTGCGACTGTTTGCTAAAAATATTTAAAGGCAAATGTTTTAGCTGCTGTTGCCTGGAACAAGGGATAATAATGGTGACAAATGAGAAAACCAAAAAGCTTGGGAGAAGAGGCTGGGAAATGAAATGCTTTGAGGAAAAAGGGCTTTGAAAAGCTCTTATAAATTCCTGGGAATCTAGAAGGCCACGTATGCCAAAGGCTGTGCACATGCTAAGGAGAGACCTGAGAAGGCCAGAAGCTTTTACCTATGGCTCACCCCGAGGCTCTGTGCAAGCCCATAGTGAGTAGTGAAGCCTCAGGCAGAGTTGTAAACTGCCTGTTTTATTTGTTTATTTATTTATTTATTTTTATTGGGGAACAGTGTGTTTTTCCAGGACCCATCAGCTCTAATTCAAGTCATTGTTTTCAATGTAGTTGTGGAGGGCACAGCTCACTGGCCCACGTGGGAATTGAACCAGCGACCTTTGTGTTATGAGCACTGCACTCTAACCAGCTGAGCTAACCGGCCGACCCCCTGACTGTTGATGGCATACCACAATACACACAGAGCTCCTCAACAAAGACTAGGATAGTGGGTATTGTGGTTACTGTTTCAGGCATTTAAGGAATTCTCTGTTAAATCACTAGCTGACCACTAAGTGTATGGAACAAAGAACTCAGTGACAGAAACCTTAGACCTTACAAAATTAGTTCAGAAAAGTCACTAAAAAACAAACAAACAAACAATAACACTTCTTTTTTTTTATTCTCTCTTTTAAAAAAAATTTATTTTATTAAATTTATTGGGGTGACAGTTGTTAGTAAAATTACATAGATTTCAGGTGTACAATTCTGTATTACATTATCTATAAATCCCATTGTGTGTTCATCACCCAGAGTCAGTTCTCTTTCCATCACCATATATTCGATCCCCCTTACCCTCATCTCCCACCCCCACCCCCACCCCCTTACCCTCTGGCAACCACTAAACTATTGTCTGTGTCTATGAGTTTCTGTTTCTCATTTGTTTGTCTTGTTCTTTTGTTGACAATAACACTTCTTAAATGCTTCCAAAATATAGAATAGTAGGGAACACTTACTAACTCCTTCTCTGAGGCCAGTATTGCTCTGATACCAAAGACAAAGACATCACAGTAAAAAAACAATACAGACCAATATATTCCTTATGAATATAGATGCAAAAATCATCAACAAGGGGTGACTGGTTAGCTCAGTTGGTTAGAGCGCGATGCTCTCAACACCAGGTTTGCTGGTTCGAACCCCACATGGGCCAGCGTGAGCTGCACCCTCCACAACTAGATTGAAATAACTACTTGACTTGGACCTGATGGGTCCTGGAAAAGCACACTTAAAATAAATAAAAGTTTTAAAAAATGTTAATTAAAAAAATCATCAACAAAATAGTATTGAAGTGAATCCTGCAGCGTATTAAAAACATTATATGCCTTGACCAAGTGGGATTTATTCAAGGTACACAAGGGTGGTTTCAACATATGAAAATTAAGCAATGTAATATGCCATATTAGGGAAAAATGGCGGCGTGAGGTGAGCCTCTGTAAAGCTCCCCTGGAATATACAAAGAATCGAACAACAAAAACTCCACAAAGGACTCCCTGCACAGCAGACAGGCAAGACGAAGAGGCCCACTACCCACTGAAATCACCTACAGGTGGGAGATTTGCTGAGTGGAGGGAGGAGGAAAGGGAGAAGTGCGCGGAGACGGAGCCGCGCGAGCACAGGACGCAGACCTAGCTCAGTGCACCGAGCTCGCTGCTTCCCGGAACTACCGCAGCTGCGGGACAGGGAAGAACTCGGACTGCTAGGGCTACGCCAGGGCTCCACAGGGCTGAGGGGACAGCATATAACACGGCTGAACCCAACGCTCACGGCAGAGACCTCGGAGAAAAGACTGAGGGAAAAAGGCTGAAAACGGTGGTTTAAGCCCGCACTGCCGAGCAGAGAACGGAGCCTTAGGCACTGAGACTAGCCGCCCCCTCCCACCCCTCCCAGGGCTCACCCCGCCCCCACATGCCCGGTGCTAGAAGCGAAACAGTAGCAGTGTCAGATCAAAACAACAGAAAATCTGCTGTTTTGAGAACTGTGGCCGCAGACACAAATTCACAGCCCAACTAGTTCCGGCAAAGGGGAGGGAGCCGTGGAAGCAGGACTGGCTGTGGTGGTGGTTGCCGCCATTGCTCTGGCCCACCTCTCACAACTCACCCCGACCCTGACCCCACCTATCTGGGCGGATCCCTGCAGGAGTAAACAGAACTGCTGAAATATACGGGCTCTGAATCAGGAGCTGGAAGAGCTTTGGAACATCAAAAGCTCTCCGCATACCCACCGGGACACTGCGCCCTGTGACCTAGACGAACTATTAACTGAGGAGAAGCCCATCTCCCAGGGAATCCCCCCACTGTGTGAGAAGTTGGAATAGTGCAGAGAAAACATAGCACTACCGTGTGGGAGAAGAAAAATAAGTTGCAGTTGGAGTAATAATAAAACATTCTACCAACAAGTACTGGCAAACAAAAGACAGACCGCTTTCAATCAACCTGTTGCAGAAGTCACTCCTGTAGATGTCTAGGAAGAGAAATAGTAAACCAGTAATCGCCATGAATAACCAAGGCAACAAGATAGCTCAGAAAGAAAGTGAAAAATCTCGAGAAGGCACTAAAGACACAGAAATATGTGACTTAAATGACAGAGAATTCAAGATTGCAGTTCTGAAAAAACTCAACGAGATACAAGAAAACACAGATAGGCAGTTAAATGAACTCAGAAACTCAATCAAAGAACAGCATGAGCATTTTACGAAAGAGATTGAAATCTTAAAAAAGAACCAAATAGAATTTCTGGAGATTAAGAACTCAATAGAAGAAATTAAGAATGAAATAACCAGCTTAGGTAGTAGAGTTGACCAGATGGAGGAAAGAATCAGTGACATCGAAGATAGAAACCTGGAAATGACACAGATAGAAGAAGAAAGAGACTTGAGACTTAAAAGAAATGAAAGAACTCTACAAGAACTTTCTGACTCCATCAGAAAGAGCAATATAAGAATAATGGGCATACCAGAAGGAGAAGTTAAGAGAGAAGGGAACAGAGAATATATTCAAACAAATTGTCGATGAGAACTTCCCAAATTTGTGGACAGAACTGGACCCTCGAATCCGAGAAGCAAATAGAACACCTAACTGCCTCAATCCCAACAGGCCTTCTCCAAGGCACATTGTATTGAAGCTGTCTAAAATCAACGACAAAGAAAGAACCCTCAAGGCAGCCAGGGAAAAAAAGACGGTAATTTACAAAGGAAAGCCCATTAGATTATCATCAGATTTTTCAGCAGAAACTCTACAAGCCAGGAGGGAGTGGAACCAAATATTCAAACTATTGAAAGAGAGAAATTATGAGCCAAGAATAATATATCCAGCAAAGATATCCTTTAGATATGAAGGAGGAATAAAGACCTTTCCAGACATACAGAAGCTGAGGGAATTTTCTAATACACGACCTGCACTACAAGAAATACTAAAGGAGGCTATTCGACCACCATCAACAGGGACAATTTGTGGCAACCACAACTCAAAAAGGGGAGAGTAAAGGCCTGAACCGAATATGGGAATGGAGAAAGTAAGCGTGCTGAAGAAAATGGAATACTCTAAATATCAAACTTTCTTTTACATAAACTTAAGGGTAACCACTCAAAATAAATCCAGAATTGAAATATATACTGAAATAAAAGAAGAAACAGAGGAAACATCATAGAATACCACCACACAGAAATAATAGACAACAACAAAAGGCAAAGAAACAATGGAGACACAGCCTTACCAGAAAACTAAAGATAGAATGACAGGAAATCCTCACATATCAATAATCACCCTAAATGTAAATGGACTGAACTCACCAATAAAAAGGCACAGAGTAGCAGATTGGATCAAAAACTAAACCCAACCATATGCTGTCTCCAAGAGACACATCTCAGCTACAAGGACAAGCATAGACTCAAAGTGAAAGGGTGGAAATTGACACTCCAAGCAAATGGTACCCAGAGAAAATCAGGTGTAGCCATAATGATATCAGATGAAACAGACTTCAAGGTGAAAAAGATAACAAGAGACAAAGATGGACATTTCATAATGGTGAAGGGACTGTACAACAAGAAGACATAACAGTCATCAATATTTATGCCCCCAATCAGGGAGCACCGAAATACACCAAGCAACTACTAACAGAACTAAAGGGAGAAATTGACCAAAACACAATTATACTAGGGGACTTAAATACATCATTGACAGCTATGGATAGATCATCCAAACAGAAAATAAATAACGAAATAGTAGCCCTAAATGACACATTAGATGAAATGGACATAATTGACATTTATAGAGCACTTCATCCTAAAACATCAGACTATACATTCTTTTCTAGTGTACATGGAACATTCTCAAGGATAGACCATATATTGGGACATAAAATCAGTCTCAACAAATTTAAGAAGATTGAAATCATACCATGCATATTCTCTGATCACAAGGCTTTGAAATTGGATATCAACTGTAAAAAGAAAGCGGGAAAAAACACAAATACATGGAGATTAAACAACATACTTTTAAAGCAGGACTGGGTCAAAGAAGAAATTAGAGGAGAGATCAAAAGATACATAGAAACAAATGACAATGAAAATACATCCTACCAAAATTTTTGGGATGCAGCGAAAGCAGTTTTAAGAGGGAAATTTATCTCATTACAGGCCTATCTCAAGAAACAAGAAAACTCCCAAATAAATAACCTCATGTTACACCTTAAAGAACTAGAAAAAGAAGAACAAGTAAAACCCAAGGTCAGCAGAAGAAAGGAAATAACAAAAATTAGAGCAGAACTAAATGAAATAGAGAACAAAAAGACAATAGAAAAATTAATATGACAAAGAGCTGGTTCTTTGAAAAGATTAACAAAATTGACAAACCCTTGGCTAGACTTACTAAGATAAAAAGAGAGAAGACACTGATTAACAAAATCAGAAACGTAAAAGGGGAAGTTATCACGGACACCACAGAAATACAAAGGATCATCCAAGAATACTATGAAGGACTATATGCCACCAAATTCAACAACCTAGAAGAAATGGACAAGTTCTTAGAAACATATAGCCTTCCAAGGCTGAACCATGAAGAACTGGAAAATCTAAACAGACCGATCACCAGTAACGAAATTGAATCAGTCATCCAAAACCTTCCCAAAAGCAAAAGTCCGGGACCAGATGGCTTCACTAGTGAATTCTACCAAACCTTCAAAGAGGATCTAATACCAATCCTGCACAAACTCTTCCAAAAAAATTGAAGAAGAGACAGTACTCCCTAACTCATTTTATGAGGCCAACATTACCCTGATACCAAAACCTGGTAAGGACAGCACAAAAAAAGAAAACTACAGACCAATATCTCTGATGAATACCGATGCAAAAATCCTAAATAAAATTCTAGCAAATCGAATACAACAATGCATTAAAAAGATTATTCATCACGACCAAGTGGGGTTCATCCCCGGGGCACAAGGATGGTTCAACATACGCAAATCCATCAATGTGATACATCACATAAACAAAATAAAGGACAAAAATCATATGATTATATCAATTGATGCAGAAAAAGCATTTGACAAGATACAACATCCATTTATGATTAAAACACTTAATAAAATGGGTATAGAAGGAAAATACCTTAACATAATAAAGGCCATATATGACAAGCCCTCTGCTAATCTCATAATTAATGGAAAAACTGAAGCCCTTTGCTCTACGTTCAGGAACACGACAGGGATGTCCCCTATCACCTCTGCTTTTCAACATAGTGTTGGAAGTCCTTGCCAGAGCAATCAGGCAAGAGAAAGAAATAAAACATCCAAATTGGGAATGAAGAAGTTAAATTATCACTCTTTGCAGATGACATGATGCTATATATAGAAAACCCTAAAGACTCCACCAAAAAGCTATTAGAAACAATCAACGAATACAGTAAAGTTGCTGGCTACAAAATCAACGCACAAAAGTCCATTGCCTTCCTATATACTAACAATGAAATCTCAGAAAAAGAAATACAAAAAACAATTCCTTTTGCAATTGCAGCAAAAAGAATAAAATACCTAGGAATAAACTTAACCAAGGATGTGAAAGATCTATATGCTGAAAACTATAAGACATTTTGAAAGAAATTGAAGAAGACACAAAGAAATGGAAAGACATTCCGTGCTCACGGATTGGAAGAATCAACATAGTTAAAATGGCCATATTACCCAAAGCAATATACAGATTCAATGCAATCCCCATCAAAATCCCAATGGCATATTTTAAAGAAATAGAACAAAAAATCATCAGATTTGTTTGGAACCACAAAAGACCCCGAATAGCCAAAGCAATCTTAAGAAAAAGAACAATAATGGAGGTATCACACTTCCTGACTTTGGCTTGTACTACAGGGCTACAATAATCAAAACAGCATGGTATTGGCAGAAAAACAGACACATAGACCAATGGAATAGAATTGAGAACCCAGAAATAAAACCACATAAATATGGACAGATAATTTTTGACAAAGAAGCTAAAAACATACAATGGAGCAAAGACAGCCTCTTCAATAAATGGTGCTGGGAGAATTGGATAGCCCCGTGCAAAAGAATGAAACTGGACTGCTATTTGTCACCATGTACCAAAGTTAATTCAAAATGGATCAAAGACTTAAGCATAAGACCTGACACAATAAACTGCATAGAAGAAAACATAGGTACTAAACTTATGGACCTTGGGTTCAAGGAGCATTTTATGAACTTAACTCCAACGGCAATGGAAGTAAAAGCTAAAATAATCGAATGGGACTCTATGAAACTTAAAAGCTTCTGCACAGAAAAAGAAACCATTGACAAAATAAAGAGGCCACCAACTGAATGGGAGAAGATTTTTGCAAACAGTGCCTCCGATAAGGGGCTAGTATCCAGAATATACAAGGAACTCATGCAACTCAACGACAAAAAAACAAACAACCCAATTGAAAAATGGGCAGAGGACTTGAAGAGACATTTCTCCAAAGAGGACATACAAATGGCAAATAGACATATGAAAAAATGCTCAACATCACTAATCATCAGAGAAATGCAAATCAAAACCACAATGAGATATCACCTCACTCCAGTCAGAATGGCTATCATCAACAAGACAAATAATAACAAATGTTGGAGAGGCTGTAGAGAAAAAGGAACCCTCATACACTGTTGGTGGGAATGCAGACTGGTGCAGCCGTTATGGAAGGCAGTGTGGAGATTCCTCAAAGAATTACGAATAGAATTGCCATATGACCCAGCAATCCCTCTCCTGGGTATCTACCCAAAAAATCTGAAAACATTTAGAGATAAAGACACGTGTGCTCCAATGTTCATTGCAACTTTGTTTACGGTGGCCAAGACATGGAAACAACCAAAATGTCCTTCGATAGATGAATGGATAAAGAAGTTGTGGTATATATACACAATGGAATACTATTCAGCAGTAAGAAAAGATGATATAGGAACATTTGTGACAACATGGATGGATCTTGAGAGAGTAATGCTGAGCGAAACAAGTCAGACAGAAAAAGCGGAGAACCATGTGATTTCACTGATATGTGGTATATAAACCAAAAACAACAAAAGAACAAGACAAACAAATGAGAAACAGAAACTCATAGACACAGACAATAGTTTAGTGGTTGCCAGAGGGTAAGGGGGGTGGGGGGTGGGGGGTGGGAGATGAGGGTAAGGGGGATCGAATATATGGTGATGGAAGGAGAACTGACTCTGGGTGATGAACACACAATGGGATTTATAGATGATGTAATACAGAATTGTACACCTGTAAGCTATGTAATTTTACTAACAATTGTCACCCCAATAAATTTAATAAAAAAAAAAGAAAAGATATAAAAAAAAAGACCTTTAGATATTTAAAAATATATGAAAAATATATTGACATTAAAGAGGTCAATAACTTCAAATGCTATTAGTAGTTTTTTTTTTTTTTTTTTTTTCAAAGGGAATGTATCTTTTATTTATTTTTTTTTTTTGCCAACCAATTCTTTTTTTTTTTTTTTATTAATTAGTTTCAGGTGCACAAGACAAAGCAAAACTTAAGACATTTATCATTTATATCCCTCACACTGTGTGAACCCCCCTCCCCCCATCCACTATCCCTCTGTACGTTCCCAAAACCTCTCACCTTCCCCTTATCCCCACCCCCCCGCCCCTCTAGCAACCCTCTGTTTTTCCTCCATGTTTCCAAAACTGTCTCTGATTAGTTCATTCACTTATTCTTTTCTTTAGATTCCACATATAAGTGAGATCATATGGTATTTGTCTTTCTCTTTCTGACTTATTTCACTTAACATAATGTTCTCTAGGTCCATCCATGTTGTTGCAAATGGTAAGATTTCTTTCTTCTTTATGGCTGCGTAATACTCCATTGTATAAATGTACCACAGTTTCTTAATCCAGTCATCTACTGACGGGCATTTCGGTTGTTTCCAGGTCTTGGCTATTGTATATAGTGCTGCAATAAACATAGGAGTGCATAAAGATTTTTGAATTGGAGTTTTGGATTTCTCCGGATAGATACCTAGGAGTGGGATTGCTGGATCATAAGGTAGTTCCATTTTCAGATTTTTGAGATATCTCCAAACTGTTTTCCATAGTGGCTGCACCAATCTGCATTCCCACCAACAGTGCACCAGCGTTCCCTTTTCTCCGCATCCACGCCAGCACTTGTTGTTTGTTGATTTATTGATGATAGCCATCCTGACTGGGGTGAGGTGGTATCTCATTGTGGTTTTTATTTGCATTTCTCTAATGGTTAGTGAGGTTGAACATTTCTTCATATGTCTGTTTGCCATCTGTGTGTCCTTTTTAGAAAAATGTCTCTTCATGTCCTCTGCCCATTTTTTAATTGGGTTGTTTGTTTTTTTGGAGTTGAGTTGAGTGAGTCTTTTTATAAATTTGTGATATTAGCCCTTATCAGATATATCATTGGCAAATATCTTTTCCCAATCAGTAGGATCCTTTTTGTTTTATTGATGGTTTCCTTTGCTGTGAAAAAGCTTTTTAGTTTGATGTAATCCCACATGTTTATTTTTCCTCTTACTTCCCTCGGCAGGGATATATCAGTAAAAATCTTACTCCGGGTAATGTCTGTGAAGTTTCTTCCTATATTTTCTTCTAGGAATTTTATGGTTTCAGATCTTACATTTAAATCTTTAAGCCATTTTGAATTTATTTTTGTATGTGGTGTAAGGAGGTGATCCAGCTTCATCTTTTTGCATGTGTCTGTCCAAGTTTCCCAGCACCATTTATTGAATAGACTGTCTTTACCCCACCGTACATTCTTGCTTCCATTGTCATAGATTAAGTGGCCATATAGGCATGGATTTATTTCTGGACTCTCTATTCTGTTCCATTGATCTATGGGTCTGTTTTTATGCCAGTACCATGCTGTTTTGATTACTGTAGCCTTGTAGTATAATTTGAAGTCAGGTATTGTTATACCTCCCACTTTGTTCTTATTTCTCAAGATTGTTGAAGATATCCGGGGTCTTTTGTTATCCCATATAAATTTTAGGATTATATGTTCTATTTCTGTGAAAAATGTCGTTGGTAGTTTGATAGGAATTGCGTTGAATATATATATTGCCTTAGGCAGTATGGACATTTTAACTATATTAATTCTTCCTATCCATGAACATGGTATGTGTTTCCATCTATTTGTATCTTCTTTCATTTCTTTCTTCAGTGTCTTATAATTTTCTGAGTACAGATCTTTTACTTCTTTGGTTAAATTTATTCCCAGGTATTTTATAGTCTTTGGAGCAATTGTAAACGGAATTGCTTTTTAATTTCTCCTTCTGATGTTTTATTATTGGTATATACAAATGCAACTGATTTCTGAATATTAATTTTGTATCCTGCTACTTTACTAAATTCATCTATCAGCTCTAATAGTTTCTTGGTGGAGTCTTTAGGGTTCTCTAAATATAGTATCATATCATCTGCATATAATGACAGTTTTACTTCCTCCTTACCGATTTGGATGCCTTTTATTTCTTTTTCTTGTCTGATTGCTGTGGCTAGAACTTCCAGCACTATGTTGAATAGAAGTGGAGAAAGTGGGCAGCCTTGCCTTGTTCCTGATTTTAAGGGAATGGTTTTAGTTTTTCCCCATTGAGTATGATGTTAGCTGTGGGTCTATCATATATGGCCTTTATTATGTTGAGATATGATCCTCTATTCCCACTTTCTTAAGGGTTTTTATCATGAATGGCTGCTGAATTTTATCAAATGCTTTTTCTGCATCTATTGATATGAACATGTGATTTTTATTTTTCATTTTGTTAATGTGGTGTATCACATTAATTGATTTGCAGATGTTGAACCACCCTTGCATACCAGGGATGAATCCCACTTGATCATGGTGTATAATCTTTTTAATATATTGCTGAATTCTGTTCGCTAATATTTTGTTGAGGATTCTTGCATCTATATTCATTAGAGATATCCGCCTGTAGTTTTCTTTTTTTGTGGTGTCTTTGTTTGATTTTGGGATCAGGGTGATAGTGGCTTCATAAAAAGTGTTTGGGAGTCTTCCCTCCTCTGGATTTTTTGGAAGAGTTTGAGGAGAATAGGTGACAATTCTTTTTGGAACGCTCTGTAAAATTCACCTGTAAAGCCATCTGGTCCAGGGCTTTTGTTTGTTGGGAGATTGTTGATTACTGATTCAATTTCCTTGGTGGTAATCAGTCTATTCAGGTTTTCTGTCTCCTCTTGAGTTAGCCTTGGGAGGTTGTATGCATCTAGGAAATTGTCCATTTCTTCCAGGTTGTCAAATTTGTTGGCATACAGTTGCTCATAGAAATTTCTTAGGATTTTTGTATCTCTGCAGTGTCTGTTGTCACTTCTCCTCTTTCATTACTGATTTTATTAATTTGGGTCCTCTCTCTTTTTTTAATGAGTCTGGCTAAAGGTTTGTCAATTTTGTTTATCTTCTCTAAGAACCAACTCTTGGATTCATTGATCTTTTGTATTGTTTTTCTGGTTTCTATTTCATTTATTTCCGCTCTGATCTTTATTATCTCCTTCCTTGTACTCCCTTTGGGCTTATTTTGTTGTTCTTTTTCCAGATCCCTTAAGTGTGAAGATAAACTGTTGATTAGTGATGTTTCTTGTTTCTTTAGGTAGGCCTGCAGTGCTATGAACTTCCCTCTTAGGACTGCTTTCGCTGCATCCCATAGATTTTGGGTCGTTGTATTTTCATTTTCGTTTGTCTCGAGATATCTTTTGATTTCTTCCTTGATCTCCTGTTTGACCCATTCATTGTTTAGTAACATATTATTCAGCCTCCATGAATTTGTGTGTCTTCCAGTCTTTTTCCTGTAGTTCATTTCTAATTTCATAGCACTGTGGTCAGAGAAGACAATTGGTATGATTTCAATTTTCTTAAATTTATCCAGACTTGCTTTGTGGCCTAACATATGGTCTATCTTGGAGAATGTTCCATGTGCGCTTGAGAAGAACGTGTATTCTGCAGCATTGGGGTGGAATGCTCTGAAAATATCGGTTAAATCCAAGTGGTCCAATGTGTCATTTAAGGCTGTTGTTTCCGTATTGATTTTCTGTCTGGAAGACCTGTCCCTTGTTGTCAGAGGTGTGTTGAAGTCCCCTACTATGATAGTGTTACTGTTGATCTCCATCTTTATGTCAGTCAATATCTGTTTTATATATTTAGGTGCTCCTATGTTGGGTGCATAGATGTTTACTAGGGTTATATCCTCTTGTCGAATTGATCCCTTTATTATTATATAGTGTCCATCTTTGTCTTTTAATATTTTCTTCATTTTAAAGTCTATTTTGTCAGAGATAAGTATTGCAACTCCAGCTTTGTTCTCATTTCCATTTGCATGGAATATCTTACTCCAACCCTTCACTTTTAGCCTGTGTGTGTCTTTTGACCTGAGGTGAGTCTCTTGTATACAGCATATACAAGGGTCTTGCTTTCTTATCCATTCAGCCACCCTATGTCTCTTGATTGGAGCATTTAAACCATTTACATTTAAAGTGATTATTGATAAGTACATAGTTATTGCCATTTTAAAATTTGTGGATAAATTGTTTTCGTCTTTCTTCTATTTACAGAAGTCCTTTTAGTATTTCTTGCAATGCTGGCCTGGTGGTAATGAATTCCTTTAGCTTATTCTTTTCTGGGAAGCTCTTTATCTCCCGTCAATTTTAAATGATAGCCTTGCTGGATAAAGCAACCTAGGTTGTAGGCCTTTGTTTTCCATCACTTTGAGTATCTCCTGCCACTCCCTCCTGGCCTTCAATGTTTCTGCAGAAAAGTCATTTGATAGTCTTATGGGAGTTCGCTTGTATGTAACCCTCTGTCTTTCTCTTGCTGCTTTTAGGATTCTCTCTTTGTCTTTAATCTTTGCCATTTTAGCTATAATGTGTCTTGGAGTGGACCTGTTTGGGTTTATCCTGGTTGGAACTCTCTGCACTTCCTGGACTTGTATGTTGGTTTCCTTCATCAGGTTAGGGAAATTTTCAGACATTATTACTTCAAATATGTTCTCAATCCCTTGTTTCTTCTCTTCACCTTCTGGTATTCCTATGATGCGCATGTTGTTGCGCTTGATGTTATCCCATAGGTCTCTTAAACCATCTTCATTGTTTTTTATTCTTTTTTCTTTCTGTTGTTCTGTTTGGGTGATCTCTGCTAACTTGTCTTCTAAGTCGCTGATTCGATCCTCTGCTTCATCTAACCTGCTGTTAATTCCTTCAAGTGAGTTCTTTATTTCGTAACTGTGTTCTTTAGTTCTAACTGGTTGTTCGTTATGATTTCTACATCCTTCTTGATGTCCTCTCTAAGTTCCTTAAACATTCTTATCATCAGTATTCTGAACTCTGTCTCTGACAGTTTGGTTACCTCTGCTTCATTTAGTTCCATTTCTGAAGGTTTCTTCTGTTCTTTTATTTGGGATATGTTTCTTTGTTTCCTCATTCTGGCTGACTCTCTGTGTTTGCTTCGATGTATTAGATAGGTGCCCTGGAGTTCTTAGTTCTTGCTGGATTAGTATATAATAAATGTCCTTTATATTTGACTTGCACTACTTCGTTCTTCTCCCCTGCATGTGCTCTAAAAGTGACTCTTGTGTTGTGTATATTGTCCTGTTAAAGAAGATCCTTAATTGCTTTTCGCTTGTGAGTAGGTGGAGTTAACTCCTAGGCTGACTAGTTGTGAGACTTGGCTTTGCCCACGCAGGGTATTCTGCTGCGTGAGGATTGACCGCTTAGATGTGGTTTGCCCTTTGGCCTCTATGTGCCTGTAAAGAATCCCTCTGAGTGTGTCACTTGTAGGTCAAACCCGGTAGTACTCTGGCTTGGTCTGGAGTTGGCCGCTGGGTATGTTGAATCTTGTGCCTCTTAAGCTGGGCACTGGTAGGGCAATTACAGAACAAAGCAAATCACCAAGCACAACAATAACAACAAGGAAAAAGTCAAATACATTCACATGTAAAAAAACAATCGACAACCCCCACTCGACATAGGCAAAGATGTCAGAAATATAAAGACAAATCAAAACAGAACAAAAAAAAACAGCGCCAGTTGTGGCTTAAGCCCACCAAGTAATCTCCAGGTTGTTCTCTGCTATAGCACAGAATCCCCACTCGACACAGGCAAAGATGTCAAAAATATAAAGACAAATCAAAACAGAACAAAACAAGCAAACAAACAAACAAACAAACAAAAACCACAGCGCCAGTTGTGGCTTAAGCCCACCAAGTGATCTCCAGGTTGTTCTCTGCTATAGCATAGAGTCCCCACTGGACACAGGCAAAGATGTCAAAAATATAAAGACAAATCAGCACAGAACAAAAACAAACAAACAAACAAACAAAAACAAACAAACAAACAAAAACACAGCGCCAGTTGTGGCTTAAGCCCACCAAGTAATCTCCAAGTTGTTCTCTGCTGTAGCACAGAATCCCCACTCGACACAGGCAAAGATGTCAAAAATATAAAGACAAATCAACACAGAACAAAAACAAACAAACAAACAAAAACAAACAAACAAACAAAAACAAACAAACAAAAACACAGCGCCAGTTGTGGCTTAAGCCCACCAAGTAATCTCCAAGTTGTTCTCTGCTGTAGCACAGAATCCCCACTCGACACAGGCAAAGATGTCAAAATATAAAGACAAATCAACACAGAACAAAAACAAACAAACAAACAAAAACAAACAAACAAAAACAAACAAACAAACAAAAACACAGCGCCAGTTGTGGCTTAAGCCCACCAAGTAATCTCCAAGTTGTTCTCTGCTGTAGCACAGAATCCCCACTCGACACAGGCAAAGATGTCAAAATATAAAGACAAATCAAAACAGAAAGAAAAGAAAAAAAAAAAAAAAAAGACAGCGCCAGTTGTGGCTTAAGCCCACCAAGTAATCCCCTGCGTATTGTGCAGGTAGAGCCGGTCACCTGATGCCCAGAGTGACTCTGAGGCTGCAGCTTTAGATGCGTGGGGCTGAGGGGTCTGGACAGTAGGTTTTACAAAGTCAGTGCAGTTTCTGCCCTTGCCGGCACATATGCACACCGAGAATAGCACCACCAGCCCTGTGTCCAGCTCTCCTGAGTCTTAGGGCACCTCTTCCCTGTGTGTGTGTGTGGCCGGCAGGGAATTGCTCAGCTGCTGAAAGCTGAGTGCTGTATCTGCCACTTACTGCTGATCCCTGGGAGTGCCTCCGCCGATGTAATTGCCACGCCCTAGGCAGGCCAGAAAGGGTGGGGGCTGGGGATGGAAAGAGGGTCTTCTCTTTCCCAGCCCAGCTGTGTCACACCCCACCCACAGGCCAGAAACGGTGGTATCTGGGGGTGGATGAGTCTTCTGTCTCCTAGTCCAGGGCAAACCACACTCTTCTCAGCCTCTTCCCTGGACCAAAGCCAGCGGCCAGTCTTCCCTTAGCCCAAACCCCAAGGCTCCTCTGTAATCTGACACTGCTCTTCAGATCAGGAGCCAGTTTAAGTCTCTGGAAGGGTGGGGTAGGATTGGAAGAGCGGGGAGGGGCCCAGGTATGGAGTTTAATAGTCTCAAATGCTAGATATCCTCCCTCTGCGGGAGGGAGAGGTCTGCTGTGGGACGCAAAGTAGAGTCCGGCACTTGGCTTTTGTGTTCTCTCTTTGTCCTGGGAACCCCTGCGTCTCTGCAGCTGGGGATGTGTTTGCCCGCTCTAGGCTGGCTAGAAAGGGTGGGGGCTGGGGATGGAAGGAGGGGTCTTCTCTTTCCCAGCCCCGCTGTCTTAACACTCTTCCCGCAGGCCAGAAAAGGTGGTGGCTGGGGGCGGAAGATTCCCAGCTCCTAGCCTCCTCCCTGGGCCCGCCTGTCTTCCCGGAGCTGGGGCTCCAAGGCGCCTCTGTAATCTGCCGCTGCTCCTTAGTGCAGGGGCTAGATCAAGTCTCTAGAAAGGCGGGGGTAGGGTCAGAAGAGCGGGGGAAGGTGCCCAGGCACGGAGTCTGTGTTCCTTGTCCGGCCCAAGGACCAACTGAGGTTATTAGCTGAAGTTAATGCTGGATATGCTGCCCTGCAGCGGAGAGGTCCGCTGTGGGACGAGGGCAAAACGCCCACCTCGTGGCTTCCGGGCTCTCCTCCGTCCTGGGATATCCTGCGTATCTGTAGCCATGGGTGTGGGCTGGAATTTCACAGGCACAGGTGCGGAGCAGATTTCCACAACCCGAGGGTGGGGGCCGAATTTCTACCGCCACAGGTGTGGACCGCGATTCCAACCCGCGTCCCCACCGCCGCCGCAGGTGCGGCGTGTCTCCGCTCCGCTCCCTTCCTTCTTCCCCTGCTCGCCCAATTTTTCCCCACCTGCAAGAAATCCCTGCGCGAGTCTCTTCGCTGTTCTGCGTGATGAGCAGAGAGTCCTTTGATGGGTTATAAGCTTCCCGTTTCTGATAAGATCCAACGGAGAATTCAAAAAGTGCGCCCCGCTGCCGCCATTGCTATGACGTCACTCCAGTAGTTTCCTTTTTTTTTTTATTAGGTTTTATGTTGCTACATTCTTTTGTTTCTATCATTGAAATATTTATGAAGTGTAAATAGTTTTGGGCCACCTGCTGATTTGAATAGATAGGTATGGTGGTATCTTTATTGGTAGCTCATTTTCAGAATTTTCTAGCATCAAGTATCCTATTTATTTTCAGGAATAAGCACCTGTTATTTTCATACAAAACCAAGCTTACTTGAATAATAAAATACACATTTTTAAATTCAACTGTTTATAAAGCAAGCTTTCTATTTTTTTTTTAAATTACAAAACTCATGTTGTGCTTTTATTTGGAAGCAGACCTTATAAATATTTTAATGCCTCTTTAATTAAAATTTATACTCCTTTGGGGGAGAGAGAATAAGAGAGTTTGGAGGAATTTAATCAATACTTTTGGACTGATTGATATTCACATAATAAAGCTGAAGATTGTTACTTAACAATGCCTTTTTAATTAAAGAATCCTAATAAGAAAAAAAAAAAGCCATATTAAAGGATATTAATGTTCTCTAATTAATATTCTTTTTTTTTTAATTAAATTTATTGGGGTGACAATTGTTAGTAAAATTACATAGATTTCAGGTGAACAATTCTGTATTACATCATCTATAAATCCCATTGTGTGTTCACCACCCAGAGTCAGTTCTCCTTCCATCACCATATATTCGATCCCCCTTACCCTCATCTCCCACCCTCTAATTAATATTCTCATATTAATAGGATGAAGGATAAAACACTACAAACTCATCTCAATTGATGCAATAAAAACATTTGACAAAATTACCACCCTTTCATGAGATAAACACTCAGAAAACTAGGAATAAAAAGGAACTTTCTCAATATGATAAGGGGCATCAATGAAAAACCCATAGTTAACATCATACTCAATGGTGAAAGACTGAAAACTTGCCGCCTAAGATCAGGAAGAAGACAAGGATGTCTGCTTTCTCCACTGCTATTCAACACTATACTGGAAGTTCTAGCCAGGGCAATTAGGCAACAAAAGAAGACGTCCACGTTGGAAAAGAAGAAGTAAAACTATCTTTATCTGTAGATGCCATGATCTTACATGTGGTAACCTTGAAGAATACACAAAAGAACTGTTATCAACTAATAGCAAATTTGCAGGGTACAGATCATCATATAAAAATCAGTTTTATTTCTATGTAATAAACAATCTTCAAAAATGAAATTAGGAAAGCAATTCCATTTACAATAGCACCAAGAAGAATAAAATACTTTTCAGATCACAGCCTCTTGTCTACTCCACATCTCTACTGACAATGCACAAGACGAAGATCATTGTTGCCTGCCCACTTTTTATACTTTATCAACTCTTCTGAACAAACTAATCATCCTCTGAGTTCCTTGCATTACATTAATAGTGAACAGCAAAGGACTCCTCACTTTAATACCCCCTTGAAAGTAATTTCCCTGTTCTAGAGTCCATAACTTGTCACCCGTGGGGATTCTCAGGAGTCTAGACTTCTGGGACAATACTTTAAAATAGTATTTAATAATTAATTTTTTTTAACTAATTACTTCCCTTCTGAATACTTCCTTACTTAGCTCTTAGAAAAACATTTTATTCCTTTCAACTTCCTTTCTTTCCTGCGTCCATTCTACCTTCTTTTGGCAATAGCACCCCAATTTTATTTTGGGAAATTCTATATATACTGGATAAAGTCTGGCAGGAATATTGACACCCTGTCCTCTCTTAGCTTAGGAGCAGTGATGTGAATACAATTTGATCCATGAGTGGAATGATGAAAAAGAGTGGATGAAGCATTAAGCAGTTCTTACTTGACACCTTCTGGGGTTGCCTGGTTTCTGCCTTTGTTCCTAAAAAGCTGGGTTCTCCAGCCTTTTCTTAAACTTGTTTGCTCCTCTGGAGACTTCAAATAAATTCTTCTTTGTCCTAATTTAGCCAGAATTGGTTTTTGTTATTCACAACCTAAAACTCCCAACTCAGAAAGGTGATTCATTCAATCATTCAGAAAATATTTATTAAGTATTTACTATTCACTAAGAACTATGCTAGTCACTGGGGAGTGCTTTCCAAGTGCTTAATAGGCCAATCTCTTTTTGTCAATAAGAGAGAAAACTGAGGGTTAACTCTACAAGCCTTCATTATACGTGTCAAGGAAGAAAGTGACTCTAGGAAACTCTAGGAGAATAATTGTCATCACATAAAGTTTAGTAGAAATAATAAAAATATGAATGTTGGAATTGTAATAATTTTCTCTAATTGAAATAATTAATTCAGAACTGTAATAATTTTCAATTTTGTAACACATTTCTGTAGAGGTTACATGTACTGTTATACTCTGGAGCCCATTTTAGTAGATCCTTGTTGCTAACCACATGGGAACACATTACATAGTGTTTCCTGTATGAGAAGCAGCTTCATCAGAAAGCAATGCTGATTATTTGAGGCATCTGTGCTTGTGATGTATTAATAGCCATGGGAGAAAATATGCTTACTTGGTGGGTCAGGTATTTAAAAGATAAATGGGTAGTTTTGAGAGAACAAGTGGTTTGGGGGAGTTAATGACTGATTCCTCTCTACTGCACCCCAGTGAAATATACAGTTTATGTGTGGATATTATCTTAAAGATCTTGGAATTCTGGGTGCTGCTCCATTAATGATCGGTTTTAGCAACTTTGGGGGCTTAGTAACTGGCTTCAACATGATTTTTTCATTGGAACATTTAGGCTCTCCTTTCAGATTCCAGACATAGAACTAGTGTAGATTCTTTGGTGTAATTGATTTGGAGCTCAAATTTAAAAGCACTATTTTCTCTAGCAGAAGCATCTGAATTAATAGTTCACATATCTCCTGATCAGCAGTCAAATGTCTGTTTGAACTGGACTTTGGTTTCAACTGCCTGTGAAGGAACATGATTTTCCTGACTTTCCACCAAGCAGTCTTCTCATTGCACTCCTATTCACCCTTGAAAGGGCCCATCTTTCCAATTGGCCCTCACATGGGTGTGGTTTCCATCTCTCTAAAAATTCTCATTTAAAAATGTGCTCGGCGATGTGAAACTAATGTTTATTCAAAATCTTTGAGGTGAATTTTATGGTATTTAACTTGTGTTCAGAGAAAAACTAAAATTAAAGTTAATAATTTTGAAAAATTAACGAACTTTTTGAATGTCTTCTACATCCATGGCATTTTAGCAAAATTTATAAAGTGTAAATTTCTTAACTTATAAAGATCTTTAAAATGATGGGCCACACAACTCACCATGAAAGGAAAATAATAACCAAAGTACCCTATAGAGTCCCCAAAATTGATTTTGTCGATACAACATATTCTTAGTCACACCATCTCAATCATAGTCTCAAAATTTGGTGAAAAATTAGTATAGCTTTTCCATGCCTTGAAGAAATAGGCAAAACTGGATGCTAATTACTTATAGATAAGACATAGGTAATCAGTCCAGTCAGTGATAACCCTGCCCTTTTGTTAAGCGAGAGCCTGGAAGGGCTGTCACCACATTTTAGTTTCTTCCTGAAAGTCAAGGAGACATTAACCCCTTGGCAGAGCCCTACAACCCTGTGTGGTACTTATGACACGAGTGGGAAACAAAGTCCTGACACATAGGTTCAGATAGAGTGAGTAACACAGCTTTATTTGGGAACCAATGTCCCTCCAGAGGCAATACTGTGGTAAGCACAAAAGATTATACAGAATAGAATATAATTTAATAATGAACCAGGTCCCAGAGTCAATTGAAGTAGAGAAGGTTTCTGGTCCAGGAGAAATTGATGGGGAAACTGACCTTAAAACAGTTCCCTGCCACATGGAACTGAGCTAAAATGGTGGCCCCAGCAGAGAGAGAAGTCACCAGCCTAAGCCCCAGCCCACTTCCGCATAACCCCCTCCAAGCGACACCTTGAGCCAATCACCAGACGACACCTACCCCTTCCTCAACTCAAGGAAGTCCCCAACCCATAAAAACCTGCTCAAAACCTTGCTAGGGGCTCAGTCTTTGGGAAGGATCCCGCTGAGCCCATCGGCGTAATAAAGCTGACTCTCCTAACTCTCTGAGTGCTGCTTGGGTTCTTTCCGGTCTTGGATTCTACAACAAAATGACTGGGCCCATGTCAGGTCTGAGGCAAGCTGGTCTTGCAAGAGGGAACTTCAGAGAGTCCCAGAGTATTTCAGCTTGCTCCTCGCAGGCGACTCTGCCGGATCGCCCAGACAAAGGTCCTGGAGGGTTGTCCAGACTGTCTCACTCAGAGCCTTGCAGAGGGTCTTAGCTGAAGAGCCCAGTCGGACGACTCACTGCATTGCTCTGGAGTTCTGCTTTTATCCTCTTTTCCTTGGACTTGTTTACTTCTTAGATGATAACCAGAAGTTGTTTGCCAGGCGTTGTTTACCTTTTAGGTGATAACCAGAAGTTGTTGTGGTGAATGTGTTTATCACTCAGTTTTGTTATGCTCAGTTTCACACAAAAAACATGTTTTTTACTCCACTCTTATCAGTCTCACACATGTGCGGCCATAGTCCTGTCCCTACTAGTAAACAACTTGTTTTGCAAACGTCAATCCACACATATCATATATTTTATATACTTTATACATCTTTCTTCCTTGACTCTGCTACTCATGAGTACCTCCACCAGAGGGCAGGCAGTAAAAGCGAAAGGAAAGGAAATGAAAGGTGGTGAGGTCTTCACAACACAACGGAGAACTCAAAGTTACCTAAACCCATGTCTGAATCCATTCCCTTCATGGTTCTGGTGGGTCTAACTTACTTGAATGAAGGTATTATCTCAGATAGGGATACTGGGGCCAAATTCTGGTTTAGTCACTTTGGGCAGTCAAGAACTATTTATTGAGTGTCTGCTATATGCAAGGCACTGTTCTAGACAGTGGGGACATAGCAATAAACAAAAAAGGCAAAAACATTAGCTTGTGGAACTAACATTCTAGTATTATATTTTCATAATTCCCGTGAGCCTCAGTTTCCTATTTGTACCACGGAGGCAATAATACCAGAATTTCTGTGAGCATTTAAATGAGTTACTTAAATATCTAATGAAGTTTCTGGATTTATTAAAATGTATAGTTTGTACAGTTTTACATAGTGTTTATAAAATTGAGTGTTCTAATTTACACTGTTTCATGAACACTCCTATGAGTATTTCTAGTCAGTATTTTAATAGTTATGTGACATTTCATTGTCTCAATTTATCATAATACTTAAACATTACTCTGTTCTATTATATACTTGACTCATGTAGGTTCTCAGTAAATATTTGTTGAAAGAATGCATGAATATCACATTTATATTATATGCATCTTTTCAATACAGCAAATTAAGGGACAGAAAAATTTTCCTTCTACCTTATAAGGTAGGTAGACAGATAGAAATGAGCACAGATAGAAATGCCATAAAATAAAGAGGCAACAAACTGAATGGGAGAAGATTTTTGCAAGCAGTGCTAATATCCAAATATCTGATAAGGGGCTAATATCCAAAATATACAAGGAACTCATGAAACTCAACAACAAAAAAACAAACAACCCAATTGAAAAATGGGCAGAGGACCTGAAGAGACATTTCTCCAACGAGAACATACAGATGGCCAATAGATATATCAAAAAGTGCTCAACATCACTAATCATCAGAGAAATGCAAATAAAAACCACAATGAGATATCACTTCACACCAGTTAGAATGGCTATCATCAACAAGACCAATATGATAATAACAAGTATTGGAGAGGCTGTGGAGAAAGAGGAGAAGGAAATATTTAGCCCCGATTAGAAAGCCCCTTGCTGCAGCTCCTACTTGGGTCAAGAAGCCCGGCAGCTGCCCAGCAGGACTCCAGGCTTACACACACCTCTAAATCAAAGATGCGTTGTTAAAAGTCAGAGAAGGGGGGAACTCCTCCAGTTTGTCACCAAAACCTTACTAGCCCAGCAGGATTCCAGGTTTTCACATACCCAAATGGATGTGTTTACTCATCCCCCCAAATCAAGATGTGTTTACCCGTGTCCCTAAATCAAAGAAATGCATTGTTAAGAGAAGACTTCCTGCTTATCAACACATCCTGTTTGTCACCAATACCTCACTAGCACAACAGGATTGCAGGTTTTCACACACCCCTAAGGGATGCGTTTACATATCCCCAAAACCAAGGGGATGTGTTTACCCATGCCCCCAGATCAAAGGGATATGTTTACTCATGCCCCTAAATCAAAGAAATGCATTGCTAAATGCCAGAGTGTAAGAGTGAAATTGGGTAAATTAATAACGTAATTAGACTTAGCTAGTTTGCAGTTTGACTCACCTTAAAGCCCACTATCTAGCCACCTGTAATTAAACCTAGCTAGTTTGCCATTAGATCTACCCTAATATTTAGCTATTTCCTCTTTATTTCTCCCCTCACTGATTAACTGAAGAACTCTATTTTGTTCCCTTTCTCAAGGCTACACATACCTCATTAATCCATTTAACAAAATCCTAACCTGGAAAGGGCAATTTCTTAATCCCTCAGGTGTCCAGACACCGGAATACACATAAAGCCTCAGGCTGTGGTGACCAGTCCCAGTCTGAGTCTGGAGTCCAGAGATAACATTATCTTAAAACAGACCATACCCCAGGGAGGATGTCAGCCCTTGGACCTGCCCGACGACTTCCCCTTTCCTTTGTTCTTCTTATGTACCTATAAAGCCTTCTGCCCATTCTAAGAATGAGGAGACGGACTTTGGACAGGAGTCCGCCATCCTCCCAGAATGCCGGCATTCTGAATAAACCTGCTTTTCTTTCCTCCAACCATGTCTCTCGATTTTTAACTTTTTCAAGCTGCAGGCAGCCAGAACTTAGCACAATATTAAGAGGACTAGGCACCTCAGGGAGAGAAAGAGAGATAAAAGGAGGGAGAGGGGGAGGTAGTTCAACTCATAGAAATAAAAGCCTTCACAAAATGTAAGCCAAGACTGCTTCCCTCCCTTGGGTTAGCCCGCTCCATGTCTCGGAGTGTACTTTCTTTTACTAATAAATTTCTGCTGTTTATGCTGCACATTTTTTTTTTGTCGTTTGATTGAATTCATCCCTTCAAGAAGATGAAGAGCCAAGGTGTTCAATGTCATTTTCCCGGTAACATGCCCTTCTAGGTTCTTTGGCTGGTCTGATCAAATAAGCATAAGACAGATTAACAGAAGAAAAACAAATTTAATTATGTACCGTAGACAAAGCGTTCTATGGAAAGTAACCTCACAGGGTGATCTGATCATAAATTCCTAACTGGGCAGATCATGGGGGGTAGTCATGCCCCAGGCCTATAACTTATTTTAGTGAAAGGTTTTAAGCCAGCTCTGTCCATTGTTTTTATGCATCTAACACACCTTTGGAATGCCAGAACACACCTGGAAGGAGGTATTTAACCCTCAAGAGAGCACATAATCTTGTAACCTATCCGGTAATCCAATCTCAGCCTTGCTTTTTCCCATCCCCATATAATCTTCATTATGTCTCCTTAATTTCAAATACATAAAAGAAACCACAAAACTGTTATTCTTCAGAGAATTTGAGATCTTGCTCCCTGGCACATGTTGTTAGTTTGGCTCTAGTAAACTATTATAAAAATTATCTACAGGTTTTGACATTTCTCATGTCGACAGTACATACTGGAGCCCCATAAAAATATGAGACTCAAAAGGCATCCAGGTGAAGTAAACAAAGAGAGAGAAGTCATCAAAATGGCGGTGTGTGGTGAGTCTCTGTAAGTCTCCCCTGCAATTTACAACTAATTGAACAACTATAACTCCACAAAGGACTCCCTACACAGCAGACAGGCAAGACAAAGAGACCCACTACTAAAATCACCTAAAGGGGGGAAAATCGTGCGACCAGCAGAGGAGGGAAGGGAGAAGTGCGGAGATGGAGCTGCTCGGGCACAGGACGCAGACCTAGCTCAGTGCTCTGAGCTCACTGCATCCTGGAACTACTGCAGCTGTGGGAGAGGGAAGAACTCGGACTGCTAGGGCTCCGCTTATGGCCCAGAGGGCTGAGGGAACAGCATATAACACGGCTGAACCCAACGCTCACAGCAGAGACTGCGGAGAAAAGACAGAGGGAAGAAGGCTGAAAATGGTGGATTAAGCCCTCACTGCCAAGCAGAGAACGGAAGACCTAGGCACTGAGACTAGCCACCCCTTCCCTACCCTCCCAAAGCTCGCCCCACCCCCACCTGCCCAGAACTAGAAGCAGAACAGTAGCAGTGTCAGATAAAAAAAACAGAATATTTGCTCTTCTGAGAACTGTGGACCGCAGACACAGATTCGCAGCCCAACTAGTTCCAGCAAAGGGGAGGGAGCTGTGGAAGCAGGACTGGCTGTGGTGGTGGTCGCTGCCAGTGCTCTGGGCCACCTCTCACAACTCACCCCGGCTCTGGCCCCACCTATCTGGGTGGATCCCTGGAGGAGTAAACAGAACTGTTGAAACATACGGGCTCTGAATCTGGTGCAGGAAGAGCTTTGGAACATCAAATGCTCTCCACATACCCACCGGGACACTGCGCCCTGTGACCCAGGCGAACTATTAACAGAGGAGAAGACTGTCTCCCAGGGAATCCCCCCATTGTGGGATAAGCTGGAATAGTGCAGAGAAAACTTATCAATACTGTGTGAGAGAGAAAAGAAAGCTGCAATCAGAGAGAAAATAAAACATTCAACCAACAAGTACTGGAAAACAAAAGAAAGACAACTTCCTAACAAACTGTTGCAGAAGCCACTCCTGTAGATGTCTAGGAAGAGAAATAATAAATCGGTAATTGCCATGAATAACCAAGGCAACAAGACAGCTCCGAAAGAAAGTGAAAAGTCTCCAGAAAAGAAACTTAAAGATATGGAAATATGTGACTTAAATGACAGAGAATTCAAGATTGCAGTTCTGAAAAACCTCAACGAGATGTAAGAAAACACAGAAAGGCAGTTTAATGAACTCAGAAACACAATCAAAGAACAACATGAGCATTTTACGAAAGAGATTGAAATTTTAAAAAAGAACCAAATAGAATTTCTGGAGATTAAGAACTCAATAGAAGAAATTAAGAATGAAATAGCCAGCTTAGGTAGTAGAGTTGACCAGATGGAGGAAAGAATCAGTGACATCGAAGATAGAAACCTGGAAATGACACAGATGGAAGAAGAAAGAGACTTGAGACTTAAAAGAAATGAAAGAACTCTACAAGAACTTTCTGACTCCATCAGAAAGAGCAATATAAGAATAATGGGCATACCAGAAGGAGAAGAAAGAGAGAAGGGAACAGAGAATATATTCAAACAAATTGTCGATGAGAACTTCCCAAACTTGTGGACAGAACTGGATCCTCGAATCCAAGAAGCAAATAGAACACCTAATTACCTCAATCCCAACAGGCCTTCTCCAAGGCACATTGTATTGAAGCTGTCTAAAATCAATGACAAAGAAAGAATCCTCAAGGCAGCCAGGGAAAAGAAGACGGTAACCTACAAAGGAAAGCCCATTAGATTATCATCAGATTTTTCAGCAGAAACTCTACAAGTCAGGAGGGAGTGGAACCAAATATTCAAACTATTGAAAGAGAGAAATTAATAAAGACCTTTCCAGATATACAGAAGCTGAGGTAATTTTCTAATACACGACCTGCACTACAAGAAATACTAAAGGAGGCTATACGACCACCATCAACAGGGACAATTTTTGGCAACCAAAACATAAAAAGGAGTAAAGGCCTGATCCAGAATATAGGAATGGAGAGAGTAAGCATGCTGAAGAAAATGTGATACTCTAAATGTCAAACTTTCTTTTACATACACATAAGGGAAACACTAGAAAAAAAAATCCAGAACTGAAATATATACTGTAATAAAAGAAGAAACAGAGGGAAACATCATAGAATACCACCACACAGAAATAATAGACAACAACAAAAAGGCAAAGAAACAATGGAGACACAGCCTTACCAGAAAACTAAAGATAGAATGACAGGAAATCCTCACATATCAATAATCACCCTAAATGTAAATGGACTGAACTCACCAATAAAAAGGCACAGAGTAGCAGATTGGATCAAAAAACTAAACCCAACCATATGCTGTCTCCAAGAGACACATCTCAGCTACAAGGACAAGCATACACTCAAAGTGAAAGGGTGGAAATTGACACTCCAAGCAAATGGTACCCAGAGAAAATCAGGTGTAGCCATAATGATATCAGATGAAACAGACTTCAGGGTGAAAAAGATAACAAGAGACAAAGATGGACATTTCATAATGGTAAAGGGACTATACAACAAGAAGACATAACAGTCATCAATATTTATGCTTCCAATCAGGGAGCACCGAAATATACCAAGCAACTACTAACAGAACTAAAGGGAGAAATTGACCAAAACACAATTATACTAGGGGACTTAAATACATCATTGACAGCTATGGATAGATCATCCAAACAGAAAATAAATAACGAAATAGCAGCCCTAAATGACACATTAGATGAAATGGACATAATTGACATTTATAGAGCACTTCATCCTAAAACATCAGACTATACATTCTTTTCTAGTGTACATGGAACATTCTCAAGGATAGACCATATATTGGGACATAAAATCAGCCTCAGCAAATTTAAGAAGATTGAAATCATACCAAGCATATTCTCTGATCACAAGGCTTTGAAATTGGATATCAACTGCAAAAAGAAAGCAGGAAAAAACACAAATACATGGAGATTAAACAACATACTTTTAAAGAACGACTGGGTCAAAGAAGAAATTAGAGGAGAGATCAAAAGATACATAGAAACAAATGACAATGAAAATACATCCTACCAAAATTTTTGGGATGCAGCGAAAGCAGTTTTAAGAGGGAAATTTATCTCATTACAGGCCTATCTCAAGAAACAAGAAAAATCCCAAATAAATAACCTCATGTTACACCTTAAAGAACTAGAAAAAGAACAAATGAAACCGAAGCTCAGCAGAAGAAAGGAAATAACAAAACTCAGAGCAGAACTAAATGAAATAGAGAACAAAAAGACAATAGAAAAAATTAATGTGACAAAGAGCTGGTTCTTTGAAAAGATTAACAAAATTGACAAACCCTTGGCTAGACTCACTAAGATAAAAAGAGAGAAGACACTAATTAACAAAATCAGAAACGAAAAAGGGGAAGTTATCACGGACACCACAGAAATACAAAGGATCATCCAAGAATACTATGAAGGACTATATGCCACCAAATTCAATAACCTAGAAGAAATGGACAAGTTCTTAGAAACATATAGCCTTCCAAGGCTGAACCATGAAGAACTGGAAAATCTAAACAGACCGATCACCAGTAACGAAATTGAATCAGTCATCCAAAACCTTCCCAAAAGCAAAAGTCCGGGACCAGATGGCTTCACTAGTGAATTCTACCAAACCTTCAAAGAGGATCTAATACCAATCCTGCTCAAACTCTTCCAAAAAATTGAAGAAGAGACAGTACTCCCTAACTCATTTTATGAGGCCAACATTATCCTGATACCAAAACCTGGTAAGGACAACACAAAAAAAGAAAACTACAGACCAATATCTCTGATGAATACAGATGCAAAAATCCTAAATAAAATTCTAGCAAATCGAATACAACAATGCATTAAAAAGTTTATTCATCACAACCAAGTGGGGTTCATCCCCGGGACACAAGACTGGTTCAACATCCGCAAATCCATCAATGTGATACATCACATAAACAGAATAAAGGACAAAAATCATATGATTATATCAATTGTTGAAGAAAATGCATTTGACAAGATACAACATCCATTCATAATTAAAACACTTAATAAAATAGGTATAGAAGGAAAATACCTTAACATAATAAAGGCCAGATATGACAAGCCCTCTGCAAATCTCATAATTAATGGTGAAAAACTGAAGCCTTTTGCTCTACGTTCAGGAACATGACAGGGATGTCCCCTATCACCTCTGCTTTTCAACATAGTGTTGGAAGTCCTTGCCAGAGCAATCAGGCAAGAGAAAGAAATGAAGGCATCCAAATTGGGAATGAAGAAGTTAAATTATCACTCTTTGCAGATGGCATGATGCTATATATAGAAAACCCTAGAGACTCCACCAAAAAGCTATTAGAAACAATCAACAAATACAGTAGTTGTTGCTGGCTACAAAATCAACGTACAAAAGTCCATTGCTTTCCTATATACTAACAACGAAATCTCAGAAAAAGAAACACAAAAAACAATTCCTTTTGCAATTGCAGCAAAGTGAATAAAATACCTAGGAATAAACTTAACCAAGGATGTGAAAGACCTATATGCTGAAAACTATAAAACATTTTTGAAAGAAATTGAAGAAGACACAAAGAAATGGAAAGACATTCCGTGCTCATGGGTTGGAAGAAACAACGTAGTTAAAATGACCATATTACCCAAAGCAATATACAGATTTAATGCAATGCCCATCAAAATCCCAATGGCATATTTTAAAGAAATAGAACAAAAAATCATCAGATTTCTTTGGAACCACAAAAGACCCCGAATAGCCAAAGCAATCTTAAGAAAAAAGTGCAATACTGGAGGTATCACACTCCCGGACTTTAGCTTGTACTAGAGGGCTACAATAATAAAAAATGGATGGTATTGGCAGAAAAACAGACACATAGACCAATGGAATAGTATTGAGAACCCAGAAATAAAACCACATATATATGGACAGATAATTTTCGACAAAGAAGCAAATAACATACAATGGAGAAAAGACAGTCTCTTCAATAAATGGTGCTGGGAAAATTGGATAGCCACATGAAAAGAATGAATCTAGACTGCTATCTGTCACCGTGTACCAAAATTAATTCAAAATGGATCAAAGACTTACGCATAAGACCTGATAGAATCAACTGCATAGAAGAAAACATTGGTACTAAACTTATGGACCTAGGGTTCCAAGATCATTTTATGAATCTGACTCCAAATGCAAGGGAAGTAAAAGCTAAAATAAACTAACAGGACTATATGAAACTTAAAAGCTTCTGCACAGCAAAAGAAACCATCGGGAAAATAAAGAGGCAACCAACTGAATGGGAGAAGATTTTTGCAAACAGTGCCTCCTATAAGGGGCTAATATGCAAAATATGCAAGGAACTCATGCAACTAAACACCAAAAAAACAAACAACCCGATTGAAAAATGGGCAGACGACCTGTAGAGATATTTCTCCAAAGAGGACATACAAATGGCAAATAGACTTATGAAAAAATGCTCAACATCACTAATCATCAGAGAAACGCAAATCAAAACCACAATGAGATATCACCTCACCCCAGTCAGAATGGCTATCATCAACAAGACAAGTAGTAACAAGTGTTGGAGAGGCTGTGGAGAAAAAGGAACCCTCATACACTGTTGGTGGGAATGTAGACTGGTGCAGCCGTTATGGAAGGCAGTGTGGAGGTTCCTCAAAAAATTATGAATAAAATTACCATATGACCCAGCAATCCCTCTCCTGGGTATCTACCCAAAATATCTGAAAACATTTATCCATAAAGACACGTGTGCTCCAACGTTTATTGCAGCTTTGTTTACGGTGGCCAACATATGGAAACAACCAAAATATCCTTCGATAGATGAATGGATAAAGAAGTTGTGGTATATATTCACAATGGAATACTATTCCGCGCTAAGAAAAGATGATATAGAAACATTTGTGACAACATGGATGGATCTTGAGAGTATAATACTAAGCGAAATAAGTCAGTCAGAAAAAGCAGAGAACCATATGATTTCACTGATATGTGGTATATAAACCAAAAACAATAAAAAAAAAGACAAACAAATGAGAAACAAAAACTCATAGACACAGACAATAGTTTAGTGGTTACAAGAGGTTAAGGAGGGAGGGAGGTGGGAGATGAGGGTAAGGGGAATCAAATATATGGTGATGAGATGAGATTGGGTGCGTTCAGGGTGGTATGGCCGTTGATCAAAGACCTAAATATAAGACCTAAAACAATAGACTATATTAAAAAAGCATAGATACTAGACTTGTTGAATTTGGGTTTAAAGAGGATTTTATGAATTTGGCCTCAAAACCAAGGGAAGTAAAAGCAAAAATAAATGAATGGGACTCTGTCAAACAAAAAAGCTTCTGTACAGCAAAAGAAATCATCAACAAAACAAAGAGGCATCCAACCGAATGGGAGAAGATATTTGCAAAGCACACCTCCAATAAGGGGCTAGTATCCAAAATACATAAAGAACTCGTACAACTCAACAACAAAAAATAAACAATCCATTTAAAAAATGCGCAGAGGACCTAAACAGATAGTTTTCCCAAGAAGACATACAAATAGCCAACATATATGTGAAAAGATATTCAACTTCACTAGCAACTAGGGAAATGCAAACCAAAACCACAAAGAAATACCACCTTATACCTGTTAGAATGGCTATTATCAACAAGACAAGCAATAACAACTGCTGGAGTGGTTGTATACACTGCTGGTGGGAATGTAAATTGGTACAGCCACTATTGAAAACAGTACGGAGTTTCCTCAAAAAATTAAGAATAGAATTACCATATGACTCAGCATTCCCTCTTCTGGGTATCTACCCAAAAAGACTAAAAACACTTATCCATAAAGATATATATACCCCTATGTTCACTGCAGCATAATTCATGATGGCCAAGACATGAAAACAACTGAAGTATCCTTCGATAGATGACTGGATAAAGAAGATGTGGTACATATACACAATGGACTATTACTCGGTCACCAGATGAAGTATTACCATTTGTGGCAACATGGATGGATCTTGAGATTATTATGCTAAGCGAAATAAGTCAGACAGAAAAAGTTGAGAATCATATGATTTCACCGATATGTGGGATATAGAACTGAAAGCAACAAATGAACAAGACAAACAAGGAAAAACTCATAGACACAGAAATAGTTTAGAGGTTATCAGAGAGTAAGGGCGTGGGCGGTTAGGTAGAAAAGTGTAAAGGGGGTCAAATATATGGTGACAGAAGGAGATTTGATTTTGGGTAGTGAACACACAATGCGATATATAGATGATGTATTATGGAATTGTACACTTGAAACCTATAGGTAATTTTATTAACCGATGTTACTTCAATAAATTTAAAAACAACTGCAAATATATATATATATATATATGGTGATGGAAGGAGAACTGACATGGGTGGTGAACACACAATGGCATTTATAGATGATGTAATACAGAATTGTACACCTGAAATCTATATTACTAACAATTGTCACCCCAATAAAATAAAATAAAAAGAAAACAAAGAGGATTATAGGGGAAATGGGACTTAAAAAAAAAAAAAAAAGACATCCAGGTAATTGAAGCTTATGTATGAAATCTGAGAATTAAGTTTGCGAACTTATCCTAGAAAAAGTGCTACATACCTCATTGCTGAATATCACTACAGTCACCTTCGAAGTACTCCCCTAGGGAAGCTATGCACTGACACCAGCACGTAGTCCACCCTTCAAATTAATTTTGGACTGTCTTTCTGGAATGGCCATCACAGCTGTTGTATTATCCTTGATGTCCTGAATGTCATCAAAATGTCTTCCTTTCAATATTTCCTTGATCTTTGGGTAAAGAAAGAAGTCATTGGGGGCCAGGTGAGTAGGGAGGGTTCCAATACACTTATTTGTTTATTGGCTAAAAGCTTCCTCACAGAGAGTGTCTTGTATTGTCCTGATGCAAGAGCCATGAGTTGGTGAAAATTTTAGGTCATCTAACTTTTTCATGCAGCCTTTTCAGCACTTCCAAATAGTAAACTGTCCACTTGGTTAACTGTCCACTTGGTAAAAATTCATAATGAATAATCCCTCTGATATCAAAATAGATTAGCAACATCGTTGCAACAAAGTTCGAGAACTTAATTGTCAGATCTTGTAACACCCTGAGCTAAGGAAAGGGGTAAGAGTCTAGGGATACACAGGGGACGAAATACATTCACAGGAAGGGCAGAGAAGATATTTGGAAAACAAAGGTTGCTGTCTTACGCAGATAAGTTTCCTAGGTAAAAAGTCTCTCTTCTTGTTTACAAGCCCTGTTAGGCCATATTTAGGCCAGGAACAGAAACCTTCTTATCTTAAAAGGATATCTTGCTTTGTACCGTGTACCTGCCGGCTTGTATTTGCCTTTGGCCTGGAGAAGCCACCTGGAATGTAGAAACCATCTTATCCTAAAAGCCATCTTGTCTTACTTTGTACTTTGTACCTGCTGGCTTGTGTTTGTCTCCTAGGGGCTTATGATCAGTGGGCCCGGGCAGTCCAGACGGTGGCCTGAGGGCTAGAATGTGGAACAGGAGGGCTTGGTCATGCCCCAAAATCCTTTGTTTCAAGAGACAATGCAACGAAAACCCCCTGAAGCATTGAAGGGGTAACAACCTCGTTTACCCCCTCCTCTAAAACTCCATACCCCTTTTTCCTCGGGGAGTTTATGGTGTTTTCTAGCCTGACCAACTCATTCCTCCAGCCGTGCCTAACAAACCCCACTTCCACTGTAAATGTAGACAGTTGAAGGGGAGGTAAAGAACTTTTCCTGAATCTGCTGGACTTTGATTGTTTTAGCTGAAAATAATTGTGCAGATCCAGAATGAGTTATCCTAATAGACTTGCCTCTATGATATGAAGATTATTTTGAGCTAAAGGCAACTTTAGCCTCAGGCTCAAGAGAAACTTCTGCACTTCTCTTTAACTACCAAGAAGAATTTGAATTAAAGGCTTTGCCCATAAAAGACCATCAGAGATAACTTCTATTGATCTATCTGTGAGGCAGGGCAAACTTCTATTTACTAAGCTCTGCTATTATTATCCTGCAATGACAATTTGAAGCCCCCCAAATCCCTTACCTCATCCTTAGCTCAGGATGTCTTACATACCCATGTTCCCTTTCTATCTCTGAACCTCTCATACATGTGGGGAGTCTCTAAATCTTTCATCTATGCAGGTTCTCATACATATGTATGTATCATATTTGGTTATTTTCTCTTGCTAATCTTTCTCACGTCTATTTGAACTTTGAGTCAGAAGAACTTTGAGGGCAGAGGAAAGTTTGTTCCTCCCCCACATAATCCTTATGCCAAAGAGATATTTTGAGGTAGCAAAATCTACTCGCCATTCACAAATAACATTCTTTTAATCTTTTTGTTACTGTAGGCAAGAACAGGGCCATGGGGAGAGAGGGGTGAAGAAAGGAAGGAAGATGTGAAGGGAAACAAAGAAAAAAGAGATGAGATCATTCCTAAGAAAAGGTGCAGCTGCAGCTCATTGTAATGGATTATAACACTATTAGCACTGCAGACAGGGAAAAATCTCTATCCCCTGTGTCTCCATGACAGTCCCTACAAAGGAATCCCAACTCTCGATGGGATGGAGTGGTCATTGACAGCCAGGACCTGCCCTGGAAATGCCTGCAATGCCACCCCAGAATATTTCATGCCCTCATTCAAATATAATCATAAATTTCTTTGTTCTTTGGTGCAGTTTCCTTTTTCCTGACCTGCCCGCTTTTTTTTTTTTTTTAATTTTATTTTATTAACTTTATTGGGGTGACTCATAGACACAGATAATAGTTTAGTGGTTGCCAGAGGGTAAGAGGACCTGCCCGCTTTCACTCCATCTTGAGAGTCTACTGTACTATCTCCTTTATTTTAGTGAATCCTAGGCTTGCTTGGTTTTGGTACATCCTGGAATTCCTTCCTGTGACGTTTACCAAGGACCCTTTCGATCTCCAGTAACATTTTGAATAAACTTTCTAGGAAAAGCTCAAAAAGTAGGCTTGTATCAAAATGCATGATACAAGGCACAAATATATTCATGACCCTTAGGGGTTCAGAATGAGTCACCCCAAGAGCTGCCTCAAAGAGATTGCTTTGAGTTAAAGGTAACCAAGACCCTGTGGGCTCAAGAGAAACTTCTGCTCCTCCTTAACTACCTAGAAGAATGTGAATTAGTGGTGTTGGGACGGTTTTTCCTGCAGGGCCCCCCTAAGAGCTCAATCTCCCCCTTATTGGAACTATCTCTGGTAAGCTCCCCCTAAGAGCTTTGTCCCCTTCCTCCTCCCATACCTTATCAGTGATGACTCCCACAGGCACTATAGTTAGAGGCCTCCCTGTCAAAACAAAGTTGAGGGATCACAGCTGCTAGGGATGGATCTCCCTGGCACCCCGGCCAGATTTCCCCCGCAACCCGGAGGCCTAAACATATAAAACAAAGCGCCTGACCCCAGTTAGTGCTCAGTTCTTTGGGAAATATCCCACTGGGCCCACTAGTGTAATAAAGCTGTGTTCTCCCTGCCCTCTGGGAGCCGCTTGTGTTTCTCGGTCCTCGCCGCTTTTCCGCAACAGTGGCCTTGCCCATAAAGAGTGAATATCAGAGATAACCTTTTTTTTGACCTATCTATAAGGCAGAACCAACTTCCCTTATTGAACATCTGCTCTTTTTATCACCCTGCAATGATCTTCCTCCCCTCTGAACCCCAAGTTGATCTTTAGCTCAGAATGTCATATATACATCATTTTCCCTTTCTGTCTTTGAACCTCTCCTACGTGTGGGGTCTCTGTCTCATGTATGTGGCATTCGTAGACATATGTATATAATTAAATTTGATCAATTTCTCTTGCTAATCTATTTCATGTCTATTTGATTATTAGACCAGCTGAAAGAAACTTGAGGTTAGAGGAAAGTTTCTTCCTCTCCCATAATCCTCAATATATATTAGCATTATGTTGCCATGAAGTCTGTTACTAATTTAAAATTAATGACTACCACATTGTGGTTTAATTTGTACTCTTTAATTATTCATATTGTTTAATTTCTTTCATATAGTTACTTATTATTTGGATATCCCTATTGTAAAAATTATGTGCTTGAGGGGCAGGACATGTTGGAGGGAAGACAAGGGAGGCCTTAACTTGTAGGATGCTAACTGAATAAGGCAAGCCTCAGCACTACCCCTTTAATCATAAGGGCATGAGGAGCAGAAAGAAGGGGAGCAAAATTTGTCAACCCAAAATATGCCTCTTTGGCACAAGGATTATTTTAGGCTGATTATTTTTAAGAAACAGCACATATAGGTGCAGCTCTGAAAACTGAGTACAGTTATCCTTTTGTAAGAGACATTTACATATATATAGATGGAAGGCCTAGTCGTTCATCGTGGGCGGGTGTTTTGACACCCAGAGGCCTTGCTTCAAAAGGCCATTGTAGCGTACGATCATGCCAGCTGCTTGTGGATTGTACGGGATATGAAAACCATTGTACGTCCATCCTGGCAGCCCAGCGCTGCATTTCTTGCCCCGTAAAATGGGTACCCCTGTCACTTTCAATGACTTGGGGGCATCTATAGAGGGTGCACAGCTGTGAAAGAGCGACCACTGTATGCCGCTGATCTGCAGCCAGACACGGCCAAGCAAATATTAACCCCATAGCAGTGTCCACTGTTGTGAACACGTTCATCGCATTGCAGGCTTTAGGCAGAGGTCCAAAGTAATCCACTTGCCAGTGAGTGAGGGGCACTCTCCCTTGTGTAATCTGCTGTGTCTCCCAGGGGAGCCTCCACCTTTGGGGACTGTCCTGGGCACAGATGGCACAATCTTAGCAGGCATCTGTTATCTCCTGCCATTTCAAAGGCAGACCCCAGTGTCTGCTCACCTGCCACATGGTTCGGCTTCCAGCGTGCTGCAATTTCCTATGCAGCCAATGGGCCACATCAGTGGCAGGAGCCCGTTCTAACCATTGGACACATGCTAGGGCATCTGTTTCATCATTATCTGGGGACACTAAGGAGGAGTGACCTGTGACATGCATCAGGGTCAAATCCTTTCTCTGTCCTAAGTCCCAGAGGTCCTGTCACAGGGCTTGACCCCACAGTGGACAGTGTCCTACTAACCAGTTTTGGTGTTTCCACGTAGGGAGCCACAATGTTAGGTCCCAGAACACCGCCCAGCTGTCAGTGCAAATAATTAGGGTCCCGGGCTCATGGCTGATTATCATCCACACAGCCCGTAACTCAGCCCACTGGCTACTCTGGCCCATTCAGTATCAAACCAAATGGTGTCTGTTTTAGGCTGCACACTGATAGCCCTCCAAAGGGCTGCAGCTCCTCAGCTAGAACCATCGGTAAACCAGGCATCCTCAGGTACTTGGGACTGTCCTTCTCTGTAGGGCGAGGGCTCCAAGTCCTCCCTTCTAAGCAGAGCACTTGGCTCAGCCTGGGCTACAAGTTCCACAGGCCCCAGGACCAGTTGTAGCTCTGTGCTCAAAGGGCTTGAACTAAGGGTGCTACGTTGCTCCAAGTAGGCACCCCACTTGGCGAGGGTGATGGTCTGTGCCATCCCTGTTTTGGGTCCCTGGGTCCACCCACCCCAGGATGGGATAGGTTGTTCGAACCAACATCAATGCCTTTCCTGTGATGGCTTCTGTTGCCACTAGGGCTGCGTACACAGCAGGCACTATTAGAGAGTAGGGGACTTCTGCTCCTTTCCACAATTGGGACCAAAATCCAACTGGTGACCGGAAATGCACCTGCCATTGCCAGAGGGCCCAACCGTACCCCTCTTGGGTTATGTGAACATCAAGTTCAAACAGGTGACCAGGATCTATTGCAGAGCCTGTGCCTGCTTCACTGCCTTCTTTGTGGCAACAAAGCCTTGCTCGATAGCCTCTGTCTAATCCCACGAGGCCCCCTTTTTTATCATGTTATACAAGGGCTTTGTCATTTGTGCTAAATGGGGTACAAATGCCCACCAATACCCCAGCAGAACATAATATATCTGCAGTTGGGAGACCTTGGTTGGGGAAAGGCTTGTATTTTGTCAATAATCGCCTCAGGTATGACCTTTGTCTTACCCGACCACACAATACCCAAAAACTTGACGGATAAGCCAGGGCCTTGGACCTTTACCTCATTCACCGCCCAGCCACATGACTTTAGGTGGTGGAGAAGAGAGGGAGCTGCTTGCTCTACATCTGAAAGACAATCAAATGTTAGTAAAATATCATCGACATAGTGAAACAAGGCCACAGAGGACAGGCGATCCCACTTTGCCAAATCCTGGGCCACGAGCCCGTGGCAGATCGTGGGGCTGTGCAAGTATCCTTGAGGAAGGACTTGAAAAGTCCACTGCTGCCCATCCCAAGTAAAAGCAAACTGCTCTTGACACTCGGGTGCAATGTCAATGGAGAAAAAAGTATTGGCCAAGTCTACTACATAGTGATATGTTCCCAGGTGGACAGTCAGATGATCCATCAAATCGTGTATTGAAGGTACTGCAGTGTGCAAGGGTGGCATCACCTTATTTAACTCCCTACAGTCCACAGTCATTTGCCAAGTCCCATCTGGCTTCTTGACAGCCCATACTGGGGAGTTACAAGGACTGTGTCAGCCTCACAATATGTGCCTTCTCCAATTCCAATATTGTATGACCAATCTCCTCCTGCCCTCCTGGCAGGCGGTACTGTCACACTATAAACATGCACCAGGGCTGTGGCAACACTTGAGGAAGGTGGTGAGCATGCCCGGGTGTCACCGCTTTCACCACCCGGATCCGAAGATGGAACTCTCCTACCGACGTCTGTAAGCTGAGGCTATGTAGCACGTCCACCCCTAAAATATACTCCGGAATGGGGGAGACATAAACCTTGTAGGTACGAGGGGGAAGCCTTCCTATACCCAGTGGTAAGGAAACAGCTTTCATAGTCACAGTCTTTCCCCCGTAAGCATCAATGCAGATTGCTGGTCCAGGGAACAGTTCTGGGTTCCCATAAACTAGACTGCAGTCTGCACAGTGTCAACTAGGGCCAAAACCCTCTGTACATTAGAAGGGGACCAATGTATGGACAGTTCCACGTGGGGCCTCCGGTCCCTGCTCGTCCCCTCTGACCGGGTACCTTGGCCTCACCCCAATTCAAGTTGAAAGGAGTCAGCCTCAAGTGGCTGCATGAAGTCCTGGAGGGACATGGGTCACACTTTCCCAGACTTCTCCTTTAGGCTTCTCTGGAATTGCTGTTCCAGACGCAACTGTTTCCAAAGTTCCAACAAGAGTGCATTGGGTTGTCGATCTATTTTTCCCCGATCAACCCCCACTGCCATGAGATCATGCCACATCTGCGTGCGTGTTACTCTCTGAGGCCCATGACTTCGCCCCCTTACTTTTGACTTGGGCTTCCAGGCCTTAACTTCTAGGACCTACTTCTTAACTTTCCTTGCCACCAGCTTTGAACATCCCACAGGGTGGCCACAGCGATGGTAACTTCATGGATCTGCCGCCCCACATCGGGCGTAAGAATGGCAACCAAGGATCCAAAAGCACTTGCAGGTGCAGTATCCAAAACCAGATCTCTCATACTGGTGGTAAAATGCTCATCATCTGGCCCCCACGTATTAGGGTTGAACATAGCATGTCTAATACCCATTTCACGGATGATTTGAGTAAGTTCCGTATATGACTGCCATTGACTCACAGTGTCTGGCAGCTCGCCAGCCTCTCCCCATACTGTGCGTACCACAGCGGTGAGCCACGCCATTAGAGTGTGGTTGCCCTGGTCTTAGGCCAACCTATTGCAATTCTGTAACCTTTGTCACAGGGATGGATGCACTGTCATGAAGGCTAGCTTTTCCATTTCACCTGGAGAGCAGAGAATGCTGTCTGCCCCCTCATCCCATAAACATAGTAGCCAAGCCGAGACTTGCTCTCCAGGGCATTGTAGGTACCGCCTCCCCAGCTCCTGCAACTCAGTGGTAGTATAAGGGGTGTAGGTTGTGACCCAGTCACAGCTGGGTTGCCAGCAGCAATGCCCCCGGGGCCCAAAATTTGCTCACGTTTTAGCTTTTGCTTCAAGATGGGCCGGGCTTGGGGGTTGGAAGCTATATTGTCTCCCCTTGCATTGTCCGCCTCTATCTCAGAGTCTCCACTGTGGAGCTCCTCCTCTAACAGGTTTCCAACGCCTCCCACCAGGACACCTTATCCCACACCTGGGCTATTGCATCAAGCGCTTCCTCCGAGTTATGATGCACCATGGTGAGAACCTCCTCCAACCAGTGGTTCCGAGCTTCCAGAGCCTCCCCCTGGGGCTGCTGGTCCTGCACCTAAGCTATTTCATTAAGCACGTCCTCCATGTTACGACCCAAGGTGGTGAGGAACATCCAGCCCACATGGCCGGCTGTACACTTCGCCTCCTCCGGCAATTCTTCAGCTAGAACCTGCAGGGCCCTCTCCATGTTGGTCGGAGAGCCATCCATGTCCTCCCACCCCTCCTCGGGGGTCCAACTCCTGAGAACAGTGGCTAACGGGTACCACACATTGTGTGGTGGCCACCTGTCTTCCTGCCCAGAGTCAGACACCATTCCTACCTGGCCGGAATCCTGCTCGCCATGCCAGGTGACCAATTAGATGGAGGGCTCAGCGTCAGATGCCCACAACTCTAGAAGCCCGTGGCAGCAGCGGACCACCAAAAGGAAGGTGACGCCCACTACGGCCAACAGGGTGGCGTGCCGTCCAGAGGATTGAGAGACCTACTAGTTCACCAAGAGGTAACATTTCCCCCAAGCCGATCGCGCCTCCTGTTCCTGGTGCCACTCCTCATGGGCTTCCTTGAAACTGAGCTCTCATACCTATAAACTGCTCCATTACCTTCCGGAGAGTTTCGGCCGACACCACACCCTGGTCACTGCGTCATGTGTCATGCAGGGTCTCTGGTCCCGCTCCTCACATAAGAACGCAGGATATGGTGAGGTTAAAAAGGAACACCCATGGAGCCGTAGATAGGGGAGTCATACCATTATAATCTCACTGGCGGCTGGGTTGGAGATACAGAAAACAGGATCCATACGATCTGCAACTTGCTGTCCACTTCTCTGCCAACCAACCTCACTTGCTAATTGTCTCTGCCAACCAACCTCACTTGCTAATTGCAACCCGTAATCCGGGGTTGCAGGCTTAGCTATGGCAGTTATATTAGTGGCTAATGGCTAACTGGTAACAGCTGATGACCATCTACTACCCGAGCCAGCACCTTTCCATGTGAGGCCGAGAGCCTGGAAACTGCTCTCTGGGACTCTGTCTCCACAGCCCGTAATTCAAATTCTTCTAGGAAGTGAAAGGGAAGGGCAGAAATTTCTGTTGAGCCTGAGGCTAAAGTTGCCTTTATCTCAAGTAATCTGCATACCACTGAGGCACATCTTGGGTTGGCTCATTCTGAACCCCCACAGCCCTCAGCTGTACTTGGTTTAAGTGTCCCATCTTTAGCTAGGAGGAAGGGATCTGAATACTAACTGCTCCTTATAAAAATGTTCAATCATCCTGATTTCAACTCCATACCAAAACTCTCATTTTCAGAGATACCAGGCACTTTCAATTCCTGAGACTTTTGTGGTTTACAGTATAAACAGCTTCCTTAGGTTTCAGCTGTCTCTAATCTAAATTAGTTACTACTCTGTGGGGACAGAGCCCCAGAGAGTAGTTTACAGGCTCTCTGCCTCACGTGGAAGGGTGCTGCCTCGGGTGGTGGATGGCCGTTGGCTGTGGCTGATTGGCCGTCGGCTGTGGCCAGTTAGCCGATTGGCCGCTGGTATAACTGCTGCGGCTACGGAGGAGAGCCGAGGACTGCCAAGGATTGCCGAGGAGCCGAGCAGAGCCGAGCAGAGCCGAGGAGAGCTGAAGAGAGGAGAGGAACAGGGTCGAGAGAGTGGAGAGAGTGGAGGAGAGTCGTCGGGGTCGGTCGGTTGGCGGAAAGGCGGACGGCAGGTCGCGCGTCCGGTGAACCCAGCCTCCAGTGAGACTATAGTGGTATGACTCCCCTACCTATGGCTCCGTGGGTGTTCCTTTTTGGCCTCACCATATCCTGCATTCTTGTGTGGGGAGCGGGAGCAGAGACCCGCAGGCCGCCCCGCCTGAAAAATGGCACGGCGAGCAGGCCTCTGTGCACGACAACGACAAATGGTGCAGTGAGGAGGCTCTCCCGCACGACATACTCGTTTATCCATTTTCTAGTTTTCGTATTTTGTGGAGAGTGGGTGGGGGTGTGCTGCCTTACCTGTTGTTGCCTGTCCTCCTGTTTTCTTGGTTCTCATGGTGTTTTGGCCTTTTAATTCCTTTACAGTCTTTTTTATAGGGTCTCAGGAAGAAGCTAAGTGCATGTGTTCAATTGCCCAGATTTAACTGGAAGTGGAGTTGTTTTAAATAGCAAATACCCTGGTTCCTTTTAAAGCAGACCCTGTGAAGAAAAATTGGAGTTTAGTGAATTGTAGGAGCTCAGAACGAGTTACTCTAAGATGTGACTCTGTGGTATGCAGATGATTTTGAGCTAAAGACAACGGAGACCCTGCAAACTCACAAAAACTTTTACCTCTCCCTTAAAGAGTTTAAATTAGGGGCCTTGCCTATAATAAGAATTATCACCAGAAATAATTTTTATGGCCTATCTATAGGTCAGGCGAACTTCTAATTATTGAGCATCTGTTCTTCTTATCATCCTGCAAACAACCTCCGTTCCCTCTGAAGCCCCAAGGTGCCTTACCTCATCCTTACCTCAGAATGCCATATATACTGCATTTTCTCTTCCCATCTCTGAGCCTCTCATGGATATGGGACCTCTGACTCTTTCATGTATGTGGGGCCCCTATACCTACACATGTCATTAAATTTGGTCCCTTTCTCTTGTCAATCTAATTTGTCTCATGTAGATTTAATTATTAGACCTGCTGAAAGAAACTTGAGGGGGAAAGTTTCTCCCTCCCCAACAGAATCATGAAATATTATAACTAGAAACATTTATCCAGGCCAGTAGTTCTTATCTTGTCTGTTTGTTTTCAATAGACTTTATTTTTAGAGCAGTTTTAGGTTTACAATGAAATTGAGAGAAAGGTATAGAAATTTTCCATATACTCCGGCCCCCCACACATGCATAGCCTCCCAACTATCTACATCCCCCTCCCCTAGAATGGTGCATTTGTTACAATCGATGAACCTACATTGACACATCATCACCCAGAGTCCATAGTTTACCTTAGGGTTCACTTTTGGTGTTGTGCATTCTCTGGGTTTGGACAAATGTATAATGACATGTATCCACCATTATAGTACACAGAGTAGTTTTGCTGCCCTAAAAATCCTCTGTGCTCCACCTATTCATCCCTATTAACCCACAGAGGGCCAAACACACTAGGAATTGCTGGAGCTTCCTCAGGGCCCCCTGGGAACTATTTGAAATGTAATGAAAGTTGCCCTACACCAAATGCTGGGAACACTTCCGAGTCAGCGAGGGCAGTCTTGTCTATCTTTAATCTACCAACCAAGCAGCAGGGATACATTAGTTCTCTACTGTGAGCTCTTCTATGCTAGAAGTTACCAAGGATACACAGGCTTTGCCCTGAAGGGGTTTATGATCAATTTGCAGTGACAAAACTGGCCTCATTTTGGATACAGTTGTAGTTATCCATGATTTGATTAACGCTTCTTTGTTGCATTATTTCCCCATTCCTGAGGTAAGGTGACTACATACATTTTGCCTGGAAACTCACTGCCTTTTGCATAATTCTTTCACACTGGTAAAAGTTAAATTTTGCTGTTCTCCTGGCTCTTTTGAAAATATCTCCTAAAATGAGGAAGCTAACAATAAAACCCCTACCGTTTCTCTAGGCTTTGTAGCTTACTGTGATCTCATTTAATCTCCTATCTTGCCATTCTCCTCAGTGCTTTGTACAAAAATGTTATTGACTGTCTCCAGAGGCAGTCATGTGTGGTGGTATAAACAGCATGAAACTGGAGTTTTAGCACCTCTTCAACTATCTGCATCTTAGTAGGAAAGTTGCTTCTCTTCTCTGAGCCTCAATTTACCTACATTCAGAAGGATGAAAGGGTTTGAATTCCAAAGAATCGGAGGCCCCTTCAGTTTTCTAAATGGAGTGCAGTGCCATTGTGTGGTTTCTGTTGTGGGCGTGTTGAAGGGCAGGGACAGGATGCAGTCTGATGATCACGGACAGAAGAGTGGTTGAGCAGCTTTGCATATTTGTGGGTCCTTCACTCCCTGTCCTTAGATTTACCAGGCTGTTTAAGTTCAAGATCCTAGGGCATTGCTGGTCCGCCCCCTGCCACACACACCATACTATTCAGGGTTTGTTTCCCAGGGTGTGCTTTAAAGCCAGTGGAAGATTTTTCAGAGGTCTCAGATCTTATTTCTTGCCCTTTTGACATTTGTGGCCTGAAAAGAACTTGGGTTGCCTGCCTAGGCAGGCTTCCGGAGGCTGCAGCCTTCTGTCTTCAGGGGCTGGGGCAGGAGGGTGCCCGCGCGAGTGCAGGCTGTCATTGCTTGGGGTGACTCAAAGGAGTTGAGAGCCACAATGCACAGGAAAAAGGAAGAGCTCCTGATAGCTAAATGAAAAGATACTTATCTTGGAAACAGCGGTTTCTTATGCAAAACAGGGGTGGCAATGTAATTGTGCCCCATGGAGTACATTGAACAACAGGGATTTCAAGTGAAGAAACTGTTTTGCATACCTACGAGAGCAGCAATGAGCCAGATTGTTCATTAATTAAAAAGGGGGGGGGGGCTGTGCTGAAAAACCCAGGTTTGCACGCTCTCACTTGCTGCTGAACTGAAATAATTAATTTGTCTTCCTCTCAGTTCCAGTTGATCATCGGGGAGACAAATGTTTTAGTGTTTTTTCAACCTTAGCTACCTCTGGAGAAAGGAGGGGAAGAAAGGGAGAATGGGTGAAGGGATGGGGCGGGGAGGGGAGGTGTCACAGATGACTAGAATTGCAGTGATCTCTCAACCATTTCTATTTGATGTTCAAATGTATTGTACAGAGATGGTGTGGTTTTGGTGCCTTTCCCACCCCCACCTTACCCCATCTAGGAGATTTACCTTCCTAGTTCTGTTTGATTTCATATGAAAGAAGTCGGAGTAAATCCCTACTGATGGGAGGAGAGGAAAGGAGATACATGAAGAGGGTAGAGGGAAGAGAGACCAGGAATGTGTCCTCTAAGGACAGTCCCTCTATTTCCCCAGGTCTGATATGTGGTCCCCTGAGGGGATGGACTACAACTGTGGCTGTCCTGGAAATTCCAGAATGTAGGTCACTCACTGAATGTGTAATGCCACAAGTAGAGAGTAGAGTTGAATGTGGTTGCAGGTGGCCTCCCACATATCTTTCCTACTAGCCAGACTGCTCTCCTTCTACCCCACAATATCTTTTGATTTAGGAATAAGATTGGTTTTCATTTATCAAGCACTTTCATATACATTACTTTCTATGTTACCTCCTATCACTATGTTATACATATTTTCATTTCGGTTTGCTTATTTGAGCTTCTCAGATACCTTGGGAGATAACCGGATATTATTACTCCTGTCTTAGAAATGAGGAGACTGAGCTTCAGTCTCCTCAGAGACATTAAGTGGGTTACCTAAGGTCACACAACTTGTTGATGGGGCTCAGGGCAGGGTACTTCTAAATATGCCAAAATAACATGCTGATTATTTTGAATTAAAGTTATTTGAGAAACACCTGATGCAAGAAGAACCTCCTCTCTCTGTCCTCCTAAAAGCAGGAAATAAATCTCCCACATGAAATGTACCCTCCCTGCACCAGCATTTATCCATATCACCAGATATAGGGAATTCAGGACTGAGAAGCCTATATGAACAAACCTTGTAAATTGTTTGCTAATTTACTACCCTAAGCCCAAACTCTGCTTAGGGTAGTAAAACCAAGACTAAGTTTCTTTGTCTTGTCAATTCCTCACAAATTTATTGTCTAAAGAGTATAAAAGCTATCTGCTTTGGACAGTTTCTTAGGTTCCATTTCTGTGAGACCTTAGTATGTGTGAATTAATTTTTTTCTCCTGTTAATCTTTCTTGTGTCAATTTAATTATTATACTAGCCAAAAGAAAGGATGTAGGTCCTTCCTGAATGTGAGAAACTCCCTGCAACCATGCATACCTTCACTATGGAGGACATGCCAAGGAAGACAAGCCTGGTAGATCCCTTTTCTACTACAGGCTCACTAACGTGACTCATATATTTTTATCAGGCTTTATTGAGGTATAATTTTCATATAGTAAAATTCTCCTTTCTCAAGGAAGTATGACAAACATGTACTGTTGTGTCACAACCAACACAGTCAAGATATGGAATATTTTCATTGCCCCCTAAAGTTCTCTTTTGCCCCTTTGCAGTCAATCCTTTGCCCCTACACCCAACCTTTGGCAACCACTGATCTACTTTCTACTCCTGTAATTTTGTCTTTTACCAGAATGTTATATAAATGGAATCATACAATATGTAGGTTTTGGGGTTTGACTTCTTTTTTTATTTAGCATAGTGCTTTTGAGATTCATCCACATTTTAAGTTCATTTCTCTTTACTGCCAAGTAATATTCCATTGTATGGAGGTACTGTAATTTTTAAAATATATTCACCAGTTGATAGACATTTGGGTTGTTTCCAGCTTTGAGTGATAATAAAGCCTCTAAGAATATTTATGTACAGGTTTTTACATGAACACATATCTTCATTTCTCTTGACTAAATACCTAGGAGTTGAATTGCTGGGTCATTGAGCAAGTGTATGTCTAACTTTATATTTTAAAATATATCTAACTTTATTTTTAAAAAACCTGCCAAATTGTTTCCAAAGTGGCTGTACCATTTTGAATACCCACCAGCAATGCATAAAAGTTCTCACTAATAATTGCACAAGGTCAACATTTTTAAATTTAGTGATTCTAATAGATGTGTATTTTATCTCATAGTTTTTTTTTTCCCCTTCCCCCCTCCCCCCCCAACTCTGGTTCAAGCCGTTGTTTCTCAGTCTAGTTGTGTAGGACACAGCTCCCTGGCCCATGCTGGTATTATGAGCCTTGAGCTCCCCCAGGCTGAGGCAGTCGGTTGCTAGTCGTAGGTCGGCTGCTCACAGCATCTCACGGCAGTTCTCGCCGGCTTCCGGCTGCTCATGGCAGCACACAGCAACCCATGGCATGTATCTCTTATTTGGTGAAGTGTCTATTCCAATCTTTTGCCCATTTTAAAATTGGGTTGTTTGTTTTCTTATGATTGAATTCTTTTTCTTTAAAAAAAACTTTTATGTATTAAATTTATTGGGGGTGACAATGAGTTCTTTATATAGTCTGAATACATGTCCCTTATCAGATAATGTGTTTTGCAAATATTTTCTTTCAGTCTGCGGTTCACCTTTTATTTCTAAGCCTATACCTTTCCAAGAGCAGAAGTTCATAATTTCGATGAAGCTTAATTAATTAATTAATTTTATTGTTCATTTTTCTTTGGTCATATCTAAGAAATCTTTGCTATTTAACCAGAGGTCACAAAGAGTTTTCTCTTATGTTATATTCTTGAAGTTTTATAGTTTCGGCTTTTACATTTATGTCTATGATCCATTTTGTGTTAATTTTTGTATATCACACAAGGTAAGGGTTAAGGTTCATTTTTTTTTTTGCATACCTATATAGTAGTTCCCCCCTTATCCACTTTGTCTTTTCATCATTTCAGTTACTTGCAGTCAACTGTGGTCTGAAAATATTAAATGGAAAATTCCAGAAATAACTCATAAGTTTTAAATTGCACACTGTGCTGGGTAGTGTGATAAAAATCTCACACTGTTCTGCTCTGTCCCACCCAGGATGTGAAGCATTCCTTTGTCCAGCATACCCATGCTGTATATGCTCCCTGCCTGTTAGTTACTCAGTAGCTGTCTTGGTTATCAGATCGACTGTGTTGGTATCACAGTGCTTATGTGCAAGTAACCCTTATTTTACTTAATAATGGCCCCCAAACACGAAAGTAGTGATGCCAGCAATTCAGATATGTGAAAGAGAAGCTACAAAGTGCTTCAAGAGAAAGGTGAAAGTTCTCAACTTAATTAGGCAAGAAACAAAACTATATGCTGAGGTTGCTAAGATCTATGGTAAAAATGAGTCTTGTGAAATTTTGAAGAAAGAAAAAATAAATTCATGCTAGTTTTGTTGTTGTACCTCAAACTGCAAAAGTTATGGCCATGGTGTGTGATAAGTGTTGAGGTAAGGTAAAAAAGGCATTAAATTTGTGGGTGGAAGACATTAACAAGAAATGTGTTTTTGCTTAACAGCAATCCATTGTCCCAGAAAGCATTAAGCTTATACGAAGACTTCAGCAAGGGATTCCCTGAAACGAGTGACACCAAGCTCTTTACTGCAAGTAAGGGATGGTTACACAGATTCAGGAGTAGGCTTGGACTGAAAAATATCATACTTACTAGAGAGATAGAGAGACCATATTCACATAACTTTTATTATAGTATATTATGATTGTTCTATTTTATTATTAGTTATTGTTGTTAATCTCTTACTGTGTCTAATTTATACATTAAATTTTATCATAGGTATATGTATGTATAAGAAAAAAACAGTATATATAGCATTCAGTACTATCCACAGTTTCAGGCATCCATTGCGGGGTCTTGGAAACATATCTTCCACAGATAAGGGGGTACTACTGTGATGTCAAATTCTCCCAGTACCATTTGTTGAAAAGACTATCCTTTCTCCACTGTGTTGTCTTTGCATTTTTGTCAAAAGTCAACTGACCATACATGTGTGGGTTTCCTCACAGACTCTCTATTCTGTTCTATTGATCTATATGTCTAGCCTGATGCGAATACCACACTGCTTTGTTTGCTGTATATTCATAGTAAGTCTTGAAATCAAATGGTATAGGTCTTCCAAATTTGTTATTTTTAAAAGTTGTTTTGGCTCGTTAATGTCCTTTGCTTTTCAATAGAAATTTTAGAATCAGCTTGTCAATTTCCACAAAGAAGCCTGCTGGGATTTTGATTGAGATTGTATTGAATCTATAGACCAATTTGGGGAGAATTGACATCTTAATCCTATTGAGTCTTCTGATCCATGAACATCGTATGCCTCTCCATTTATTTAGGTCTTTATTTCATCAGGGTTTTGTAATTTTCAACACAAAAATCTTCCACATATTTTGCTAGATTTATTTCTAAGTATTTCATTCTTATTGTGCTTTTGTAAATGATACTATTTGTTAAATTTCAATTTCCAGTTGATGTACAATTGGTTTTTGTATATTGACCTTGTGTCCTATGACTTTGCTAAACTCACTTATTTATTCTAGTAGCTTTTTGGTACACTCTCGAATTCTCTACCATGTTTCCCCGAAAATAATACCAGGTATTATATTAATTTTCACTCCAAAAGGTGCATTAGGGTGTATTTTCAGGAGATGTCTTATTTTTTCATGTACAACAATCTACATTTATTCAAATACAGTCATGTCGTCTTCTTCTGGAACATCGTCATAACATACTAAATGCATCCATCTGGCTGACAATCTTAACTGGGGCCTATTTTCGGGGTAGGTCTTATTTTTGGGGAGACACAATAGGTAGATGATCATGATGTCTGTGAATAAAAACAGTTTTATTTCTTCTTTTTCAATCTTTTTGTCTTTCATTTCATTTTCCTTGTTTAATTTCCCTGGATAGAGCTTCCAGTACAATGTTAAATAGGAGTAGCAAGAGAACATATCCTTGTTTTGTTTCTGCTCTTAGGAGGAAAGCCTTCAATCATTTACCATTTAGTGTGATGTTAGGTGTGGGCTTTTCATAGATGAACTTTATCAGGTTAAGGATATTCCCTTTTAGGGGCGGCTGGTTAGCTCAGTTGGTTAGACTGTGGTGCTCTTAACAAGGTTGCCGATTCGATCCCCACATGGGCCACTGTGAGCTGCACCCTCCATAACTAGATTGAGACAATTACTTGACTTGGAGCTGATGGGTCCTGGTAAAACACACTTAAATAAATGAAAGTTTTTTTTTAAAGGATATTCCCATCTAGTCCTAGTTTCCTGAAAATTTTTACATGAATGGATCTGCATTTTGTCAAATGTCTTTCTGCATGAATTGAGATGACCATATGGTTTCTATTTTTCATTCTCTTGATATGGTAAATGACACTGATTGATGTTCAAATGTTTAACCCATCTTGCATTCTTGGGATAAACTTTACTTGGTCAGGAGGTATTATCCTTTTTATATATTAATGACATTTTGTTGAGGATTTTTTTGGTCTGTGTTCATGTAGGATATTGGCCTGTAGTTTTCTTATACTGTCTTTGTCTGGGTTTTGAATTGAAATTATTTTTTTTAAGTGGAGGGGCTAAATTTAGGGCCGATCCGAGGCAACAGTGTTATAAGAAATTCACTTTTCTCTGAAGCGCTCATTTTGCCATCCTCTGGTCTGCTAAACCAAACTATAGACCTTTCTTTCCATAACTGCAGATGGCGCTGGACCCTCAAATAGTCTCTGTGCTGCTCAGAGCTCTGAAATTTTCTGTCTCCCTTTTCTGCTTCACTTCCAAACCAACAACACTATGCACAAATCAACAGAGACCTGCTTCCTGTATGTAATAGTTACCTAATCGTATACACTAAACCTCAGGGACCCAAGAGATCCTTCAGTCATACCTCTGTATATGCTTGAATGAACTCCAGGGGTACCTGCACACATGGTCACCAGGGTGCAAGAAATGTTGAGGGGAGATTTCACCCAGCTTGTGAATGGGAACACTTTCAAATCATCACTTATACTTAGCAAAGATTTAAGAGTTCTTTGTAGTAAGTACCCTAAGTATCTAACAAGCATTCTGATGCTGAGTAATGATTATAGCTGTACATAAGATAAAAATATTAGAGTCTCAGTTGCCTGCTTAATATGTAAATGTATCCAGTTATATGTGAGTCCTTTTAATGAAGCAACTTGCACTTCTGTTCCCTACATTGTGAGTGATTGATGACAAAAAAATCAAACACTCTACAGCCCCACCAGAAATTAGCAGCCAGCAGGTCCTTTGAAAGGACTCTGTGGTGCAGTAAGACTCAGTTTTAGTCCTGGCTTTACAATTGATTTCCACTTCTCTGGGCAATAGGAATTAGACTTCCTTATCCCCAACAGAGCTCAGAGACTGTTGTTGATGATGGATTGTGAAAGAACTTCACTCACCTATTTACTGTGAATTGGTTCTCATTCCAACATGCGGGTACAGATAATAAAAACAGCAGCTACCAGGCACTGTGCTAAGTGCTTTGCTTATATTATTTCCTTCAATCATCTTGAAAGATAGGAATTAATATAACCCCATTTTATAGATAGAGAAACTGAGGCTCAGAGAAGGTAAGTCACTTGCCAAACCTCACATTGTGAGTTAATGACTAGGATGGGATTTAAATTCAGATCTCCATGGCTATGCCACACTGTCTCTCCCATTGCAGAGGATTCTGTCTGCCAGAATTCTCTCACATATCTGTAACTAGATGAGCTTGGACAGACAAGGAGTGTTCTGTGTGTCTGTAATGAAAAGCTATATCCAGACAGCAACAAGGGTTGAACACTTCCTTTTACACCCTAGCGCGCGCACACACACACACACACACACTACTCTCAGCTTTTCATGAGAAGGGCGAAGATTTAAACTGCATCTCTTCTGAAGTCTGGCTTAGGAGGAGTGTAAGACTTCTTCCTGCTATCTCTGTAGCAGTGAAGGGCCCCTCTTCCTCCACAGAGGCCTTGCTGTGGCTGTGGGAATGTTGCTCTACTGAGTGTCTCTAATTGGAAAAAAAATGTATATAGCACTTATACACGAGACACTCCTCTAATTACTTTATATCTAGTAACTCATATAATCCTCATAACAGTCCTGTGAGAACCCTTAATAGCCCCATTTCACAAACGAATATACTGAAGCATTGAGAGGTCACTCAATTTCCCCAAGTCTCCCAAACAACAAGAGGCAGAAGTGGGATTTGAGCCCAGAGAGTGTGGTAACTCTAGACCTGTACTAGTCCATGTGGTGGCCACTAGCCATATGTGGCTATTTAAATTTAAGTCAATTAAAATTAAATATTCAGTTTCTCAGCCATACCAGCCAATTTCAAGTGCTTGATAGCCACATGTGGCTAGTGGCTACTATATGGGATGGTACATTTATAGAACATTGCTATCACCACAGAGTTCTGTTGTATAGTACTAGGTTAGCTCCTGTGTTTTTAAAAGGTTAAAATGTTAGATGGTATAGCCCACTCAGAGGACAATCTGTGTACATCTCCATATGTTCCTGCGTTAGTTTCCATTTATCTTTCTCTCCAATTTTCTGTCTCATTCCCCTTTTTGGCTTGATTGGTAAAAGGATAGCATTTTCAGCCCTTTTAAAATCTGGCTTTAAGCTCTGACTATTTTTTTAAATCGGGGAATATTGGGGAACGGTGTGCTCCTCCAGGACCCATCAGCTCCACGTCAAGTTGTTGTTGTTTGTTTGTTTGTTTTTCAATCTAGTTGTGGAGGGCGCAGTTCACTGGCCCATGTGGGAATCGAGTCGGCGACCTTGGTGTTATGAGCACTGTGAAACTGGCCGCCCTAAACTCTGATTTAAGCCTCTTCTACTAACTACCTGCCTCCCTCCCCACCAGCCCCACCTGACCTCAGGCCCCTACCGATGCTTTGATGTTTTAAGAGCCACAGATTCTGCTGGGACTTTGTGTTAAGCCTACAGACCCCTTCTGGAAGCCACAAGTCATGGCAGGGAAAGGAAAGATGTCAATGGGGTATTGGCTGTTAGCCCCTTGCTACTTCTGTCTCCAGATGTTGGTTCTTATCAGATAAGTCTGATGTGTTGCCTACAGGAAGAGAAAAAAACACAGGAGCTTCCAAACAAGAGCACAAAATTGAAGTCTGCTGCAGTTTTCCTCAGCTACACTGACTTATAGGCATTACCACAAAATTCCCTGGGGCTGGAGCCAGCAGCCAAGTGATTGACCATGATTACCAAAGGAGATTTGTGTGGGTTTTCAGAAGTCTAACAAAGTAAGGTACTCCTTACCAGAAGGTGGCTATCTAGAGGGAAACTGACAAGGCTCTATGCCCCTCCACCCCTGAAATAAATATCCCTCTGACCTTGCAGAAAGTCTGCCACGCCTCCTCCCTTTCAAAGTGAGAGTATGCTGTTTACTTGTTGGCCAACATACCATGTCAGCATCCAACTTGGACAGGGTTTCCCATTCTCTCCCCAGGGCCCTGAGAGGAGTGCAGGGTGGGGATGTTTTGATGGGTGGGGAGTCATTTGCCGAAAAGTTGCAAACATGCCAGACACACTGCAGTTCTCTCTTGAGCATGTGGCCCTGTCTGCAAGTTCAAATTCAGAAAGGAAGGTTTGAAAAGACTCTTCATTGCCACTATGCCTCCCATAAATAGCTGTTTCTCAGGGCAGGCCAAGGCCGGGATTTCGAGAATGACAATGACAAGTTTTCAAAAAGAAAGGAGAGGCCACTGAGTTGTTATTTGTGGGTAGGTCTTGGCATCTGTGGCTGATACAGCAGGTGCTTTCCTGCCATATTGACGGATGTGGGAGGGTGGTGGCAGAGGCTATTTATCCCACCAAGCACCCAGCCCCTGGGTGAGCGGTGACTTGGAGAGCCCATGTCTGAATCAGTACTGTCCCCTCTCTCTTTGTTCCTATTTCTGGAACCAACCCGTTGTCCTCATATGTGTTGTTGTAAAACCTTTTCAGTATGCCTTGCAGGGCCCATCAGAACAGTAATAACAAGCCCGCATGCCTGAATGGCTAGCTGCAGTTTATAGAGCATTTTCAAGTCCTGGTTCTCTCTTTACTCCCACCTGTTGTCTATGAGGTAGGGAGGATGATGGCATTATCAGCTTCATATTAATAGTGAGGAGATGGAGGCTCAGAGAGACCTCAAGATTTCTTGGCAAGATAGAGTTTGAGTGGTACTGTCACGTGGGGTGGCCTGTGGGGTCTCTGCTCCCGCTCCCCACATAAGAACGCAGGATGTGGCTAGGCCAAAAAGGAACACCCACGGAGCCATAGGTAGGGGAGTCATACCACTATAGTCTCGCTGGAGGCTGGATTCACACGACATGTGACCTGCTGCCCACTTTCTGCGAACCAACCGACTCTCTGACTTCCCTCGACTCTCCTCCACTCCCCAACGTAGCCGTGGCAGTTATATCAGTGGCCAACGGCTCAATGGCTACAGCTGACGGCCAACCAGCCACAGCTGATGGCCATCTACTACCCGAGCCAGCACCCCTCCACGTGAGGCTGAGAGCCTGGAAACTGCTCTCTGGGGCTCTGTCCCCAGAGGTACCTGACTGGAATCCCAGATATTTGATTAACCTTCTGCTTCTTGAAATTTCTAGTAGCTCATCCTACTGTCTCTTTTGTTATGCCTTTGGGAGGAGATAGAGAAGTTTGGTTGCTAGGAAGGGGAGGCATCACAGCTGGCATATGCTCCTTCATAAGGTCAAGGTGATTAGAAGGGTTGACAGCACTAGCAGCTTTTCTGGGCTCTCTTCTGACTCACTTTTGTTCTACAGATTTCCCCCACCCTCACCATCAGAAAGCCCTTCCAGATATTTTTTGCCACTGTCCAAGGTCCAGTGAGGACAGTGTGGACACAGGAATCAAGAGAATGTTCTGCACTGCCCTGTCTTCTAACTTCATGAGATAATGTCCAGCAGGCCTTGCTGATTGATGGGGATGAAGCTATCCTTTCAGGAACACGGAGTGCTTAAAATGGCATGTTAACAAGCCATTTCAGTTTCTGTTTGGCTTTTTATAATGACCAACTAAATTTCATTTACAATTTTCCCAGCACCATATATTGAAGAGGCTGTCTTTTCTCCATTGTATGTAATGGGAAGAAATGTCTGAACATGTAGGCATAGGTTAGCCATGGAAGGACAAGCAGGAAGCAGAAAAAGCTCTGCAGGGATAAAAAAGAGGAAGAAATTACCTCAGAGATGTGATCCAATGAAGACTTGGTGCCGTTTAATTGCTGGCTCCTCACCTTCTAGCAAATGGTTACAATAAGATAGTTGCAGACCTCAAGTATGTTGTAATTGTCTATTTACTTGTCTGCCTTCCCTGCTTTTCTGTGATTTTTGAGAGCAAAGGGGCCTAGTCTTATACCTCAGTTCCTATCACAGGACAAGACCTGGAGTAGATGCTCAGTAAATGCTTGTTTGAATGATGGGAATTTCATAACTTTGCTCACAGGTACTGCCAACAAATTCCAGTCAAAGACTGCTAATCCTTTGTCTTTTTTTTTTTTTTTTTAAATTTTATTTTATTAAATGTATTGTGGTGACAATTGTTAGTAAAATTACATAGATTTCAGGTGTACAATTCTGTATTACATCATCTATAAATCCCATTGTGTGTTCATCACCCAGAGTCAGTTCTCCTTCCATCACCATATATTCGATCCCCCTTACCCTCATCTCCCACCCCCCACCCCCCGCCCCCCTTACCCTCTGGCAACCACTAAACTATTGTCTGTGTCTATGAGTTTCTGTTTCTCATTCCTTTGTCTTTCCTGCTTATATTTTAGGCACCTGGGTAGAGCCACTGCGGACCTGTTTAATGGGCTGCAGCAGGTCTTTACTAACTAGAAAGTAGTTGGTTAAATGGATCCCTGGTGTGTGGCAGAGGTATTTTTTCCTCTCTAAGGGCTTGTTAAATATTATTCTGACACTTGTTATTAATAAAATGGTAAAGATTTTCTTCGAGACTATTGCAATAAGGGAGTGTTGGGACAGAGTCCCAGAGAGCAGTTTCCAGGCTCTCGGCATCATGTGGAAAGGTGCCGGCTTGGTTGTGTAGCCTGCATATGCACAGGGTACATCTCTATGTATGTAAGCAATTATGTAAGCAGTTGGCTGTCAACCACTATCGTTCTGTATGCTATATAACTGCTGTGGCTACGTTAGCAAGCGCGGATGTTGCAGATCTTACTTCCTGTGTCTCGACCAGCCGCCATCAAGACTGTGGTACAGGAAGACCCCTTGTTGGCGTATTGGCGGATGTTTGCTTCTTGTGTCTCAACCAGCCGCCATCGAGAATATAGTGGTATGAACCCCCTATCCATGGCTCCATTGTTGTTCCTTTTTGGCCTCACCGTATCCTGCATTCACCTGCTGGGGCCTGAGCTCCTGCATTACAGGGAGTGAAACTGAACTCAACTCCTAATACAACAAAGGTAAGTGGGGATTTATAGCCAATGAGCGGGGGGGAGGGGGTCTGTGGCTGCAAAATTACTGAATTAGATGTCATGGACTGAATGTTTGTGTTCCACATCCCTGTGGGGATAGACCCCGGAGAGTAGTTTACAGGCTCTCGGCCTCACGTGGAAGGGTGCTGGCTCAGGTGGTGGATGGCCGTCAGCTGTGGCTGATTGGCCATCAGCTGTCGCCGGTTAGCCGATTGGCTGCCAGTATAACTACTGTGGCTACGAAGGATTGCTGAGGAGCCGAGCAGAGCCAAGCAGAGCCGAAGAGAGCGGAAGAGGAGAGCTGAGAGAGCGGAAGAGAGAGCGGAGGAGAGTGGAGGAGAGTCGTCGGTCAGTCGGTTGGCGGAGAGGCCGATGGCAGGTCGTGCGTCCGGTGGGCCCAGCCTCCAGTGAGACTGTGGTGGTGTGGCTCCCCTACCTATGGCTCCGTGTGTGTTCCTTTTCGGCCTCACCATATCCTGCATTCTTGTGTGGAGAGCGGGACCAGAGACCCCGCAGGCCGCCGCGCACAACAAACGGCGCAGCGAGCAGGGTCTCCCGCATGACAATCCCCCATTCATGTGTTGAAGCCATACCCCATGTGGGGACAGAGTCCCAGAGAGCAGTTTCCAGGCTCTTGGCCTCACATAGAAAGGTGCTGGCTCAGGTAGTAGATGGCCATCAGCTGTGACTAGTTGGCCATCGGCTGTTACCGGTTAGCCATTAGCCACTGATATAACTGCCGCAGCTAAGCTAGCAAGGTGGTGTAGTGGTGGTGTAATGGCGTGGCATGGCGGAGTGTGGATTACAGATTACAGAGAGGCTGATTGCAGTTAGCAAGTGAGGTTGGTTGGCAGAGACAAGTGGACGGCAGGTTGCGGATCATGTGGCTCCTGCCTCCTGTGTCTCCAACCCAGCCACCAGTGAGACTATAGTGGTATAACTCCCCTATCTATGGCTTCATGGGTGTTCCTTTTTGGCCTCACCATTTCCTGTGTTCTTATGCAGGGAGCAGGACTAGAGAGCCCGCCTGATGCCCCGCGTGACACCCCATATTGTCACCATATTTGGAGGTGGGACCTTTGGGGGAGGTAATTAGGTTTAGACGAGGTCATGAGGGTGAGGTCCCCATGATGGGATTAGTGTCCTTTAAGAAAAGGAAGAGACCAGAGCTAGCTCTCACTTTTTCCCTCTCCCTCCCTCCCCCTCCCCTCCACTTCTCTCTTCTCCCTCCTTTTCCCTCCTCCTTCTCCCTTTTCCTTTTTTTTCCTGTTCTTCCCCATGTGAAGATAGTGTGAGAAGGTGGCCTTCTGCAATCCAAAAAGAAGGTTCTCACCAGAAACTGAATTTACCAGCTTCTTGATCTTGGACTTGCCAGCCTCCAGAATTGTGATAAATAAATGTTGTTTAAACCATCCAGTTTCTGGCAGTTTGGTATAGCAGCCCAAGCTGACTAAGACAGACATCAAAGATGAGGAAAGTCTTACTAAACTGACTCTACAGGACTATTGCTAAAGACAAGCCAAGGACTTAGAAATCAAAGGTGGGAGACGAAGAACTTGATCAGATATCAAGGGAGATCAGCTAACTCGAGTGGGAGGATTTTCTGCTAAACTGACTTAGCAGGATTCTTTGACAATAGTAGGCCAAGAACAGGACTGGAGATGAGGCCTAGTTGAAATGAGGGCTTAGACGAGCCTGACGAATCTTTCAATGAGGGAGTTTGGTCAATGAGGGAGACTTTCGTTTATTTTTTTTTAATGAAAGTTTATTGGGGTGACAATTGTTAGTAAAGTTACACAGATTTCAGGTGTACAATTCTGTATTACATCATCTATAAATCCCATTGTGTGTTCATCACCCAGAGTCAGTTCTCCTTCCATCACCATATATTCGATCCCCCTTACCCTCATCTCCCACCCCCCACCCCCCACCCCCCTTACCCTCTGTCAACCACTAAACTATTGTCTGTGTCTATGAGTTTCTGTTTCTCATTTGTTTTTCTTGTTCTTTTGTTGTTTTTGGTTTATATACCACATATCAGTGAAATCACATGGTTCTCTGCTTTTTCTGTCTGACTTATTTCGCTTAGCATTATACTCTCAAGATCCATCCATGTTGTCACAAATGTTCCTATATTATCTTTTCTTACCACAGAATAGTATTCCATTGTGTATCTATACCACAACTTTTTTTTTTTTTTTAAAGATTTTATTGGGGAAGGGGACCAGGACTTTACTGGGGAACAGTGTGTACTTCCAGGCCTTTTTTCCAAGTCAAGTTGTCCTTTCAAACTTAGTTGTGGAGGGTGCCGTTCAGCTTCAAGTTGTCCTTTCAGTCTTAGTTGTGGAGGGTGTAGCTCAGCTCCAGATCCAGTTGCCGTTTTCTAGTTGCAGGGAGCACAGCCCACCATCCCTTGCGGGAGTCGAACCTGCAACCTTGTGGTAGTAGAGGACGCGCTCCAACCAACTGAGCCATCCGGGAGCTCAGCGGCAGCTCAGCTCAAGGTGCCGTGTTCAATATTAGTTGCAGGGGGCGGAGCCCACCATCCCTTGCAGGACTCAAGGAGTTGAACGGGCAACCTTGTGGTTGAGAGCCCACTGGCCCATGTGGGAATCGAACCGGCAGCCTTCGGAGTTAGGAGCATGGAGCTCTAACCACCTGAGCCACCAGGCCGGCCCTATACCACAACTTCTTTATCCATTCATCTATCGAAGGAAATTTTGGTTGTTTCCATGTCTTGGCCACTGTAAATAAAGCTGCAATGAACATAGGAGCACATACATCTTTACAGATAAACGTTTTCAGATTTTTTGGGTAGATACCCAGGAGAGGGATTGCTGGGTCATATGGTAATTGTATTCGTAATTTTTTGAGCAACCTCCACACTGCCTTCCAGAATGGCTGTACCAGTCTGCTTTCCCACCAATAGTGTATGAGGGTTCCTTTTTCTCCTCAGCCTCTCCAACACTTGTTACTATTTGTCATGTAGATGATAGCCATCTGACTGGGGTGAGGTGATATCTCATTGTGGTTTTTATTTGCATTTCTCTGACGATTAGTGACGTTGAGCATTTTTTCTTATGTCTATTTGCCATTTGTATGTCCTCTTTGGAGAAATGTCTCTTCAGGTCCTCTGCCCATTTTTTCAGTTGTGTTGTTTGCTTTTTGTTATTGAATTGTAGGAGTTCCTTGTATATTTTACATATTAGTCCCTTATCAGAGGCACTGGTTACAAAAATCTTCTCCCATTCAGATAGTTGCCTCTTTTATTTTATTTTTTAAATTTTATTTTATTAAATTTATTGGGGTGAAATTGTTAGTAAAATTACATAGATTTCAGGTGTACAATTCTGTATTACATCATCTATAAATCCCATTGTGTGTTCATCACCCAGAGTCAGTTCTCCTTCCATCACCATATACACAATCCCCCTTACCCTCATCTCCCACCCCCCACCCCCCGCCCCCCTTACCCTCTGGCAACCACTAAACTATTGTCTGTGTCTATGAGTTTCTGTTTCTCATTTGTTTGTCTTGTTCTTTTGTTGTTTTTGGTTTATATACCACATATCAGTGAAATCACATGGTTCTCTGCTTTTTCTGTCTGACTTGTTTCGCTCAGCATTACTCTCTCAAGATCCATCCATGTTGTCACAAATGTTCCTATATCATCTTTTCTTACTGCGAATAGTATTCCATTGTGTATATATACCACAACTTCTTTATCCATTCATCTATCGAAGGACATTTTGGTTGTTTCCATGTCTTGGCCACGTAAACAAAGCTGCAATGAACATTGGAGCACACGTGTCTTTATCTCTAAATGTTTTCAGATTTTTGGGTAGATACCCAGGAGAGGGATTGCTGGGTCATATGGCAATTCTATTCGTAATTCTTTGAGGAACCTCCACACTGCCTTCCATAACGGCTGCACCAGTCTGCATTCCACCAACAGTGTATGAGGGTTCCTTTTTCTCCACAGCCTCTCCAACATTTGTTACTATTTGTCTTGTTGATGATAGCCATTCTGACTGGGGTGAGGTGATATCTCATTGTGGTTTTGATTTGCATTTCTCTGATGATTAGTGATGTTGAGCATTTTTCATATGTCTATTTGCCATTTGTATGTCCTCTTTGGAGAAATGTCTCTTCAAGTCCTCTGCCCATTTTCAATTGGGTTGTTTGTTTTTTGTTGTTGAGTTGCATGAGTTCCTTGTATATTCTGGATACTAGCCCCTTATCGGAGGCACTGTTTGCAAAAATCTTCTCCCATTCAGTTGGTGGCCTCTTTATTTTGTCAATGGTTTCTTTTGCTGTGCAGAAGCTTTTAAGTTTCATATAGTCCCATTCGTTTATTTTAGCTTTTACTTCCATTGCCTTTGGAGTCAAGTTCATAAAATGCTCTTTGAACCCAAGGTCCATAAGTTTAGTACCTATGTTTTCTTCTATGCAGTTTATTGTGTCAGGTCTTATGCTTAAGTCTTTGATCCATTTTGAATTAACTTTGGTACATGGTGACAAATAGCAGTCCAGTTTCATTCTTTTGCACGTGGCTATCCAATTCTCCCAGCACCATTTATTGAAGAGGCTGTCTTTGCTCCATTGTATGTTTTTTGCTTCTTTGGCAAAAATTATCTGTCCATATTTATGTGGTTTTATTTCTGGGTTCGCAATTCTATTCCATTGGTCTATGTGTCTGTTTTTCTGCCAATACCATGCTGTTTTGATTATTGTAGCCCTGTAGTACAAGCCAAAGTCAGGAAGTGTGATACCTCCATTATTGTTCTTTTTTCTTAAGATTGCTTTGGCTATTCGGGGTCTTTTGTGGTTCCAAACAAATCTGATGATTTTTGTTCTATTTCTTTAAAATATGCCATTGGGATTTTGATGGGGATTGCATTGAATCTGTATATTGCTTTGGGTAATATGGCCATTTTAACTATGTTGATTCTTCCAATCCATGAGCACGGAATGTCTTTCCATTTCTTTGTGTCTTCTTCAATTTCTTTCAAAAATGTCTTATAGTTTTCAGCATATAGGTCTTTCACATCCTTGGTTAAGTTTATTCCTAGGTATTTTATTCTTTTTGCTGCAATTGCAAAAGGAATTGTTTTTTGTATTTCTTTTCTGAGATTTCATTGTTAGTATATAGGAAGGCAATGGACTTTTGTGCGTTGATTTTGTAGCCGCAACTTTACTGTATTCGTTGATTGTTTCTAATAGCTTTTTGGTGGAGTCTTTAGGGTTTTCTATATATAGCATCATGTCATCTGCAAAGAGTGATAATTTAACTTCTTCATTCCCAATTTGGATGCCTTTTATTTCTTTCTCTTGCCTGATTGCTCTGGCAAGGACTTCCAACACTATGTTGAAAAGCAGAGGTGATAGGGGACAGCCCTGTCGTGTTCCTGAACGTAGAGCAAAGGGCTTCAGTTTTTCTCCATTAATTATGAGATTTGCAGAGGGCTTGTCAAATATGGCCTTTATTATGTTAAGGTATTTTCCTTCTATACCCATTTTATTAAGTGTTTTAATCATAAATGGATATTGTATCTTGTCAAATGCTTTTTCTGCATCAATTGATATAATCATATGATTTTTGTCCTTTATTTTGTTTATGTGATGTATCACATTGATGGATTTGCGTATGTTGAACCATCCTTGTGCTCCAGGGATGGACCCCACTTGGTTGTGATGAATAATCTTTTTAATGCATTGTTGTATTCGATTTGCTAGAATTTTATTTAGGATTTTTGCATCCGTATTCATCAGAGATATTGGTCTGTAGTTTTCTTTTTTTGTGCTGTCCTTACCAGGTTTTGGTATCAGGGTAATGTTGGCCTCATAAAATGAGTTAGGGAGTACTGTCTCTTCTTCAATTTTTTGGAAGAGTTTGTGCAGAATTGGTATTAGATCCTCTTTGAAGGTTTTGTAGAATTCACTAGTGAAGCCATCTGGTCCCGGACTTTTGCTTTTGGGAAGGTTTTGGATGACTGATTCAATTTCGTTACTGGTGATCGGTCTGTTTAGATTTTCCAGTTCTTCATGGTTCAGCCTTGGAAGGCTATATGTTTCTAAGAACTTGTCCATTTCTTCTAGGTTGTTGAATTTGGTGGCATATAGTCCTTCATAGTATTCTTGGATGATCCTTTGTATTTCTGTGGTGTCCGTGATAACTTCCCCTTTTACGTTTCTGATTTTGTTAATCAGTGTCTTCTCTCTTTTTATCTTAGTAAGTCTAGCCAAGGGTTTGTCAGTTTTGTAAATCTTTTCAAAGAACCAGCTCTTTGTCAGATTAATTTTTTCTATTGTCTTTTTTGTTCTCTATTTCATTTAGTTCTGCTCTAATTTTTGTTATTTCCTTTCTTCTGCTGACCTTGGGTTTTACTTGTTCTTCTTTTGTAGTTCTTTAAGGTGTAACATGAGGTTATTTATTTGGGAGTTTTCTTGTTTCTTGAGATAGGCCTGTAATGAGATAAATTTCCCTCTTAAAACTGCTTTGGCTGCATCCCAAAAATTTTGGTAGGATGTATTTTCATTGTCATTTGTTTCTATGTATCTTTTGATCTCTCCTCTAATTTCTTCTTTGACCCAGTCCTTCTTTAAAAGTGTGTTGTTTAATCTCCATGTATTTGTGTTTTTTCCTGCTTTCTTTTTACAGTTGATATCCAATTTCAAAGCCTTGTGATCAGAGAATATGCATGGTATGATTTCAATCTTCTTAAATTTGTTGAGACTGATTTTATGTCCCAATATATGGTCTATCCTTGAGAATGTTCCATGTACACTAGAAAAGAATGTATAGTCTGATGTTTTAGGATGAAGTGCTCTATAAATGTCAATTATGTCCATTTCATCTAATGTGTCATTTAGGGCTACTATTTCGTTATTTATTTTCTGTTTGGATGATCTATCCATAGCTGTCAATGATGTATTTAAGTCCCCTAGTATAATTGTGTTTTGGTCAATTTCTCCCTTTAGTTCTGTTAGTAGTTGCTTGGTGTATTTTGGTGCTCCCTGATTGGGGGCATAAATATTGATGACTGTTATGTCTTCTTGTTGTACAGTCCCCTTCACCATTATGAAATGTCCATCTTTGTCTCTTGTTATCTTTTTCACCTTGAAGTCTGTTTCATCTGATATCATTATGGCTACACCTGATTTTCTCTGGGTACCATTTGCTTGGAGTGTCAATTTCCACCCTTTCACTTTGAGTCTATGCTTGTCCTTGTAGCTGAGATGTGTCTCTTGGAGACAGCATATGGTTGGGTTTAGTTTTTTGATCCAATCTGCTACTCTGTGCCTTTCCATTGGTGAGTTCAGTCCATTCACATTTAGGGTGATTATTGATATGTGAGGATTTCCTGTCATTCTATCTTTAGTTTTCTGGTAAGGCTGTGTCTCCATTGTTTCTTTGTCTTTTTGTTGTTGTCTATTATTTCTGTGTGGTGGTATTCTATGATGTTTCCCTCTGTTTCTTCTTTTATTTCAGTATATATTTCAATTCTGGATTTATTTTGAGTGGTTACCCTTAAGTTTATGTAAAAGAAAGTTTGATATTTAGAGTATTCCATTTTCTTCAGCACGCTTACTTTCTCCATTCCCATATTCCGGTTCAGGCCTTTACTCTCCCCCTTTTTGAGTTTTGGTTGCCACAAATTGTCCCTGTTGATGGTGGTCGAATAGCCTCCTTTAGTATTTCTTGTAGTGCAGGTCGTGTATTAGAAAATTCCCTCAGCTTCTGTATGTCTGGAAAGGTCTTTATTCCTCCTTCATATCTAAAGGATATCTTTGCTGGATATATTATTCTTGGCTCATGGTTTCTCTCTTTCAATAGTTTGAATATTTGGTTCCACTCCCTCCTGGCTTGTAGAGTTTCTGCTGAAAAATCTGATGATAATCTAATGGGCTTTCCTTTGTAAGTTACCGTCTTCTTTTCCCTGGCTGCCTTGAGGATTCTTTCTTTGTCGTTGATTTTAGACAGCTTCAATACAATGTGCCTTGGAGAAGGCCTGTTGGGATTGAGGTAACTAGGTGTTCTATTTGCTTCTTGGATTCGAGGGTCCAGTTCTGTCCACAAATTTGGGAAGTTCTCATCGACAATTTGTTTGAATATATTCTCTGTTCCCTTCTCTCTTTCTTCTCCTTCTGGTATGCCCATTATTCTTATATTGCTCTTTCTGATGGAGTCAGAAAGTTCTTGCAGAGTTCTTTCATTTCTTTTAAGTCTCAAGTCTCTTTCTTCTTCTATCTGTGTCATTTCCAGGTTTCTATCTTCGATGTCACTGATTCTTTCCTCCATCTGGTCAACTCTACTACCTAAGCTGGTTATTTCATTCTTAATTTCTTCTATTGAGTTCTTAATCTCCAGAAATTCTATTTGGTTCTTTTTTAAGAGTTCAATCTCTTTCGTAAAATGCTCATGCTGTTCTTTGATTGAATTTCTGAGTTCATTTAACTGCCTATCTGTGTTTTCTTGTATCTCGTTGAATTTTTTCAGAACTGCAATCTTGAATTCTCTGTCATTTAAGTCACATATTTCTGTATCTTTAAGTGCCTTCTCTGGAGATTTTTCACTTTCTTTCTGAGCTATCTTGTTGCCTTGGTTATTCATGGCGATTACTGGTTTACTATTTCTCTTCCTAGACATCTACAGGAGTGACTTCTGCAACAGGTTGATAGAAAGCGGTCTTTCTTTTGTTTTCCAGTACTTGTTGGTAGAATGTTTTATTATTTCTCCAACTGCAACTTATTTTTCTTCTCCCACACGGTAGTGCTATGTTTTCTCTGCACTATTCCAACTTCTCACACAATGGGGGATTCCCTGGGAGACAGGCTTCTCCTCTGTTAATAGTTCGTCTAGGTCACAGGCGCAGTGTCCCGGTGGGTATCGGAGAGCTTTTGATGTTCCAAAGCTCTTCCAGCTCCTGATTCAGAGCCCGTATATTTCAGCAGTTCTGTTTACTCCTGCAGGGATCCGCCCAGATAGGTGGGGTCAGGGGCGGGGTGAGTTGTGAGAGGTGGCCCAGAGCAATGGCGGCGACCACCACCACAGCCGGTCCTGCTTCACAGCTCTCTCCCTTTGCTGGAACTAGTTGGGCTGTGAATTTGTGTTTGCGGTCCACAGTTCTCAAAACAGCAAATTTTCTGTTGTTTTGATCTGACACTGCTACTGTTTCGCTTCTAGCACCGGGCAGGTGGGGGCGGGGCGAGCTCTGGGAGGGGAGGGAGGGGGCAGCTAGTCTCAGTGCCTAAGGCTCCGTTCTCTGCTCGGCAGTGCGGGCTTAAACCACCGTTTTCAGCCTTTTTCCCTCAGTCTTTTCTCCGAGGTCTCTGCCGTGAGCGTTGGGTTCAGCCGTGTTATATGCTGTCCCCTCAGCCCTGTGGAGCCCTGGCGGAGCCCTAGCAGTCCGAGTTCTTCCCTCTCCCGCAGCTGCGGTGGTTCCGGGAAGCAGCAAGCTCAGAGCACTGAGCTAGGTCTGCGTCCTGCGCCCTTGCGGCTCCGTCTCCGCGCGCTTCTCCCTTTCCTCCTCCCCCCACTCGCGCGAATCTCCCACCTGTAGGTGATTTCAGTCGGTAGTGGGCCTCTTCGTCTTGCCTGTCTGCTGTGCAGGGAGTCCTTTGTGGAGTTTTTGTTGTTCGATTCTTTGTAAATTCCAGGGGAGCTTTACAGAGGCTCACCTCACGCTGCCATTTTTCCGGAAGTCCCTGCCTCTTTTATTTTGTCGATGATTTCTTTTGCTGTGCAGTAGCTTTTAAGTTTGATATAGTCCCTTTCATTTATTTTAGCTTTTACTTCCCTTGCCTTTGGAGTTAAATTTATAAGTGCTCTTTGAACCCAAGATCCATAAGTTTAGTACCTATGTTTTCTTTTATGCAGTTTATTGTATCAGGTCTTAGCTTACGTATTTGATCCATTTTGAATTAATTTTGGTGCATGGTGACAGGTAGCAGTCCAGTTTCATTCCTTTGCATGTGGCTCCAAATCTGCCAGCACCATTTATTGAAGAGGCTGTCTTTTGTCCATTGTATGTTTTTTGCATTTTTGTTAAAAATTATCTGTCCATGTTTATGTGGTTTTATTTCTGGGTTCTCAATTCTGTTCCATTGGTCTATGTGTCTATTTGTCTGCCAATACCATGCTGTTTTGATTTTTGTTGCCCTGTAGTATTAGCTAAAGTCTGGGAGTGTGGTACCTCCAGCATTGTTCTTTTTCTTAAGATTGATTTGGCTGTTCTGGGTCTTTTGTGTTTCCAAAGAAATCTGATGATTTTTTGTTCTATTTCTTTAAAAAATGCCATTAGAATTTTTATGGGGATTGCATTAAATCTGTATATCGATTTGGGTAATATGGCCATTTTAACTATGTTGATTCTTCCAATCCATGAGCCCGGAATATCTTTCCATTTCTTTGTGTCTTCTTCCGTTTCTTTCAAAAATGTCTTATAGTTTTCAGCATATAGGTCTTTCACATCCTTGGTTAAGTTTATTCCAAGTTATTTTATTCTTTTGCTGCAATTGCAAAAAGAATTTTTTTTGTTTCTTTTTCTGAGATTTCATTGTTAGTATATAGGAAGGCAATGGACTTTTGTACATTAATTTTGTAGCTGGCAACTTTACTGTATTCGTTGATTGTTACTAATAGCTTTTTGGTGGAGTCTTTAGGGTTTCCTATGTATAGAATCATGTCATCTGCAAAGAGTGATAATTTAACTACTTAATTCCCAGTTTGGATTCCTTTTATTTCTTTCTCTTGCCTGATTGCTCTGGCAAGGACTTCCAACACTATGTTGAAAAGCAGAGGTGATAGGGGAGAGCCCTGTCATGTTCCTGAACTTAGAGCAAAGGGCTTCAGTTTTTTACCATTAATTATGAGATTAGCAGAAGGTTTGTCATATATGGCCTTTATTATGTAAGGTATTTTCCTTCTATACCCATTTTATTAAGTGTTTTAATCATAAATGGATGTTGTATCTCGTCAAATGCATTTTCTGCATCAATTGAAATAGTCATATAATTTTTGTCCTTTATTTTGTTTATGTAATGTATCACATTGATGGATTTGTGTATGTTGAACCAGTCTTGTGCCCTTGGGATAAACCCCACTTGGTTGTGATGAATTATCTTTTTAATATATTGCTGCATTCAATTTGGTAGAATTTTGTTTAGGATTTTTGCATCTGTATTTATCAGATATATTGGTCTGCAGTTGTTTTTTATTTTTTGTGTGTGTTATCCGTACCAGGTTTTGGTATCAGGGTAATGTTGACTTCATAAAATGAGTTAGGGAGTACTGTCTCTTCTTCAATTTTTTTGGAAGAGTTCGAGCAGGATTGGTATTAGATCCTCTTTGAAGGTTTGGTAGAATTCACTAGTGAAGCCATCTGGTCCCAGACTTTTTTTTGGGGGGGGGGAGGTATTCTATGTCTGATTCAATTTCATTACTGGTTATCGGTCTATTTAGATTTTCCAGTTCTTCATGGTTCAACCTAGGAAGGCTACATGTTTCTAAGAACTTGTCCATTTCTTCTAGATTATTGAATTTGTTGGCATATAGTCCTCCATGGTATTCTTGGATGATCCTTTGTATTTCTGTGGTGTCCGTGATAACTTCCACTTTTTCATTTCTGATTTTGTTTTTTAGTGTCTTCTCTGTTTTTCTTAGTGAGTCTAGCCAAGGTTTGTCAATTTTGTTAATCGTTTCAAAGAACCAGTTCTTTGTCACATTAATTGTTTCAATTGTCTTTTTGTTCTCTGTTTCATTTAGTTCTGATCTGATTTTTGTTATTTCATTTCTTCTGCTGACCTTGGGTTTCACTTGTTCTTCTTTTTCTAGTTCTTTAAGGTGTCACATGAGGTTATTTAGTTGGGAGTTTTCTTGTTTCTTCAGATAGGCCTATAATGATATAAATTTCCCTCTTAAAAGTGCTTTTGCTGCATACCCAAAATTTTGATAGGATATATTTTCTTTCTCATTTGTTTCTATGTATCTTTTGATCTCTCCTCTAATTTCTTCTTTGACCCGGTCATTCTTTAAAAGTATGTTGTTTAATCTCCGTGTATTTGTGGTTTTTCCTGCATTCTTTTTGCAGTTGATATCTAATTTCAAAGCCTTATGATCAGAGAATACGCTTGGTATGATTTCAATCTTCTTAAATTTCCTGAGGCTAGTTTTATGTCCTAATATTGATCTATCCTTGAGAATGTTCCATATACAGCAGAAAAAAATGTACGGTCTGATGTTCTAGGATGAAATGGTCTATAAATGTCAATTATGGCCATGTCATCTAATGTGTCATTTAGTGCTGCTATTTCGTTATTTATTTTCTGTTTGGATGATCTATCCATAGCTGTCAATGATGTATTTAATTCCCCTAGTATAATTGTGTTTTGGTCAATTTCTCCCTTTAGTTCTGTTAGTAGTTGCTTGGTATATTTCGGTGCTCCCTGACTGGGGGCATAAATATTGATGACTGTTATGTCTTCTTGTTGTATATTCCCCTTTACCATTATGAAATGTCCATCTTTGTCTCTTGTTACCTTTTTCACCCTGAAGTCTTTTGCATCTGATGTCAGTATGCATACACCTGATTTTCTCTGGGTACCATTTGCCTGGAGTGTCAATTTCCACCCTTTCACTTTGAGTCTATGCTTGTCTTTGTAGCTGAGATGTGTCTCCTGGAGACAGCATATGGTTGGGTTTAGTTTTTTGATCCAATCTGCTACTCTGTGCCTTTTTATTGGTGAGTTCAGTCCATTTACATTTAGGGTGATTATTGATATATGAGGATTTCCTATCATTTTAACTTTAGTTTTCTGGTAAGGCTGTGTCTCCATTGTTTCTTTGCCTTTTTGTTGTTCTCTATTTTTTCTGTGTGGTGGTATTCTGTGATTTTTCCTTCTGTGTGTTCTTTTATTACAGTATATATTTCAGTTCTAGATTATTTTTGAGTGGTTACCCTTAAGTTTATGTAAAAGAAAGTTTGATATTTAGAGTATTCCATTTTCTTCAGCATGCTTACTTTCTCCATTCCCATATTCTGATTCAGGCCTTTATTTTGCCTCTTTTTATGTTTTGGTTGCCATAATGGTCCGTGTTGGTGGTGGTCAAATAGCTTCCTTTAGTATGTTTGGTAGTGCTGGTCTTGTATTAGAAAATTCCCTTAGCTTCTGTATGTCTGGAAAGGTCTTTATTCCTCCTTCATATCTAAAGGATACCGTTGCTGGGTATATGATTCTTGGCTCATAATTTCTCTTTTTATAGTTTGAATATTTGGTTCCACTCCCTCCCAGCTTGTACACTTTCTGCTGAAAAAACTGATGATATTGTAATGGGCTTTCCTTTGTATGTTACCATCTTTTTTCCCCTGGCTGCCTTGAGGATTCTTTCTTTGTTGTTGATTTTTGACAGCTTCACTACAATGTGCCTTGGAGAAGGCCTGTTTGGGTTGAGGTAATTACGTGTCTATTTGCTTCTTGGATTTGAGGATCCAGTTCTTTCCAAAAGTTTGGGAAGTTCTCGTTGACTATTTGTTTGAATATACTTTCTGTTACCTTCTGTCTTTCTTCTTCTGGTATGCACATTATTGTTATATTGCTCTTTCTGATGGAGTCAGAAAGTTCTTGTAGAATTCTTTCCTTTCTTTTAACTCTCAAGTCTCTTTTTTCTTCCATCTGTGTCATTTCCATATTTCTATCTTCGATGTCACTGATTCTTTCTTCCATCTGGTCAACTCTACTACCTAAGCTGGCTATTTCATTCTTCTTGTCTTCTATTGAGTTCTTAGTTTCCAGAAATTCTATTTGTTTTTTTTTTTTTTTAATTTTTTAATCTCTTATGTAAAATGTTTATGTTGTTCTTTCATTGCGTTTCTGAGTTCATTAAACTGCCTTTCTGTGTTTTCTTGCATCTCGTTGAGTTTTTTCAGAACTGCAATCTTGAATTCTCTGTCATTTAAGTAACATATTTCCATATCTTTAAGTGCCTTTTCTGGAGACTTTGCACTTTCTTTCTGAGCTGTCTTGTTGTCTTGGTTATTCAAGTAATTGACGATTTATTATTTCTCTTCCTAGACATCTACAGGAGTGGGTTCTGCAATAGGATGATAGGAAGAGGTCTTTTTTTTTTTTTTTTCCAGTACTTGTTGTAGAATGTTTTATTTTCTCTCTGAATGCAGCCTTTTTTTCTCTCCTGCTGTCATGTTATGTTTTCTTTGCACTGTTCCATCTTGTGACACAATGGGGGGATTCCTTGGAAGGCGGGCTTCTCCTCTGTTAACAGTTCACCTGGGTAGTAGGGTGCCGTGTCCGTGTGGGTCTGTGGATAGCTTTTGAAGTTCCAAAGCTCTTCCTGTACCAGCTTCAGAGCCCGTGTGTGTCAGCAGCTCTGTTTACTTCTGCAGGTATCTGCCCAGATACGTGGGGACAGGCGTGAGGTGGGTTGTGAGAGGTGGCCCAGAGCAATGGCTGCGACCAGCACCACGACCAGTCCTGCTTCCCCAGCTTCTTCTTCACGGGAACTAGTTTAGCTGTGAATCTGTGTCTGCGGACCAGAGTTCTCACAACTGCAAATATTTTGTTCTTTTGATGTTACACTGCTACTATTCTGCTTCTAGCACTGGGCAGCTGGGGACGGGGCGAGCTCTGGGAGGGTAGGGTGGGGGCGGCTAGTCTCAGTGCCTAAGGCTTCCGTACTCTGCAGCAGTGAGGGCTTAAACTACCATTTTCAGCCTTCTTCCTTCAGTCTTTTCTCCGAGGTGTCTGCGTGTACGTTGGATTCAGCTGTGTTATATGTTGTCTCCTCACCCCTGAGGGCCATAAGCGGAACCCTAGCAGTCCGAGTTCTTCCCTCTCCTGCAGCTGTGGTAGTTCCAGGATGCAGGGAGCTCGGAGCACTGAGCTAGGTCTGTGTCCTGCGCCCGCTCAGCTCCGTCTCTGCACTTCTCCCTTCCCTCCTCCCCTGCTCTCGCTATTTGCCCACCTTTAGGTTTCTTCTGTAGTGCGCCTCTCAGTCTTGCATGTCTGCTGCTCAGGGAGTCCTTTGTGGAATTATAATTTTTCAATTTGTTGTAAATTCCAGGGGAGATTTCAAGAGACTCACCTCATGCCACCATTTTTACCACGTCCTTAGGGTGTCTTTTTCAGGATTACTCTGCCTGGGCTTAGTTTTACTCATTATGCCTAGTATTTGAGATTTCAAGCTAAACCTCAAGTTTTAAAGCTAAACCCTGACTCTCAGGTAAGATGCAACACCACTGAGACCTCTATTTGCCTAGGCAAATTTTGCATAGGCAGGCACACCTTGTGGGTATCCGAAATTGATGGCAGTGGTTGCCCGACAGAACTGTCCATTAGAATCACCTGGGAACAGCTTTGAAAATTCTTATGCCTGGGCCCAATCCAGCACCTATTAAACCTGAATTGATGAGGGAACTACATATTTAACAAGATTTCCTGGTGATTCTCATTATTAGCCAGGATGGGAACCCATGGGTATACACAATAGACCAAAAGGGTGACAGAAAGAGAATAGGAATTATTTGTTGGGGAAGGGGTGGGTAGGCAAGAAGTAGGGGAGGATGGAGGGGTTCTGATGTCTACTTGCTCCTTTTCCCCAATTACATGGTTTTCCTCCACCCTTGGCAGGTGTCAGGATTTGTGTACTTAGCAAAATGGCAAAGTAAGTGAATATTGCTTGTAATATTTGCCACTTTTGTTTTCAGGCTCCCCCCCCCTTCAGGACCTCTGTTGCGCCTCAGACATCTGATGTCCTCACCTTCTTTCTACGTTCTTTTGGAAAGAGGATTCTTAAGTGCTGCTCACTAAGATTTGTGCTTTTGATAAGGCAGATTGGCATTTTTTAAAAGGGGGACAAATCCAGAAGTTAAAAGACAGTATGCTTTTACTTCCATTGCCTTTGGAGTCAAGTTCATAAAATGCTCTTTGAACCCAAGGTCCATAAGTTTAGTACCTATGTTTTCTTCTATGCAGTTTATTGTGTCAGGTCTTATGCTTAAGTCTTTGATCCATTTTGAATTGACTTTGGTACATGGTGACAAATAGCAGTCCAGTTTCATTCTTTTGCACGTGGCTATCCAATTCTCCCAGCAGGGGGGTGGGGGTGGGGGGGGAGGTGAGGGTAAGGGGGATCGAATATATGGTGATGGAAGAACTGACTCTGGGTGATGAACATACAATGGGATTTATAGATGATGTAATACAGAATTGTACACCTGAAATCTATGTAATTTTACTAACAATTGTCACCCCAATAAATTTAATTAAAAAAAAAAAAAAAAAAGACAGTATGTCCCAAAGTAGTAAATTCAAACATCTGAGGGGGCAGCAAGGCTTTGTGTGTGTGTGTGTGTGTGTGTGTGTGTGTGTGTGTGCGCGTGTGCGCTCGCGCGTCTGGAGTTGATAGTGGGAAGGTTCCTTAGTATCCCCACAAATTACACTGACATAGCTGCTTTCTTTGCCTGTGCCTAAAGTCTGCTCAAATACTTTGTGCCCCAGATTCCTAGGACTGTCTGGGATATATTAGGCATAGCTTTTTTTTTTTTTTTTCCTAAAAGGACAGAAAAACGAAAGGTTTAAAGCTAAACCTCGACTCTCAGGTAAGATGAAACCCTTACTGAAATAGCACTATGTCAGCAGAACACGGTCTCATTGGCTCATTATCAGGCGAGGTCAGGACATCACTTCTGGCAGCTTCTGAAAGCCACAGCCTGTTAGAAAAAAGTCTTCTTCTTGAGGATTTAATACAGCATGTTCTCACTTGTTCTCGAGAGCACAGCGTTCACCTGCGTGAGCTCTTTCTTTTCTCAGTTCTCCTTTTAAAACGCTAATTAAAATTTGCTTGATCTCTACTGTCCCCCACTCTCAGCTAATTTTGGAGATTGAGAAAGGGAGCTTGGTAGCTATAAAAGATGTGTCTGTCTTTCCACCTGAGCTACCTTTGTATTTCATTCTGTTTTATCACAGGAAATTGTGTTGGGTGCCCTAAACACTAACATACATAACATTGATTGTATTCTGCATAACAAATTGGATTAGGATAATTACCACACAGATGCTAAAAAAATCTGAATGCAAATCAATGCAATTAGTTATGACTTAATATACTATAATTCACACATTGAAATGTCTTATTGTGATTATACTGTTTTAGAACAAAATGCTTTAACAAAAATGAGGAATAAAAGAATTCTTTTACTCGGGTGCTCCACAGCTCTGAACAAGAAATTATTTTATGCTAATTTGGAATTCCACTACTTAGAATTCTTAACTAATTAGATCCTTCCATTTCTCTGGCCCTTTTTTATATAGAGAAAGCTGCTTCTTTAGCAAGACAATTTCATGTGCAATTCAACTTGAATTCCACCATGATGAACAAAGGAGTTTGCACACTGATGCTTTTGGCAAACATGGCTTTAGAAAACCGAGACTTTGGTGGTCCCTACTGACGGCCAGGCCCTTGAAACAAAGTAGAGTGTAAGCAATTGGAACAGGTCAAAGTTAGCTGGCAAATAGGTGGATCTCTCACAAAGAGCAGTAGGCTCAAAGCTGCCACAAAGGGTTTTGCAGCTTTCTGCTTAGCTGAGCTGGCAAATGGGGGCTAAACTTTAGCTTGGGATCCATGTGCCAAGATGTGCACCCAGGTGACCCAAGGGTGTCTTATGGGTACAGTCAAGAACTTAGTCAGAGAGAGAGAAAAAAAAATACAGGTATTATTGCAAAAAATTACAGCAGCTGGGACCCCTGGAGTCTGAACTGTGAACTCAAATCCAATTACTAAATTCTCTCCTCTTTATCCTATGTCACCACTCGCCCCACTCTCTGTGCTTATTTAGAATTCCCAAAAGAAACCATTGACAAAATAAAGAGGCCACCAACTGAATGGGAGAAGATTTTTGCAAACAGTGCCTCCGATAAGGGGCTAGTATCCAGAATATACAAGGAACTCATGCAACTCAACAACAAAAAAACAACCCAATTGAAAAATGGGCAGAGGACTTGAAGAGACATTTCTCCAAAGAGGACATACAAATGGCAAATAGACATATGAAAAAATGCTCAACATCACTAATCATCAGAGAAATGCAAATCAAAACCACAATGAGATATCACCTCACCCCAGTCAGAATGGCTATCATCAACAAGACAAGTAGTAACAAGTGTTGGAGAGGCTGTGGAGAAAAAGGAACCCTCATACACTGTTGGTGGGAATGCAGACTGGTGCAGCCATTATGGAAGGCAGAGTGGAGGTTCCTCAAAGAATTACGAATAGAATTGCCATATGACCCAGCAATCCCTCTCCTGGGTATCTACCCAAAAAATCTGAAAACGTTTAGAGATAAAGACACGTGTGCTCCAATGTTCATTGCAGCTTTGTTTACTGTGGCCAAGACATGGAAACAACCAAAATGTCCTTCGATAGATGAATGGATAAAGAAGTTGTGGTATATATACACAATGGAATACTATTCGGCAGTAAGAAAAGATGATATAGGAACATTTGTGACAACATGGATGGATCTTGAGAGAGTAATGCTGAGCGAAACAAGTCAGACAGAAAAAGCAGAGAACCATGTGATTTCACTGATATGTGGTATATAAACCAAAAACAACAAAAGAACAAGACAAACAAATGAGAAACAGAAACTCATAGACACAGACAATAGTTTAGTGGTTGCCAGAGGGTAATGGGGGCGGGGGGTGGGGGGTGGGAGATGAGGGTAAGGGGGATCGAATATATGGTGATGGAAGGAGAACTGACTCTGGGTGATGAACACAGAATGGGGTTTATAGATGATGTAATGCAGAATTGTACACCTGAAATCGATGTAATTTTACTAATAATTGTCACCCCAATAAATTTAATTAAAAAAAAATTCCCCAAAATTTAAGTTTTACACTCTCAAGTATGCACTTTTTGTAACTGTTCTCTGATTTATCTCAAAGCTTTGCAAACCCAACTGATCTGGTGTTGGAAAGATAATTTTCCCTCTACCCTTCTAGGTTCTTGGCTGAGAACCCCCTATCCCACCCCCTAACACAAAGACATATTAACAGGAAAAAAAACAGACGTTTGATAACATGTATACCTCCTGTATACATGGAGATACCCAGGAAAACTAACTCTGAAATGGCCCAAGCCATCACCATAAATACCATCTCCAGCTAAAGACAAAAGAAGATGGGGGGGGGGGAAGTTATTGGAGGTTATCAGGAAAAGCACAGTAAACGAGGGTATTGTTGTTCAGATTTAAGATATTACCTTCTACATGGGTAAGAGTTTCCAGTGATTTAGTCATCTTTTCTGTCTGCCTGGTACAGGGAAGGAGACACCCTTACAATTGGAGAGTTCCTTTATAAATGTAAATGTCTCTTACAAAAGGGTAACTTCTCTGTTTTCAGAGCATTCCCTGTGTCTGCTGTTTCTTAAATAGTCAGCCCAAACTAATCCTTATGCCAAAGTGGTATATTTTGAGGTGCAAATTCTGTTTCCCTTCAAGGGCTAGGCTTGTTCCATCATCATCCTGTCTGGAGTCCCCCCACCTAGGGTTGCCAATTTGGCAAATAAAAATACAGAATGCCTAGTTAATTTGAATTCCAGATATACAACAAATGCTTTTATAAATATATGATAAATGAATAATAAGTATATCTAGTGCAAGATTTTGGACATACTTACACTAAAATTAGTGTTGTTTATCTGAAATTAAAATTTAACTTGGCATTCTCTGTTTTATCTGGCAACCCCACTCCCACCTCTGCCCCAGCACAAAACACAGAGCTTATTGATTAAAGTAGAGTTAGCCAGTGGTTATCACATCTCAGCATGCATCAGAATCACCTGGAGGTGATTAAGACAGGGGCTGCTGGTCCCCAACCCCAGAGTTTCTGATTCAGCAAGTCTGGGGAGGTGCCCCCAAATTTGCATTTCTAACAAGTTCCCAGATGCTGCTGCTGCTTGTCTGGGGAGCACACTTTGGGAACTACTGTGTTTCCCCGAAAATAAGACCTAGCTTGACAATCAGCTCTAATGCGTCTTTCGGAGCAAAAATTAATATAAGACCAGGTCTTATATTATAGTAAAGCAAGACCAGGTCTTATATCAATTTTTGCTCCCAAAGATGCATTAGAGCTGATCATAGGCTAGGTCTTATTTTCGGGGAAACAGGGTACTGCTCTAGCACAGCCTCAATAAATAGATCCAATGGGAATGAACCTTTTGTTGCCAAGTTGATATTAAACAAGCAGAAAGCTTGGCAGACCTCCTGCAGCAGGGTCTGTGGGCTCCCTGGCAGTGTTCCTTCAAGGAGTGTGTATTCGCCTATGCTGCCCTCAGCTGCCTCCCTGCAAAATTCCTCTGGACTGTGTTAGGTTAGTGACAAGCAAAATTGTGATTTGGATTTGTTTCTTCCAGTCTTGTTTGTACCTCCATCAACTTTAATCCCTCTACCGCCCTCCATTCCTCCAGGTGCCATTGTGTGGGGACAGAGCCAGGAGTGCGGTTTCCAGGCTCTTGGCCTCACGTGGAAAGGTGCTGGCTCAGGTAGTAAATGGCCATCAACTGTGATTGGATGGCTATCAGCTGTGGCTAGTTGGCCATCAGCTGTAACCAGTGAGCCACTGGCCACTAATATAACTGCCGTGGCTACGCTAGCAGAAAATGGGGGCTAGCAAGAAGATGGTGGCTGAGCTAGCAAGAGCAGTGTCATGTGGGGCGGCCTGCAGGGTCTCAGATCCCACTCCCCACATAAGAACGCGGGATGTGGCTAGGCCAAAAAGGAACACCCACAGAGCCATATGTAGGGGAGTCATACCACTATAGTCTCTCTGGAGGCTGGAGTCACCCGACGTGCGACCTGCTGTCTGCTTTTCTGCCAACCGACCGACTCCTCTCAACTTGAGTCCCCAACCAGTGCAGCCGCGGCACTTATATCAGTGGCCAATTGACTAACCGGCTACAGCTGATGGCCAACTAGCCACAGCCAACGACCATCTGCTACCCGAGCCAGCACCTTTCCACGTGAGGCCGAGAGCCTGGAAACTGCTCTCTGGGGCTCCGTCCCCACAAGCGGATTGCAGCTAGCAAGTGAGGTTGGTTGGCAGAGACAAATGGATGGCAGGTTACAGATCCTGTGGCTCCTGCTTCCTGTGTCTCCAACCCAGCCGCCAGCGAGACTACAGTGGTATGACTCCCCTATCTATGGCTCCGTGGGTGTTCCTTTTTGGCCTCACCATATCCTGCATTCTTATGTGGGGAGCGGGAGCTGAGAACCCGCATGCCACCCCGCACAACAAATGGTGCAGCGAGCAGGGTCTCCCACACAACACATTGTCTAATTGAGGGATGGCAAACTTACCTGTTGGGGCCAGGGTCCCAGTGAAGAGGGACTCAATTTATTTCCTAAGCAAGGAAGCTGCCATTTGGAAGTTATTGGCAGTTTTTAGTGAAGACATTGACTTCCTTTGAGGCTCTCTTCCTTTCTTCTGTGCAAGCCGCCAAAATAACCCTTTAGTTACAAAAATATAAAGCACTACATGCCCACTGGCAAAGGATACTGATAGTTGTCAGGAGGGAATGGGGGCAATTTGCATAAGGAGTGCCAGGACTTCTATTTGAGACTGAAATTGAGATACCAAATTTCTTTTTCTTTTTCTTTTTTTGAAGATATAATTGGCTTTATTAAGTGATTCATGAATCAGTAGCCTCTCATCTAGCTACTAGAAGAGCACTCCCGAGATACTGAATTCCTGACTGAGATCTTGACCCTTTCTACCAGGGTACCAAAAAGTGGATACAAGTGGACACATTGCTCAAGCAGTAGTTTGCCGTAATCAAAAGTGTCTGGACGCTGATGGTAACCACTTTGAGCACCTCTTATAATTGCAGAAGTCAAACATGACTTGTATTCATCTTTTGTTATCAGCATATATTAAATATTACAATTTTAATACAGTTTTCCTTTCTTAAAATGTGTATACATGTCGTGCGGGGTGTCATGCGGGGGTCTCTGGTCCCGCTCCCTGCATAAGAACACAGGACATGGTGAGGCCAAAAAGGAACACCCATGGAGCCATAGATAGGGGAGTCATACCACTATATTCTCGCTGATGGCTGGGTTGGAGACACAGGAAGCAGGAGCCACACTATCCGCAACCTGCCATCAGCTTCTCTCTGCCAACCAACCTCATTTGCTAGCTGCAATCTACCGTGCTAACTGCAATCCACGCTTGCTAGCTCAGCCACCGTCTTCTTGCTAGCCCCCATTTTTTGCTGCTAGTGTAGCCACAACAGTTAGTGGCCAAAGGCTCAATGGTTACAGCTGACGGCCAACTAGCCATAGCTGATGGCCATCCAATCACAGTTGATGGCCATTTACTACCTGAGCCAGCACCTTTCCACATGAGGTTGAGAGCCTGGAAACTGCACTCCTGGCTCTGTCCCCACAATACATGTTTTGGCACCCTCTCTATTTGAGGTCCAAAGTTATTGTAACACGTTGGGATGGATTAGGATCGTCTTGGCCCATTACCGGAGTCAGGAAAGGGCAACAAATCTCCTGAGATAAAAAGCACTATGCTAGTAAAAGAGGATTGGACAAGGTGGCTGGCCTTTGCACTGGGGGTCCTGTGGTGCAAGAGGGATTGGGATACATTTCTGCCAAGTCTTTGAAGCTGCTTATACCAGAATCTGCCTCAACACAGCTCCTCCTGGGGGGCAAGTTTAAACTAAGCAAAGATCCATGTGTAGGAAAGCACTGGAAGAGCTACGGCCTACTTTATCTTGAAACATTTGTCTGGGGCAATCATGTCCCATCGTCCTTGTGGGCCATAACCTAGCCCATCAGTCAAGGTTGTATAGTGCTCTCAGGAAGTGTATCTGATATCCTGTTCTAAGGACCCCAAGATGAAAGCTGAACTTCCTGTCAATATGGGCATATAAAAACTCATTCATAATAATTTGAACATTAAAAGAAATGTTAAAAATTTATATCCTGAGTTGGTGAAATGGGATGTACTTCTTGCATATGATATATAGCTATATCTCTATCTATCTATCTATCTATCTATCTATCTATCTATCTATCTATCTCTATGTTATTGCCTCCCCCTTCTATTCTTAATAGCAAACACTCTTATTTGATCACAGCTTCCTTTCCCATTAAGCCTGCGCATATCTTTTTCATCCTTCTGTTATTAGGGTGTTCTTGGTTGGAGGTTATAGAAAAACTTTTTAATAAATCTTTATCTAGCACTTACTATATGCCAGGCAGGGTTCTAAAGGCTTTAAAAATTTATAAATTTACACTCTTAAATCAACCATAGAAGGTAGAGTAATAATCCCAATTTTACAGATTAACCAAAAAGATTTTTTTTTTAGTATGGATTCGGGGGTGTCTTACAGAACCCAAGTTCCTATATATAAGTTATCTTTAGATGTAAACTGGAACCATGGGATAAATACTATTTGCTTTCTCTCTCTACTACTTGCTTCTGCACCTCTTTGTATCTGTTTCATTCTTCTCTCTTACATTAGACCAGCTTTCTCTTTCTAGTCCATATGTAGGAAAATATGGTGATTAATACCACACAAATTTTACATGTTATGGATCTGACCATCTAGAGAGAGAAACTGATCTCTCTCTTAATTCAAAAATCCCCTTAGAATAAATTTATTAGCTTATTTTGGGTTAGGTGTTCAACCCTGGGCTCAATCTCTTGGGGATCAACTTTTGCTAATTAAATGTGATTCATAAAAGAGGGATTTACAAAACCATGGACAAAGGGCTGCACATCACATTTTAGGATCATGCAGTTCCCACTGATACCATGTGGATAGAGGAAGCAAAAGGAAAAGTCCTTGAAATTAAGTATTGGGAAGATATAGTAGCTGTCTACAACACCTTAACTCAGCATTCCACTTGGCTTTTGTGAAGTGATCAGAATTGGTACATGGTACTACTTGTCATCTCTGCTCTGACTTTCTCCCTCTACAAGTATAGGAAATGGATGTGGTAGTGTCATTTAAACTCATTGCATTGGCACAGAGGGAGGATTGCCTATCTATCCCAAGTTGTCCCCTTGTTCTCTGCCCCTGTAGCCCTTTCCTGCTCATATCCACTACTGCTGAACTTTGTCCTGCAGATAAACTCAAGTCAATTGAGTGCACTTTCAATTAGCTTTACCTAGACATGGTGACAGAGCTGTTATGGACAAAGGAATTGACCCCAAAAGGGATTGTGGCAGTTAGAGGAGTGAGGCTGGGTGGAGGTGTCATTAAGAAAGTTTCTCTGTCTGGTAATTTAAGCAGGACCTCATAGGGTACCAGTTAGGTCCAGAAACTGAATTTTGTCAGAGATACTTCGAGGCCAGTAATCTCCTGGAGATGGACTCATGCTAACCAAATCTAAATCACAAGGGGTAGAGATACAAAGTCAGAAATCCAATATATTCCTTTTCAGGGATACACGTAATTGCTAATCAGACTGCAGTTTGCGTGTCAGCCGGTCAGGCCAGACTTGAAGGAAGCTTACTGATAGCAGAGGGTTGTTTGGGGAACAAGGAATAAGAACTAGGGTAACTCCTTGGATTATCTCAATATCATATGCCATCCACCTGTGATAGTCCCACCCTGGGGATACAACAGAGAGCAGGGACTAAATACTTATATATTTGTATGTGTGAATGAGCTTTATTGCACAGTTGAGCAAAAAGAACACTGAGAGTTTCTTGTTCTTTGTCTCACCACCTTCTAGATCTCCCCACTAACCTCTCCTTTGGCTAACACATCTATCTTCAGCTTCAGTCAATTTAACATGCAATGAGTTATCAGCAGTATTACCTCAAACCAGTGTTCTGAGAAAGGAAAATTGTTCTGCATGATGATAATTGATGGTTGCAGCTAATTTTTTTTTCCATGGTCAATACAGAGTTACACTTAAATAGATTTCTTTTCCATAGGACTTCTCAAGGCCTTTAGTGAACCAATGAGCACTGTGAATTTCCAAGAGAAAGCTAGAGACCGCAAATTTATTTGACAACTTAGTTGTATTTTTCAAAAGAAGTCATGACGGCAAGTGTATTAGTTTCCTATTGTTACCATAACAAATTAGCATACTTGTTATGCTTAAAACAGCGAAATGTATTATCTTACAGTTTTGTAGTTCAGCAGTCTTAAAATCAAGGCATCAGCAGGGTTGTGTTCCTTCTGGAGGCTCTAGGGGAGAATTTATTTCCTTATTTTCTCCAGCTTCTAGAGGCAACCCACATTCCTTCTCCATCTTCAAAGCCAGCAGCAGAGCATTTTTAAATCCACCTCCTTCCTCTCCTCCCCTCCACACTGTCATCACATCTTCTTCTGACTCTGACACTCTTGCCTCACTCTTATAAGAACTCTTGTGATTACATTGGACCCATCCAGGTAATTCAGGGTAATCTTTTCATCTCAAGATATTTAACTTAATCATATCTGCAAAGTCCTTTTTGCCATATAATGTAACATGTTCACAGGTTTTGGGGATTAGCATGTGGATATCTTTGGGTGGGGGCATCATTATTTTACCTACCACAGGGAATGATGGTAAACACTGGCTATGGTATTAATTATGCTAATACAATCCTACACTTCTGTGACTATGTTGAGGTCAAACTTCATTGGATTTGGGGAGTTCTTGATATTTCTCAGCTGTTTAGAGGTTAGAATGGGCCACTACAGACCTCACAGAATTCTGAGGGTACTTATTACCTATAAGATATAATACTCTCTACTTGTGGGGTAGTGGCAAAAGTTCTTGGATGGAAAAAGAGGAAGGTTTTCAGCATATAGGTCTTTCACATCCTTGGTTAAGTTTATTCCTAGGTATTTTATTCTTTTTGCTGCAATTGCAAAAGGAATTGTTTTTTGTATTTCTTTTTCTGAGATTTCATTGTTAGTATATAGGAAGGCAATGGACTTTTGTGCGTTGATTTTGTAGCCGGCAACTTTACTGTATTCGTTGATTGTTTCTAATAGCTTTTTGGTGGATGTTATTTCACTGATATGTGGTATATAAACCAAAAACAACAAAAGAACAAGACAAACAAATGATAAACAGAAACTCATAGACACAGACAATAGTTTAGTGGTTGCCAGTGAGGCGGGGGTGGGGGGTGGGAGATGAAGGTAAGGGGGATCGAATATATGGTGATGGAAGGAGAACTGACTCTGGGTGATGAATACACAATGGGATTTATAGATGATGTAATACAGAATTGTACACCTGAAATCTATGTAATTTTACTAACAATTGTCACCCCAATAAATTTAATTAAAAAAAAAAAAAAGAGGAAGGGCTTGTGCATTGAAAAAGGGGACTTTCCCCTGAGACAACTTCCCAGAAACATACCATTCTGAGACCAAAGTCATGCAGAATTCCATGGCAATGCGTTAAAGTTACTTGTTTAATGGAAAGTAGAGATAACCTTCATTTGAAATGGAAATTAGGACTCCAGAACGTCTTAAATGAGAGTGTTACCACCCTGGGAAACCCCCTTCCATTTGTGAGCAAGAAAGTAAGGCTTCAAGTATGTGACCTTTTTCTGCCACCTGATGTATTTGTGACAGGTACTGTGCTGTGCTTGAAGAAATTGACACCCAAAGTTCTTCACTTTCTCGCAGAGAAAATTAAATTTTTCTTCATCTAAGGATATTTTACTGTATTTTATGATGATAGTAATAGCTCTTGACTTTGATCTAGTTTCTGTTGAGTATAGGATCCCCAAAGCTGATGATGTCACCAGGAACCAAGATGGAGATGGAGTTATTAAGATTCCATTATACCCTGCTGCATTGATGAAGAATAGTAATTTCTTTTTTTATTTTTTTTATTTTTTTATTAAATTTATTGAGGTGACAATTGTTAGTAAAATTACATAGATTTCAGGTGTACAATTCTGTATTACATCATCTATAAATCCCATTGTGTGTTCATCACCCAGAGTCAGTTCTCCTTCCATCACCATATATTCGATCCCCCTTACCCTCATCTCCCACCCCCCACACCCCACCCCCCTTACCCTCTGGCAACCACCAAACCATTGTCTGTGTCTGTGAGTTTCTGTTTCTCATTTGTTTGTCTTGTTCTTTTGTTGCTTTTGGTTTATATACCACATATCAGTGAAATCACATGGTTCTCTGCTTTTTCTGTCTGACTTATTTCGCTCAGCATTACACTCTCAAGATCCATCCATGTTGTCACAAATGTTCCTATATCATCTTTTCTTACCGCCAAATAGTATTCCACTGTGTGTATATACCACAACTTCTTCATCCATTCATCTATCGAAGGACATTTTGGTTGTTTCCATGTCTTGGCCACCGTAAACAAAGCTGCAATGAACATTGGAGCACACGTGTCTTTATCTCTAAATGTTTTCAGATTTTTTGGGTAGATACCCAGGAGAGGGATTGCTGGGTCATATGGCAATTCTATTCGTAATTTTTTGAGGAACCTCCACACCGCCTTCCATAATGGCTGCACCAGTCTGCATTCCCACCAACAGTGTATGAGGGTTCCTTTTTCTCCACAGCCTCTCCAACATTTGTTACTATTTGTCTTGTTGATGATAGCCATTCTGACTGGGGTGAGGTGATATCTCATTGTGGTTTTGATTTGCATTTCTCTGATGATTAGTGATGTTGAGCATTTTTTCATATGTCTATTTGCCATTTGTATGTCATCTTTGGAGAAATGTCTCTTCAAGTCCTCTGCCCATTTTTCAATTGGGTTGTTTGTTTTTTTGTTGTTGAGTTGCATGAGTTCCTTGTATATTCTGGATACTAGCCCCTTATCGGAGGCACTGTTTGCAAAAATCTTCTCCCATTCAGTTGGTGGCCTCTTTATTTTGTCAATGGTTTCTTTTGCTGTGCAGAAGCTTTTAAGTTTCATATAGTCCCATTCGTTTATTTTAGCTTTTACTTCCATTGCCTTTGGAGTCAAGTTCATAAAATGCTCTTTGAACCCAAGGTCCATAAGTTTAGTACCTATGTTTTCTTCCATGCAGTTTATTGTGTCAGGTCTTATGCTTAAGTCTTTGATCCATTTTGAATTAACTTTGGTACATGGTGACAAATAGCAGTCCAGTTTCATTCTTTTGCACGTGGCTATCCAATTCTCCCAGCACCATTTATTGAAGAGGCTGTCTTTGCTCCATTGTATGTTTTTAGCTTCTTTGTCAAAAATTATCTGTCCACATTTATGTGGTTTTATTTCTGGGTTCTCAATTCTAAGAATAGTAATTTCTTAGGCACTTGTTATGCTGAAGATTCCATTGCAGAGGACAAGTAAGTTAGATTGTTGAGAAAATTTTCTCATGAAGTTTTGGGTCTGCTTGGAAAAACACATACTAGAGGATCTCAGGCATCTCTTCTTTCTCACCAAATCTCAATAGGCTTTTCTTCATTTCCATGTTTGTATTATATGTCTTCTTGGGAGAAGTGTCTGTTCAGATCCTCTTCCAGGGAACCAGCATTTGTAAAGTTCCCCAGGCGATTAACCTGTGTGACCAAGGTTGAGAACCGCTGGCCTAGACCATTCCCTCTAATTTTCCCCTCTGGAGCAGAAGAGCTCCCATACTCCCTTAAGAACAGGAGTGTCTGTTATAAGGCAAAATTGGGATTCTGTAAGCAAGGAAGAAATGAGAAATTGCTTTTTGGTAGGCAAACCACAATGTCTGCCACAGTAACTAATCAACATTCATGATTCAACCAGCACTTCTGTATGGAGACTGATATTTCTGGCTTTGACCTCATCTGAGCTCCTGACCTATTTCTTCAACTGTCTCCTTGGCATTTCTACTTGGATTTTTTCGTCCACATCTCAATCTCAATTTGTTCCAAACCAAGTGTTCCAGCCTGCTTCTCCTCCTGATGACATTATTTCCATCATGTGGTACCAGCATCTTCAGGGTATTTCAGGCTCAAATTCTTGGAATCTTTTCTTATCGCTCTTTTTATCTCTATTTTAAAAGTCATCTCACCCTGTTTTCTCTCCCTGAGATATTTTAATTCTACTCCACTATATCCCCATCTATCCTGGTTTAGGCTACCCTACAGCATTGCATAATTGCATTCTGTAACAGCTACCTAGCTGGTATCCTGATTTGTCTTTCACTCTTTTGGGTTATTCTGCATATAACTATAGACTCATTCATTCCTAAGATAGTGCCTCTATTACATAACTTTCACAATGCCTTTTGATGGTTACCAAGTTCCTACCTATTTTCAAGGCGCTTCACTTCAAATTTCAAGTCCTTCTCATCTTTTAAGGCCTGGTTCAAGCCTGTTGGAGTCAGACATTTCTTGGTTGAACTCCTGACTCTACCACTTACTACTTGTGTTTCCTTGGCAATTTGCATAACCTTTCTGAGTTTCAGTTTCCTCATCTGTAAAATGGCAATAATACTAGTTTCTACCTCAGAGGGTTATTATTAGGATTAAATTATTTCCTTTTCTCCCTGCCTCTTTTCTGACCTCTTATATTGCCTTACTCTTTACTACATAACTTAGCCTTTGATTGTCTAATGCCCTGTACCCTGTCCTCATTGTTTCATAGATATAAGTATCTGCTCTACCCAACTTGATAGTAAAGCACTTTTAAGGGCAGGCACTGTATAGTTGATCCTTGAATAATGTGGCTTATTCAACCCCCTGTGCTTGAAAAATTGGAGTATAACTTAAGTTGGCCCTCAGCATCTGTGGATTCCAAACACAATCAAAATACTGTTTTCCATCCACGGTTGAATCTGTGCATGCAAAACTCAGGGATAGGGAGAACTGACTGTATATTGAAAAAAATTAGTGTAAAAGTGGATCTGTGCAGTTCAAACTTGTGTTCTTCAAGGGTCAACTCTGCTTACCACTTCTCTCCTGTGCCCTCCCAAATTCTCCTATTGTATGCTAAGCCAGTGCAGAAGGTGTTCCACAGATGCTTGCCAATTCTGTAAGTATCAAGTAGCACAAACTGAAAAAAAGTACTATAGTAGATGGGAGGAAAGAACTGTCTACAGCTTAACAGGCTGGAACGCCCATGCAGAGTTAATTCTTTTTTGTTACCTCCCTTGTAGTCAGCAGCTTCCATACTTTGTTCCTGGCATTGTGTTTCAGGTGATCTTATTTGGATGGAAGAATCTCCATCCTAGTTTCTGTTGCTTCCATTCTTGGGGCAAGGTGGAAGCCTGATTTGCTGTGGCTCTGAGCTTGCATTCAGTGGCCTGTTCATCAGTGGCTTTGGCTTCTGGTAGGGTGGGATGATTTATGGTGTGTGATTATGATCTTCTCATTTAAAGCTCTATTTGCCTGTTGCATCTAAGTGTTACCAAAGTTGTCAAAAGGTGATATTACCAGCGAGAATAAAGAAAAGTGTGACTTGGGGCGGCCGGTTAGCTCAGTTGGTTAGAGCATGGTGCTCTTAACAACAAGGTTTCTGGTTCGATCCCCCACATGGGCTACTGTGAGGTGCGCCCTCCACAACTAGATTGAAACAACTAGTTGACTTGGAGCTGACGGGTCCTGGAAAAACACTTAAAAATAAATAAAAGTTTTTAAAAAATTAAAAAAAAAGAAAAGTGTGACTCTTTGTTGGAGAAAAATGTATCATGTATTTTGCTCTGTGGAATCACATGATTTTAGTTTCTTTTGTTTAATTGTTTCACTTTTTATGTCAATTGTGGTATTCTCCTTGCCTGGAATCTATTTGAACCTGAATCTATATAACTCAAACTTGAGTAGAAACAAAGTTTGGGCAGAGAGTTAGAAGACCTGAGTCTGTGTGCTCCTTTAGCCAAGTTACTCCTTCATTGTGCCTCAGCTTCCTCGTCTGTAAAATAGGAATAATGCCTGCTCTATCTCACATTGATGTGGAGAGAATAACTTGATTAGCTATGTGAACAAACTTAGGAAAGTGAAAAGTCTTAATAAATGTAAGAATGTATTATTTTAAATGAAATTTAAACATAATGTGGCTTCAAGGGAACATTCTTTAACCACTGGCAGTTGGTAAATTTGCTTTTGAGATTAAGCATAAGATTTATATTATTGTCTAAATGTATTTAATGGCTTCCCAATGCTTCTCCTTGCAGTGTTTGTAGTTCTGCATGTGTGGTGGTGGTGGTGGTGGTAGTGGACTTTGGAAACCTGTACTCGTATGATTTTACTTTGTCTGGTCATACATATGTGGTTTATTTGGAGATTCTTTTATTTATACTATAAGGAAATCACTCCCCTTCCTTTCCACTGTTCTTGTTGGTCTTAATTAAAGTCATAATTAAATTCATTTTGAAATATAATAATAATTAATATCCTTTGAACACTTACCATATATTGTAAACTGGTCTTAGTCAATTTGATTTTATCTATGTTTATTTATTTGGAGATAATGGTAGCCATCAAAGAAGTTGGAGTTTGAGATGGGTAAGGGTTATTTACTTTTTCACAATCTCCCTATGGGTTATAATGAGAGCAAGTCTTGGACTCAATTTTGTCATACACATTAACTCTATTAAATGAACATTCATTAATAACAGTGACAAAAACAATTCATGCAATCTATTCTGTAAGCTTGATAATGTCCCAGAAATCTGTCATTTAAAAGGTTTTGACCACAACGTGCATAGAAGGGTCACAGGAGGAAGGCACAACCACATGTCAGAAGCAGGATTAAAAAAATTATTCTTTTGATTGAGGTAAGATTCATACAACATCAAATTAACCATTCATCATTTTTTTACTAATAAAAAATTGTATTTACTTAGAAGCATTCAGAATGTCAACAAAACAGCTGCATTTTTTTTTGCAATTACAGAATGGTATTTAGTTAACAGAACAACAATTATTTTTCATAAGCTGCATTAGAGACAACTAAAGATGAAAAAGCTACCATCCCTATATATAACTAATTTGTACTGTGCACCAACAAAGACCGGCTTTAAATTTCCATGCCAATTTACAACCCCCATACTGTACCAGGCAAGTTTAGTGACTATTGAAAATAACACACAATGGGATTTATAGATGATGTAATACAGAATTGTACACCTGAAATCTATGTAATTTTACTAACAATTGTCACCTCAATAAATTTAATTAAAAAAAAAAAAAAAGAAAAGAAAATACCACCAAGACAGAGCTATCTAAAGACACATTTGGTAGTGTGTTAACTATACAAAAAAAGACACTGTACAGTTTAAAAACAAATCTTACACAGCCTTACATTTGATTTTTTTTCTTTAAATGGAGTGAGTTGTGTACAGGGGGGTTAAATGCTTTATAGACAAGAAACAAAATACTGTGCTAGAACCAACTTATTCATCATCATCTTTTTGTTTATTTATTTATTTTTTAATTAAAGTTTATCGGGGTGACAATTGTTAGTAAAGTTACATCTTCTTCTTCATCGTCTTCATCTTCCTCGTCTTCCTCCTCTTCCTTCTTTTTCTTGCTCTTTTCAGCCTTGACAACTCCCTTTTTTGCCACATCAGGCTTTCCTTTAGCTCAGTATGCAACAATATCCTTTTCGTATTTTTCCTTCAGCTTAGCAGCCTTCTTCTCATAAAGCTGCTTATCATCTGCAGCAGTGTTATTCCACATCTTTCCCAGCTTCTTTGTAACATCACCAATGGATGCTCGTCTTTAATTTTTGGGCGATACTCAGAACAAAACAAGAAAAAGGCCAAAGAAGGCCTCTTGGGAGTATTGGGATCCTTGAACTTTTTTTTTTTTTTTTTTAAGTAGGGCACAGCTCAGTGGCCCATGCGGAAATTGAACCAGCAACCTTGGTGCTACCAGCAACATGCTCTAACCAACTGAGCGAACTGGCAACCCCCTGATTTTCTTTTTTGGTTTCTCCTTTAGGAGGGATATAAGTTTTCATTTCTCTTTCATAACAGGCCTTGTCCGCCTTTGCCATGTCTTCAAATTTTCCTTTTTCTTTAGCAGACATGATCTTCCACCTCTCTGAGCACTTCTTAGAAAACTCTGAGAAGTTGACTGAAGCATCTGCGTGCTTCTTCTTGTGCTTCTCCCGGCAAGTTTGCACAAAGAATGCATACGATGACATTTTGCCTCTCGGCTTCTTAGGTTCTCCTTTGCCCATGTTTAATTATTTTTCCTCAGCGAGCACAGAGTTGCCCAGTGCCTGTCCAACTCACACTTGCCCTGGCACTGTCTCTCCATTCATCATTTTAAAGTGTACAATTTGGTGGCATTTAGTGCATTCACAATATTGTGTAAGCATCACGACTATCTAATTCCAGAACATTTGATCACCCTCCAAGAAAACCCTATAACTATTAAGCAGTCATTCCCCACTCACCTTTTCCACCCCACCTCCCAGCCTCTGGCAACTACTAATCTACTTACTGTCTCTATAGATCAGGGGTATCCAAACTTTTTTCAACGTTTTTTTACCAAGGGCCATATGTGGTAAAATACACAAACAGCCGGGCCACTCACTTGAGGTGAAGTACGTATTGCCTCACCTGGTTTATTTAAGTAAACTAAATATATTTTTGGAATTTGCTGCAGGCCAATAAAAAATGGATTGCGGGCCGCAGTTTTGACACCCCTGCTATAGATATACCTATTCTGTAAGCTTCACGTAAACGGAATCATACAATATGTGACCTTTTGTGTCTGGCTTCTTTCCTTAGCAAACTGTTTTAAAGGTTCATTTATGTTGTAGTTTGTATCAATACATCATGCCTTTTTATGACTGAGTGATATTCTACTGTGAAGATATAACACTTTTTTTTTTTTTTAACCATCGATGGGCATTTCCGTTGTTGCTACATTTTGGCTGTTGTAAACAGTGCTGCTATGAACATTCATGTGCAAGTATTTGATTGTTTTCACTTCTTTTCGGTACACATCTAGGAGTGGGATTGCTGGATCATATGGTAATTCTGTTTAACTTTTTTTTTTTTAAGGAGAGCACAGCTCATAGTGGCCCATGTGGGGATCGAACCGGCAACCTTGGTGTTATTATACCAAGGTTGGTATAATACACCACACTCTAATCCACTGAGCTAACCAGCCATCCCCTGTTTAACTTTTTGAGGAACTGCCAAACTGCTTTCCATTAGACTTCAGCATTTTACATTTCCACCAGCAATGTATGGGGGTTCCCATTTCTCCACATCCTCACCAACACTTATTTTTCAGTTTTCAAAAAAAATTATAGGCATCATTGTCGTATGAAATAGTATCTCATTGTGGTGTTAATTTGCATTTCCCTAATGATTAATGATGTTGAGCATCTTCTCATGTGCTTGTTGGACATGTGTGTATCTTCTTTGAGGAAATGTCTGTTCAGATCCTTGCCCATCATTTTCATTGGGATTTTCTCCTTTGGTTCTTGAGTTAGACCTTTTTTGTTCCTCAATTCCTCCATTACTGCTTTCTTTTATGATTAATTGATTTTTTTCTAGTGTACAATTTTGATTCCCTTCTCATTTTTTCTTTTCTGTATATTTTTTAGTTTTTTTCCTTAGTGGTTACCCTGGAGATTACAATTAATATCTTAACGTTATACCAATCAAGTTTGAATTAATACTAATTTAGTATCAATAGTATTCAAAAACTACCCCTTTGCAGCTCTGTGACCCTGCTTTGTGTTGTTATTTTCACAGATTACATCTTTATATATTGTGTGCCCTTTAGCATAGCTTTGTAATTATTATTTTATGCATTTGTCTTTTAAGTCATATGGGGAGAAAATTGAAAAACAAAAAGAAAAAAACAGAGTTACAAATCATATATCCCATGTAACCAGCTTCTATATTTACCTGTGTAGCTACTTCTACTAGGTATTGTTCTTCATTTCTTCATATGGGTTTGGTTTATTGTCTAGTGTGTTTTCATTTCATCCTGTAGTACTCCCTTTAACATTTCTTGTATAGCAGATTTACTAGTGATGAATTCCTTCAGTTTTTGTTTATCTGGGTATGCCTCAATTTTTATTTCATTTTTGAAGGATAGTTTTTCTAGATATAGAATTATTGGTTTAATTATTTTTCTCTCAAAACTTTAAATATGATGTCCTACTTCCTCCATGGTTTCTGAAGAGAAATTAATTGGCTGTTAATCTTATTGAGGATCTCTCATATGTGGTGGGCTGCTTCTCTCTTGCTTCTCTTAAGATTCTATCTTTGTCTTTTGACAATTTGACCATATGTGTCTTATTGTGGAGATCCTTGAATTATCATGACTGGGTTTTGTTGTATTTCTCAGATGGGAAGATTCATGTTTTTCATCCAATTTGAGAAATTTCTGGCCATTATTTCTTTTAACATTTTTTTGTGCCCTCAAATATGACAGGTATCTGCTCTCACATTGATTTTTTTTTAAATTTTATTAAATTTATTGGGGTGACAATTGTTAGTAAAATTACATAGATTTCAGGTGTACAATTCTGTATTACATCATCTATAAATCCCATTGTGTGTTCATCACCCAGAGTCAGTTCTCCTTCCATCACCATATATTTGATCCCCCTTACCCTCATCTCCCACCCCCCACCCCCCCCGTCCCTGTTACCCTCTGGCAACCACTAAACTATTGTCTGTGTCTATGAGTTTCACATTGATTTTTTGGACAGTCTTTTCACTGACTGTGGAGAGCATATTCAGCTTTCTATCTTACCTCTCCCTCTGGGAATCTGTTTATACATATGTACACACTGGATGGTATCCCACAAGTCTCTTAGGCTCTGTTCATTTTTCTTCATTAATTTCTCTTTCTGCCCCTCTGAATAATCTCAACCAATTTATTGTTAAGTTTGCAGATTGTTTTTCTTCTGCTCATTCTTTTTTCTGCTTCCTCAATCTGCTGCTAAACCCCTCTAGTGAATTTTTCATTTCAGTTTCTATTTGGCTTTTTATAATTTTTATCTTCTTATTGGGATTCTCTATTTGTTGAGACAGTGTTCTATGGATTTCCTTTAGTTCTTTGTCCATGGTTTCCTTTAGGTCTTTGAGCATATTTGACAATTTATTTATAGTCTTTGCTTAGTAAGTGCAAAGCCTGGGATTCCTAAAGAAGAGTTTCAATTATAATAAATTTTTTTCCCTGTGGATGGGCCACACTTTCTTGTATCTTTGCATTCCTTGTAATTTTTTTCTTGAAAACTAGATATTTTGAATATTACAATGTGGTAGTTATGGAAGTAAGATTCTCCACCCTACCCAGAGTTTGTTGTTGCTTTTTGTGGGCTTTTCAAAACTGTTTTTGTAAAGCCTGTATTCTTTGTCATATGTGACCCCTGAAGTCTCTGTTCTGTTAGCTTAGTGGTCAACTGGTTTTTTAACAGAGTTACCTTAAATGTCTAGAGCCAACAAAAGATACAAAGAAGAGAAAGTAAGGAATAATAAAACAGACTACATTCCTAGTCTTTGCAGATTGGTTGTATGTTGGTATACTCCTTCAATGCTTAGCCAGGCTGTTTACAACTCTTAGTCTTTACTTCCAACATGTATAGAGCCTGAAGCCTAGCAAGAGGTTAAAGTTTAGGGTCTTCTCAAGCCTTTTCTGAATATGCATCCCACATAGCGCATGCATGTACATTCCTCTATTCCCTGGCATATATGGGAGCTTTTAAAAAGCCCTTATTCCCACATATGGCTCCTTTCTCAAACTCTTCCTTCCCAGGATTCTCGGTCTATATCTTGTCCCAAGTGTTGTCCCTTTCTTCAGACTGCTGCATCCACAACCTGTACCTTTGAATGCTTTTGCCCAGGAAACTGCCCTACCACTGGGAATTCTCTGAGTTGGGCAAAACAAGAACAGCTTTTCCTCTGGTCCTTGAGGGAAATGCCAAACAGGTCAAGACCCAATTTTTTGAGAATAAGGTCTATATTGCTCCCTCTGGCACCAGCAATTTGTATGAGAGGTACAGGCTGTGGTTTGCACAGCCACTGCCAATCTGCTGTGTGGGGGATAGTGGGTGAGTAATTTGAAATAACACTATGCTCTGTTACCACAAGCAGCCTCCTTTTTCTTCAAGTCTTCCCCTAGTAATTGTCAATTTTCGATTTTATATTCAAGAGGTCTTCAAAAGTTGACTCTGGCAGTTTTTGCCAGGTCATTAATTGCTTTTAGGGAGAAGGACTGACTATTCCTCTATAGTCAGTGACATACCTCCCAGAAGCAAGATTTTTGTGCCTTATAGTAGACATGAGACAACCAAGAAAAAAATTTAAATCAATGGCTGGAATAGGACTCTTTAGGTATAAATTTACAACTCTTTCCCTTGCAGTACAGACAAGCTACAGGATTCTCTAGATTTTTATACTCTGTTCATGCAAAGGTGGGAGCATCTTTAAAATATTTTTAAAAATCAGAGTCCATTTTTAAAATATTTATAATGCAAGTTAACAGTCTAGGTTTCATCAATGAAACCCAATTTTTGACATCTGCTAATTAGCAAAGTATAGGTGATTCTGATATAGGTAATAGAAGCACTTATGGTCATCACCTCTGGATTGTGGCCCTTTCTGTCATAACTCTGGCTTCCTGCTCCCATCTGTGCATCCTGATGAGGGCAACTGACTGACCCTAGAGGTAAAGCTGAAACCCACTGTCACATACTTAAGTTAATATTCACATTGTCTATGCTTAAGTATCATAAAGTAAATGGCAAACATTATAACACAAATATTATGTGGTTTAATACTCACAACAGTCCCATGAAGTGGTGGTAGAATTATCTCTATGCTATAGATGAAAAAAATCAGAATTTAGGGAGATTAAGTTATTTGGTTACAGGTGCCCAGCTAGTAAGTGGTAGAGCTTGGATTCCAACCCAGCTCTTTGAGACTCCGTATTTCTTAAGCATTACTTTATGAGTAAAAGCATCTATTTTATGTTTGTTTGTTTGTTTTTGTTTTTGTTTTGTTATATGAAGAATGTTTTTAAAAGGAATTTTAGAACACCAAATGTTCTTAATGGTTGGAAGCTGGCCCATAGGTAGAATGTAGTTGGTGGGCTTCTTAGAAGCTTGACACATAGGAAGTCTCAAGCCCAAAGAGAGATTTAGTGCTTGTGTGGTCCTGGAATGGACCAAGAATTGGACTTGGGCCTTACTTTCTTTTTTCCTTCTGCCCTGCCACTGGAGTATAGCATTGCCTGCTCAGCATGATAGTTTGTCTTGATTGTCACAGGCCCTGGCAGCATACACAGATAAGATATACTTATGTTTGATGGACGTGGAGAATGGCAGTCTTTTAAGACAGATTGTTAGTGATTGATGACTAGAAATAGTTAGGAACATGAATTCAGTTTTGCCCTTGAAGTATGACAGGTATTTGCTCTCACATTAGTTTTTTTGGACAGTCTTTTCACCTACTGTGGCGAGCATATGCAGCTTTCTAGTAACATCTTCAAGTTAACCCCAACAGTTAGCTTTAAGAAGTGGTAGAAGGTGTGGTCTCCTACAGAATCAGATTAGAGGAAATAACTGGCAGTGCATTACTCCCCACAAATTCTACTGCCAGTTTTTCTATAATCTCTCAATTTACTTGTGTGTTCAAAAGTATCCCAGCAAAATGCCAAATTTGATATGGATTCTACTAATACTTTTTCAAAATAAACCTCCGTGAAAAGTGACTTGTTTTCCTTTTTCATCAAATTTTGGAGGGCAGACCATCAAACTTACACTGGGGGAAATGAAGCAGTCAAAAATTGTCCAGATGGCTTGAAATTAATGCAGGTGTGTCTGGAATTCTGCCATTGCTCCTCATCCTAAAATGGTAGTCAGTAAATGCACTTTTGGTAAACAATTCCAGTTTTAAATGTGCCAGTAGTATATACTAGTTAAACAAACCCAACTATGAAACTGTTTATTCAGCATATAAGTGTCCCTATATCTGAAGTTTGCATTTTTATTGGGGTTCCTTAGATTTTTAAAGTGGTGTTGTGCAGGGTGGCCTGCAGGGTCTCAGCTCCCACTCCCCACATAAGAACGCAGGATGTGGCTAGGCCAAAAAGGAACACCCACGGAGCCATAGGTAGGGGAGTCATACCACTATAGTCTCACTGGAGGCTGGATTCACATGATGTGCGACCTGCTGTCCACTTTTCTGCCTGCCAACCGACTCCCCTCTCCAGCGCAGCCACGTCAGTTATATCAGTGGCCAATTGGCTAACCAGCTACAGCTGACGGTCAACTAGCCACAGTCGACGGCCATCTACTACCCGAGCCAGCATCCCTCCACGTGAGGCCGAGAGCCTGGAAACTGCTCTCTGGGGCTTTGTCCCCACAGTGGTTTGAGAATGTCATCACAAAAGGTAGTTAAAATAAGTAGAAAAGCTTATTTAGATGGTGTAGGTGTATGTATATGTGGACAAAGGAGGAGAGAAGGAGAAAGATTTGTATTGATGGGCTATGGTGTGTGTATGTGTGTGGCAGCGAGACGTAACTAACATGCTTACTATGTGCGAGGCACTGTGCTAAATGTTTTTCATGTATTATTGTGTTTAATTCTCATGTCAACTTTGAAGTAATACTATTATTTTCATTTTACTGCTTAGAAAGGTCACAGTAGAGATTTGATTCTAAGTAAGCAGAAAACCCAGACTCAGATCTAGCTGTGAGAGTTAGGCAAGTCACTTTTCTCTGGGCTTCAGTTTCTTCACCTGTAAAATGAAAGATTATCTCTAAAGGACTTCTACCTGTAACTGTCTGTGATTATACGTTTTTGAGCTTCTTCTTACTGTCCTCTAGGTGTTGTTTCATAAGTAGATAAATGCCAGAAGTGAACAATGACTGACTGCCATGCAGGGTGTCAGGCAGGTACTCTGGTCCCATTCCCCACATAAGAACGCAGGACATGGTGAGGCCAAAAAGGAACACCCACGGAGCCATCGATAGGGGAGTCATACCACTATATTCTCACTGGCAGCTGGGTTGGAGACACAGGAAGCAGGAGCCACATGATCTGTAACCTGCCATCCATTTGTCTCTGCCAACCAACCTCACTTGCTAGCTGCAATCCGCTGCGCTAACTGCAATCCGCTCTTGCTAGCTCAGCCACCATCTTCTTGCCAGCCCCCATTTGCTGCTAGCGTAGCCACAGCAGTTATATTAGTGGCCAATGGCTCACTGGTTACAGCTGACGGCCAACTAGCCACAGCTGATGGCCATTCAATCACAGTTGATGGCCATTTACTACCTGAGCCAGCACCTTTCCACGTGAGGCCGAGAGCCTGGAAACTGCCCTGCTGGCTCTGTCCCCACACTGACTTTGTAAAAGGGATATTTTAAAATGTAACTTAACTATAATTTATATTATAGGGATATTTTAAAATGTAGCTATATAAGCTAGTATAAGAGATAGCAGGTTACTATGGACAATACATTTGTTTAGATTTTTGTGTTGTTATTAGTGGTGGTTTTCATTAGGTCAATATAATTTTTGACACTATTAAAACACTTTGTTCTCATGATTTGCTTTTGTTTTGAGATTGATAATGAGAACATATATAATTATTTCTTGAATCCATAAATTTGGATTCTTTTAGTGTTTTTTATTTAGTGTTTTTATTGATCATCTGCTATATGTAAAATATTTTTCTAGGCACTGGAGGATATATCAGTGAACAAAAACTTACATTTCTGCCCTCAGGGAGCTTATATTTTAGTCTACCAGGCAGACAATGAACAAAGTATAGTAGTTCAATGTATAGTATGTTAAATGATGATAAATTCAATGGCAGAAAATAAAGCAGGATGACTGCTTGGAATGCTGAGTACAGTTGCTTACTATCTGAGAAAAATCAGTGCTAGTTCTTCTCAGAGCTTAGGCAACAGGAAATTCCTTACCTTGGCAATTAAGCACTGATTTTGGAGTCACATAAACCTATTGTAATTTACAATGATTACTTCCAGCTTTGTAACCTTGGGCAAATAATTTTACTTCATTGAGCCATAGATCAGTCAGTGTTGAATCAGAGAAACAGAGCCATTAGGAGTGATATAAAATAAATGATTTATTATGGAAATTTGAACTTATGTAATTGTGGGTGCAAATTAAACAGTTTATATCAGGCTCTTGCTTCTGCATCTGGCACTGGACAGAGAGTCAGGAAAGATGAATGGGAAGCAGAGGAGAACAAGGTCAAACTAGAACTCATGAGGATCAGCTGGAACCCATGAGAACAAACTGGAATCCACATCAATCTCTGAAAAACTTTAAGCCTCCAACTTCACAGATTGGGGTGTGCAGCAGGAGAAGATGGTATGCTTCATTATGGAGCTGAACCCATACCTGGCCCATGAATAAGAGAAGATGAAGAAGGAGATCCCATGGAAACTGGATGAGGTGTAACCTATGTGTTGCTCCCAATTTCAGAGAAGCTGAAGGAAGAGGTTTAGCAGTTGTTGGGAGCAAAGACACTGCCCCACACTAAAGATGAGAGCCAGGAGAGAAGAGATACATGCTAAGCAGCAATGGCACCTGGTGCCCTGCACCCACCATCTGGGAAAAAGAAGACAAAGGCGGCTATTTCACTTCCATCTCTCAGATCTCCTACATAATCTCCCTCCTGGTCCATTCTAAATCTGAACTATTTGGTATAGGGAAGAAAAATTTAGAGATGTCAGTACCAGCTTAGCTAGGAATACAATTATACCACAAACCTGTTTCTTTATTTTTATTTTTATTTTATTAAATTTATTGGGGTGACAATTGTTAGTAAAATTACATAGATTTTCTTTATAGGGATAATAATACCTAACTCATTGGATTATTGTAAAGAATAAATGATGGGCCAGCCCGGTGGCTCAGGCGGTTGGAGCTCCATGCTCCTAACTCCGAAGGCTGCCGGTTCGATTCCCACATAGGCCAGTGGGCTCTCAACAACAAGGTTGCCGGTTCAACTCCTCGAAGGAGTCCCGCAAGGGATGGTGGGCTCCGCCCCATGCAACTAAGATTGAACACGGCACCTTGAGCAGAGCTGCCTCCTGGATGGTTCAGTTGGTTGGAGCGCCGGCTGTCAACCACAAGGTTGCTGGTTTGACTCCCACAAGGGATGGTGGGCTGCGCCCCCTGCAACTAGCAACGGCAACTGGACCAGGAGCTGAGCTGCGCCCTCCACAACTAAGACTGAAAGGACAACAACTTGAAGCTGAATGGCACCATCCACAACTAAGATTGAAAGGACAACAACTTCACTTGGAAAAAAGTCCTGGAATTACACACTATTCCCCAATAAAGTCCTGTTCCCCTTCCCCAATAAAATCTTTAATGAAAAAAAGAAGAATAAATAAAATAAAACCCATGTAAAAGTATCGAGCACATATTGGGCAGTCAATAACTTTTTTCTCCCTTTCACCTACACTTTGGTCAAAGAATAGCACAATTGCAGATATCAGAGGTTGTGGAGAATGATTTATTGTTTTTGTTTTGGAGGGGGGTACTGTGAAGTCCTTTTTAAAAATTATTTTATTTTATTATTAGTTTCAGGTATACAAAACAACATAATTATTAGACATTTACACCCCTCACAAAGTGATAACCCCATCAAATCTACTACCCCTCTGACATCGTACATAGCTATTACAATACAATTGACTATATTCCCTATGCTGTACTTTACATCCCGTGAATCCCGCGATTCCCTCTCTCTCTCTCTCTCTCTCTCTCTCTCTCTCTATTCAATATTGTTTTATATTAGTTTTGATTTCAGGTGTGCTTCGAAGTGGTTAGGCATTATATAATCTATGAAGTGATCCTCCTGATAAGTCCAGTACCCATCTGACACCCTACAAAGTTTTTACAATAGTATTGATTATATTCCCCATACTGTATTTCACATCTTCATGATTATTCTGTGACTACCAATTTGTACTTTTTAATTCCTTCACCTTCTCTCCCATCCCCTACCCCCCTCCCATCTAGCAACCATCAGTTTTTTTCTGTATGTATGAGTCTATTTCTGTTTTGTTTGCTCATTTATTCTGTTCTTTAGATTCCACACATAAGTGAGATCATGATATTTGTCTTTCTCAGTTTGACTTATTTCACTTAACATAATATCCTCTAGATCCAAAAATGTTGCAAATGGTAAGATTTCATTCTTTTTATGGCAGAGTAATATTCCATTGTATAAATGTATCAGTTTCTTTATCCAGTTGTCTATGATGAGCATTTCAGTTGTTTCCACATCTTAGCTATTGTGACTAGTGCTGCAGTAAACAAGGGTGCATATTTTTTTTTGAATTAGTGTTTTTGATTTCTTTTGATAAATGGAATTGCTAGGTCATAAGGTAGTTCTATTCTTATTTTTTTGAGAAACCTCCATACGGTTTCCCATAGTGGCTGCACCAATTTGCAATCCCGTCAACAGTGCACGAGGGTTCCGTTTTCTCCACATCCTTGCCAACACTTGTTCTTTGTTGATTTATTAATGGTGGCCATTCTGACAGGAGTGAGGTGGTATCTCATTGTGGTTTTTATTTTTATCTCATTGTGATGTTGAGCATCTTTTCATGTGTATTGGCCATCCATATGTCCTCTTTGGAGAAATGGTTCTTCATGTCTTTGCCCATTTTTTAATTGGATTGTTTGGCTATTTTTTTGTGTTGAATTTTATGATTTTTTAAATACATTTTGGATATTAACCCCTTATCAGATGTATCATTGGCAACTATCTTCTCCCATTCAGTATGACGTCTTTTTGTTTTGTTGATGGTTTCCTTTGCTGTAAAAAACTTTTTAGTTTGATGTAGTCCCGTTTGTTTATTTTTTCTTTTGTTTTCCTTACCTGAGAAGATATATCAGTAAAAATATTACTAAGGTTAACGTCTGTGAATTTACTTCCTGTATTTTCTTCTAGGAGTTTTATGTGAGTCTTTAATCCATTTTGAGTTTATTCTTGTATATGGTATAAGAAGTTGGTCCAGTTTCATCATTTTGCATGTGTTTGTCCAATTTTCCCAACACCATTTACTAAATACTGTTTTTACTGCAATATAAATTCCTGCTTCCTTTGTCATAGGTTAAATCACCATATAGGCATGATTTATATCTGTGTTCTCTATTCTGTTCCATTTTCTATGTGTCTGTTTTTATGCCAATACCATGCTGTTTTGATTGCTATAGCCTTGTAGTATAATTCCCCCCCCTTCTACATTCCCCCACCCAAATCCAGTTCACGCCATTGTTTCTCTGTCTAGTTGTGTAGGACACAGCTCCCTGGCCCATGCTGGTATTATGAGCCTTGCACTCCCCCCAGCTGAGGCAGTCGGTCACTGGTCCTCGGTTTCCGCTCACAGCAGCTTACAGCAGCTCTCACTGGCTGCCAGCTGCTCATGATGGCTGCCAGCCACTCACGGCAGCACGTGGTAGCCAATGACAGTACACAGCAGCACACAGCAGCCTGCGGCAGCCCAGGGCAGCTCACACTGACCTCCAGCTACTCACCGCAGCCCAGCTCCAGGGAGAGCCATTGTTCACAATCTTAGCTGTAGAGGGCACAGCTTGCTGGCCCATGTGGGAATCGAACTGGTGACCTCGGCATTAGGAGCACAGCACTCCAATCACCTGAGCCACAGGGTCGGCCCAATTGTAGTATAATTTGATATTAGGTAGTGTGATACCTCCAGCTTTGTTCTTATTTCTCAAGATTGCCTTGGCTATTTGGGATCTTTTATGGTTTCATATATATTTTAGGATTATTTGTTCCAGTTCTGTGAAAAATTCCATTGGTATTTTATACGGATTGCATTGAATCTATATATTGCTTTGGGTAGTATGGACATTTTAACTATATTAATTCTTCCTATCTATGAGCATGGTATATGTTTCCATTTCTTTGTGTGTTTTTAAATTTCTCTCTTCAAGGTCTTATAATTCTCTGAGTACAGGTCTTTTACTTCCTTGGTTACGTTTATTCCTAATTATTTTTTATGCAATTGTAAATGGGATTTTTTCCTTAATTTCTCTTTCTGATAATTCGTTATTGGTGTATAAAATGCAACCAATTTCTGAATATTAATTTTGTATCCTGCTGCTTTACTAAGTTTATTTATCAGTTCTAATAGACATTTTGTGGAATCTTTTGGGTTCTCTATATATAGTATCATGTCATATGACAATTTTACTTCTTCCTTTCCCATTTGGATGACTTTTATTTCATTTTCTTGTATGATTGTTGTGGCTAGACCTTCCAGCACTATGTTGCATAGAAGTGGTGAGAGTAGGCATCATTGTCTTACTCCTGTTCTTAAGGGGGATGCTTTTAGCTTTTCCCCATTAACTATGATATTAGCTGTGGGATTGTCATATATATTGCCTTTATTTTGTTGAGATATGATCCCTCTAGTCCCACGTCACTGAGAGTTTTTTAATCATAAATGGATACTAGATTTTGTCAAATGCTTTTTCTGCTTCTTTTGATATGACCATATGATTGCAGTTTTTCCTTTTTTTATGTGGTGAATCACGATAATTGATTTGCAAATATTGAACCAACCTACATCCCAGGAATGAATCCCACTTGATCATGGTGTGTGATCTTTTTTGAAATTTATTTATTTATTTATATTTTTATTAGTTTCAGGTACACAAAACAATGTAATAGTTAGACATTTATCATTTATATCCCTCACACTGTGTCAATCCCCTCCCCCCATCCACTATCCCTCTGATATCGCACACAACCATTACATTTCCACTGTTTGCATTCCTAATGCTGTGTTCCACTTCTTGTAACTATGTATATATGTAAATATATATATATATATATATATATATATGTAAATATATATATATATATGTAAACTTGTAGTTGACATTCATTATTGTTCAGCTTCAGCTTCAGGTGTACAGTGCAGTGATCAGGCATCTACATCTTCCCTGAGGTGATCTCCCTAATGAGACAAGTGTCCATTGGATACCCTACAAAATCTTTACAATATTATTGATTAAATTCCCCAAATTGACTTTCGTAATGCCGTGGTAATCTTGTGGTTACTGAATGTGCTTTCTAATCCCCTCACCATCCCCCTTATCTCCACCCTCCTTCCCATCTAGCAATCCTTAGTTTTTCCTCTATGTCTCTGAAACTGTTTCTGATTAGTTCATTCATTTATTCTTTTCTTAGATTCCACATATAAGTGCAATCATATGGTATTTGTCTTTTTCTGTCTGACTTATTTCACTTAACATAATGTTCTCTAGGTCCATCCATGTTGTTGCAAATGGTAAGATTTCTCTCTTCTTTATGGCTGCGTAATACTCCATTGTATAAATGTACCACAGTTTCTTAATCCAGTAGTCTACCGATGGGCATTTTGGTTGTTTCTATGTCTTGGTTATTGCGTATAGTGCTGCAATAAACATAGGGGTGAATAAACTTTTTTGAATTAGATTTTTGGATTTCTCTAGGTAGATACCAAGGAGTGGAATTGCTGGACCATAAGGTAGTTCCATTTTCAGATTTTTGAGATACCTCCATACTGTTTTCCATAGTGGCTGCACCAATCTGCATTCCCACCAATAGTGCACAAGGGTTCCCTTTTCTCCACATCCTCGCCAGCACTTGTTGTTTGTTGATTTATTGATGATAGCCATCTTGACTGGGGTGAGGTGGTATCTCGTTGTGTGTGTGTGTGTGTGTTTTTTATTAGTTTCAGGTGCACAAGACAAAGCAAAACTTAGACGTTTATCATTTATATCCCTCACACTGTGTGAACCCCACTCCCCCCATCCACTATCCCTCTGTACGTTCCCCAAATTAATTTTCAAACCCCCATGACCATCTTGTGGTTACCAACTATTTTTCAAAACCTCTCACCTTCCCCTTATCCCCACCCCCCCGCCCCTCTAGCAACCCTCTGTTTTTCCTCCATGTTTCCAAAACTGTCTCTGATTAGTTCATTCACTTATTCTTTTCTTTAGATTCCGCATATAAGTGAGATCATATGGTATTTGTCTTTCTCTTTCTGACTTATTTCACTTAACATAATGTTCTCTAGGTCCATCCATGTTGTTGCAAATGGTAAGATTTCTTTCTTCTTTATGGCTGCGTAATACTCCATTGTATAAATGTACCACAGTTTCTTAATCCAGTCATCTACTGATGGGCATTTCGGTTGTTTCCAGGTCTTGGCTATTGTGTATAGTGCTGCAATAAACATAGGAGTGCATAAAGATTTTTGAATTGGAGTTTTGGATTTCTCCGGATAGATACCTATGAGTGGGATTGCTGGATCATAAGGTAGTTCCATTTTTAGATTTTTGAGATACCTCCATACTGTTTTCCATAGTGGCTGCACCAATCTGCAATCCCACCAATAGTGCACAAGGGTTCCCTTTTCTCCACATCCTCTATAGCACTTGTTGTTTGTTGGTTTATTGATGATAGCCATCTTGACTGGGGTGAGGTGGTATCTCATTGTGGTTTTTATTTGCATTTCTCTGATGGTTAGTGAGGTTGAGCATTTTTTCATATGTCTGTTTGCCATCTGTATGTCCTTTTTAGAAAAATGTCTCTTCGTGTCCTCTGCCCATTTTTTAATTGGGCTGTTTGTTTTTTTGGAGTTGAGTTGAGTGAGTATTTTATGAATTTTGGATATTAACCCCTTATCAGATATATCATTGGCAAATATCTTCTCCTATTCAGTAGGATCCCTTTTTGTTTTATTGATGTCTTCCTTTGCTGTGAAAAAACTTTTTAGTTTGATGTAATTCCACATGTTTATTTTTTCTCTTACTTCCCTTGCCCGAGGGGATATATCAGTAAAAATCTTACTCCGGGTAATGTCTGTAAAGTTTCTTCCTATATTTTCTTCTAGGAATTTTATGGTTTCAGCTCTTACATTTAAGTCTTTAAGCCATTTTGAATTTATTTTTGTATATGGTGTAACTTAGTTTTTTGCATGTGTCTGTCCAGGTTTCCCAGCACCATTTATTGAATAAACTGTCTTTACCCCACCGTAAATTCTTGCTTCCATTGTCATAGATTAAATGACAATATAGGCATGGATTTATTTCTGGGCTCTCTATTCTGTTCCATTGATCTATGTGTATGTTTTTATGCCAGTACCATGCTGTTTTGATTACTGTAGACTTATAGTATAATTTGATGTCAGGTATCATTATACCTCCCACTTTGTTCTTATTTCTCAAGATTGTCAAGGCTATCTGGGGTCTTTTATGGTTCCATATAAATTTTAGGATTATATGTTCTATTTCTGTGAAAAATGTCCTTGGTAATTTTATAGGAATTGTGTTGAATATGTATATTGCCTTAGGCAGTATGGACATTTTAACTATATTAATTCTTCCTATCCATGAACATAGTATGTGTTTCCATCTGTTTGTATCTTCTTTAATTTCTTTCTTCAGTGTCTTATAATTTTCTGAGTACAGATCTTTTACTTCTTTGGTTAAATTTATTCTCAGGTATTTTACAGTCTTTGAAGCAATTGTAAATGGGATTGTCTTCTTAATTTCTCATTCTGATATTTTATTATTAGTATATACAATAATATACAAAATGCAGCTGATTTCTGAATATTAATTTTGTATCCTACTACTTTATGAAATTCATTTATCAGCTCTAGCAGTTTCTTGGTGGAGTCTTTAGGTTTGTCTATATATAGTATCCTGTTCTCTGCATATAATGACAATTTTGCTTTCTCCTTACCAATTTGGATGCCTTTTATGTCTTTTTCTTGTCTGATTGCTGTGGCTAGAACTTCCAGCACTATATTGAATAGAAGTGGAGAAAGTGGGCAACCTTGCCTTGTTCCTGATCTTAAGGGGAATGGTTTTAGCTTTTCCCCATTGAGTATGATGTAGCTGTGGTTTTATCATATATGGACTTTATTATGTTGAGATATGATCCCTCTATTCCCACTTTCTTAAGGGTTTTTATCATAAATGGCTGCTGTATTTTGTCAAATGCTTTTCTGCATCTATTGATGTGATCACATGATTTTTATTTTTCATTTTGTTAATGTGGTGTATCACATTAATTGATGTGCGAATGTTGAACCTCCTTGCATCCCAGAAATGAATCCTACTTGATCATGGTGTATGATCTTTTTAATGTATTGATGAATTAGGTTTGCTAATGTTAAGGATTTTACTATCTATGTTCATTAGGGATATCAGCCTATAATTTTCTTTTTTTGTGATGGCTTTGTCTTGTTTGGAATCAGTTTAATGGTGATCTTGTAAAATGAGCTTGGGAGCCTTCCCTACTCCTGGATTTTTTGGAATAGTTTGAGGAGAATAGTGTTGCTTTTTACAAACTATTTGATAAGATTCACCTGTGAAGCCACCTGGTTCAGGACTTTTGTTTGTTGGGAGCTTGTTGATTGCTGATTCTATTTTGTTGGTAGTAATTGGTATGTTCAAATTTTCTGTTTGTTTTTGATTCAGCCTTGGAAGATTGTGTGCTTCTAGGAATTTATCCAGTTCTTCCAGATTGTCCAATTTTTTGGCATATAGTTGCTTGTGAGGAGGACTTTTTATCATTAAATAATTTTATCAGATTGCAAGCTGTCTACATTTGAGGTTGGCTTTGTTTGAGGACATGGAAGAGAAACTGAATGTCCTAGACCATTGAAGATACATCTAGCATACATACATATGAAGTCAGACAATTAAGTTTGCAAACTCATCCTAGAAAAAGTGCTACATACCTCATTGCTGAATATCACTATGGTCTCCTTCGAAGAACTCCCCTTGGGAAGCTATGCACCAATGTCAGCACCTAGTCCACCCTTCAAAGCAATTTTGGAACTCTTTTTCTGGAACAGCCATCAGTGCTGTCATTGTATTACCCTTGATGTCCTGAATGTCATCAAAATGTCTTCCTTTCAATATTTCCTTTATCTTCGGGTAAAGAAAGAAGTCATTGGGGGCCAGATCAGGTGAGTAGGGCGGGTGTTCCAATACAGTTATTTGTTTACTGGCTAAAAACTTCCTCACTGACAGTGCATTGTATTGTCATCATGCAAGAGCCATGTATTGTTGGTGAAAAGTTCAGGTCGTCTAACATTTTCACGAAGCCTTTTCAGCACTTCCAAGTAGTAACCTTGGTTAACTGTTTGTCCAGTTGGTATAAATTCATAGTGAATAATCCCACTTATATAAAAAAAGATTAGCAACATTGTTGCAACAAAGTCCTCGAACTTAATTTTCAGACCTCATTACAGTAATAACAGTGAGAAAGAATCAGTTGGTGGAAAAACAAAATTTAATTTGTTATGTCAGAGTCAAAGAATGTCATAGCTGGTAGGCAATTAGGAGGCAAACTAGTCCAATACCTAATTTGGAGGAAACTCAGGCAAAGAGTGGGGCAGTTAATTTGCTAAAGTCACAATTTGTTTGACCCAGGAGCATTTTTTTTTCAGCATGTTTTTAGAATCCTGCAGAACAAGTTAAATATTTAATGAAGTTTTGGTTGAAGACTTCATCCACTTTATTATTTATTGTTCTCTATATCACATCCCCATATGAGAAATTTTAGAACTAAGTGCTAGGAAAACCTTTATTTATTCTGAGGAATAGGTATGCTTTTATTCCTCATGGACAATACAAATATGGTAAACGATCATGATGAAACATGATTATTTTGCTTTAGTTGCCAGGATTTTCAGAGCCAAATTTGCAGCTCTGAGTTTATTAATCCTGTAGGTCTGTATGACTTGAATATTTATGTCCTACTATTCCCTCTGACTTTGTTGGTTTTTCTTCCTGGTCTTGATTTTTAGTTAATATAATTTTATATATAATGTACTGTATTATTATAATCCTTTGTGGTATGAGGAAGGATATAAACATATAAATAGAAGAATGTTATATTATTTGACGTCTGTGGTACAGTGAAAAACACTGGATTTGAAATAGCTCCTAGTCCAAGCTCTGTCATTTTAACAGACTTTTTAGAACTTCAGTTTCCTGAGTGAGTTCCGGAAAAATGGCGGAGTGAGGTGAGCCTCTGTAAAGCTCCCCTGGAATTTACAAAGAATCGAACAACAAAAACTTCACAAAGGACTCCCTGCACAGCAGACAGGCAATACGAAGAGGCCCACTACCGACTGAAATCACCTACAGATGGGAGATTCGCGCGCGCGGGGGAGGAGGAAAGTGAGAAGTGAGCGGAGACGCAGCTCCGCGGGCGCAGGATTCAGACCTAGCTCAGTGCACCGAGCTCGCTGCTTCCCAGAACTACCGCAGCTGCGGGAGATCGGACTGCTAGGGCTCCGCCAGGGCTCCACAGGGCTGAGGGGACAGCATATAACACGGCTGAACCCAACGCTCACGGCAGAGACCTCGGAGAAAAGACTGAGGGAAAAAGGCTGAAAACGGTGGTTTAAGCCCGCACTGCCGAGCAGAGAACGGAGCCTTAGGCACTGAGACTAGCCGCCCCCTCCCTCCCCTCCCAGAGCTTGCCCCGCCCCCACCTGCCCTGTGCTAGAAGCGAAAGAGAGCAGTGTCAGATCAAAACAACAGAAAATTTGCTATATTTGAGAACTGTGGCCCACAAACACAAATCCACAGCCCAACTAGTTCCGGCAAAGGGAAGAGAGCTGTAGAAGCAGGACCGGCTGTGGTGGTGGTCGCCGCCATTGCTCTGAGCCACCTCTCACAGCTCACCCCGCCCCTGGCCCCACCTATCTGGGCAGATCCCTGCAGGAGTAAACAGAACTGCTGAAACATACAGGCTCTGAATCAGGAGCTGGAAGAGCTTTGGAACATCAAAAGCTCTCCGCACACCCACCGGGACACTGCGCCCTGTGACCTAGGAGAACTATTAACAGAGGAGAAGCCCGTCTCCCAGGGAATCCCCCCATTGTGTGAGAAGCTGGAATAGTGCAGAGAAAACAGCACTACCATGTGGGAGAAGAAAAATAAGTTGCAGTTGGAGAAATAATAAGACATTCTACCAACAAGTACTGGAAAACAAAAGAAAGACCTCTTCCTATCAACTTGTTGCAGAAGTCACTCCTGTAGATGTCTAGGAAGAGAAATAGTAAACCAGTAATCGCCATGAGTAACCAAGGCAACAAGATAGCTCAGAAAGAAAGTGAAAAATCTCCAGAAAAGGCACTTAAAGATACAGAAATATGTGACTTAAGTGACAGAGAATTCAAGATTGCAGTTCTGAAAAAACTCAACGAGATACAAGAAAACACAGATAGGCAGTTAAATGAACTCAGAAACTCAATTAAAGAACAGCATGAGCATTTTACGAAAGAGATTGAAATTTTAAAAAAGAACCAAATAGAATTTCTGGAGATTAAGAACTCAATAGAAGAAATTAAGAATGAAATAACCAGCTTAGGTAGTAGAGTTGACCAGATGGAGGAAAGAATCAGTGACATCGAAGATAGAAACCTGGAAATGACACAGATAGAAGAAGAAAGAGACTTGAGACTTAAAAGAAATGAAAGAACTTACAAGAACTTTCTGACTCCATCAGAAAGAGCAATATAAGAATAATGGGCATACCAGAAGGAGAAGAAAGAGAGAAGGAACAGAGAATATATTCAAACAAATTGTCGATGAGAACTTCCCAAATTTGTGGACAGAACTGGACCCTCGAATCCAAGAAGCAAATAGAACACCTAGTTACCTCAATCCCAACAGGCCTTCTCCAAGGCACATTGTATTGAAGCTGTCTAAAATCAACGACAAAGAAAGAATCCTCAAGGCAGCCAGGGAAAAGAAGACGGTAACTTACAAAGGAAAGCCCATTAGATTATCATCAGATTTTTCAGCAGAAACTCTACAAGCCAGGAGGGAGTGGAACCAAATATTCAAACTATTGAAAGAGAGAAATCATGAGCCAAGAATAATATATCCAGCAAAGATATCCTTTAGATATGAAGGAGGAATAAAGACCTTTCCAGACATACAGAAGCTGAGGGAATTTTCTAATACACGACCTGCACTACAAGAAATACTAAAGGAGGCTATTCGACCACCATCAACAGGGACAATTTGTGGCAACCAAAACTCAAAAAGGGGGAGAGTAAAGGCCTGAACCGAAAAATGGGAATGGAGAAAGTAAGCGTGCTGAAGAAAATGGAATACTCTAAATATCAAACTTTCTTTTACATAAACTTAAGGGTAACCACTAAAAAAAATCCAGAACTGAAATATATACTGAAATAAAAGAAGAAACAGAGGGAAACATCATAGAATACCACCACACAGAAATAATAGACACAGAAAAAGGCAAAGAAACAATGGAGACACAGCCTTACCAGTAAACTAAAGATAGAATGACAGGAAATCCTCACATATCAATAATCACCCTAAATGTAAATGGACTGAACTCACCAATAAAAAGGCACAGAGTAGCAGATTGGATCAAAAACTAAACCCAGCATTATGCTGTCTCCAAGAGACATATCTCAGCTACAAGGACAAGCATAGACTCAAAGTGAAAGAGTGGAAATTGACACTCCAAGCAAATGGTACCCAGAGAAAATCAGGTGTAGCCATAATGATATCAGATGAAACAGATTTCAAGGTGAAAAAGATAACAAGAGACAAAGATGGACATTTCATAATGGTGAAGGGGACTGTACAACAAGAAGACATAACAGTCATCAATATTTATGCCCCCAATCAGGGAGCACCGAAATACACCAAGCAACTACTAACAGAACTAAAGGGAGAAATTGACCAAAACACAATTATACTAGGGGACTTAAATACATCATTGACAGCTATGGATAGATCATCCAAACAGAAAATAAATAACGAAATAGTAGCCCTAAATGACACATTAGATGAAATGGACATAATTGACATTTATAGAGCACTTCATCCTAAAACATCAGACTATACATTCTTTTCTAGTGTACATGGAACATTCTCAAGGATAGACCATATATTGGGACATAAAATCAGTCTCAACAAATTTAAGAAGATTGAAATCATACCATGCATATTCTCTGATCACAAGGCTTTGAAATTGGATATCAACTGTAAAAAGAAAGCGGAAAAACACAAATACATGGAGATTAGACAACATACTTTTAAAGAAGGACTGGGTCAAAGAAGAAATTAGAGGAGAGATCAAAAGATACATAGAAACAAATGACAATGAAAATACATCCTACCAAAATTTTTGGGATGCAGCGAAAGCAGTTTTAAGAGGGAAATTTATCTCATTACAGGCCTATCTCAAGAAACAAGAAAACTCCCAAATAAATAACCTCATGTTACACCTTAAAGAACTAGAAAAAGAAGAACAAGTAAAACCCAAGGTCAGCAGAAGAAAGGAAATAACAAAAATTAGAGCAGAACTAAATGAAATAGAGAACAAAAAGACAATAGAAAAATTAATGTGACAAAGAGCTGGTTCTTTGAAAAGATTAACAAAATTGACAAACCCTTGGCTAGACTTACTAAGATAAAAGAGAGAAGACACTGATTAACAAAATCAGAAACGTAAAAGGGAAGTTATCACGGACACCACAGAAATACAAAGGATCATCCAAGAATACTATGAAGGACTATATGCCACCAAATTCAACAACCTAGAAGAAATGGACAAGTTCTTAGAAACATATAGCCTTCCAAGGCTGAACCATGAAGAACTGGAAAATCTAAACAGACCGATCACCAGTAACGAAATTGAATCAGTCATCCAAAACCTTCCCAAAAGCAAAAGTCCGGGACCAGATGGCTTCACTAGTGAATTCTACCAAACCTTCAAAGAGGATCTAATACCAATTCTGCACAAACTCTTCCAAAAAATTGAAGAAGAGACAGTACTCCCTAACTCATTTTATGAGGCCAACATTACCCTGATACCAAAACCTGGTAAGGACAACCCAAAAAAAGAAAACTACAGACCAATATCTCTGATGAATACAGATGCAAAAATCCTAAATAAAATTCTAGCAAATCGAATACAACAATGCATTAAAAAGATTAATCATCACGACCAAGTGGGGTTCATCCCTGGGGCACAAGGATGGTTCAACATACGCAAATCCATCAATGTGATACATCACATAAACAAAATAAAGGACAAAAATCATATGATTATATCAATTGATGCAGAAAAGCATTTGACAAGATACAACATCCATTTATGATTAAAACACTTAATAAAATGGGTATAGAAGGAAAATACCTTAACATAATAAAGGCCATATATGACAAGCCCTCTGCTAATCTCATAATTAATGGAGAAAAACTGAAGCCCTTTGCTCTACGTTCAGGAACACGACAGGGATGTCCCCTATCACCTCTGCTTTTCAACATAGTGTTGGAAGTCCTTGCCAGAGCAATCAGGCAAGAGAAAGAAATAAAAGGCATCCAAATTGGGAATGAAGAAGTTAAATTATCACTCTTTGCAGATGACATGATGCTATATATAGAAAACCCTAAAGACTCCACCAAAAAGCTATTAGAAACAATCAACGAATACAGTAAAGTTGCTGGCTACAAAATCAACGCACAAAAGTCCATTGCCTTCCTATATACTAACAATGAAATCTCAGAAAAGAAATACAAAATACAATTCCTTTTGCAATTGCAGCAAAAAGAATAAAATACCTAGGAATAAAGTTAACCAAGGATGTGAAAGACCTATATGCTGAAAACTATAAGACATTTTTGAAAGAAATTGAAGAAGACACAAAGAAATGGAAAGACATTCCATGGTCATGGATTGGAAGAATCAACATAGTTAAAATCGCCATATTACCCAAAGCAATATACAGATTCAATGCAATCCCCATCAAAATCCCAATGGCATATTTTAAAGAAATAGAACAAGAAATCATCAGATTTGTTTGGAACCACAAAAGACCCCCGAATAGCCAAAGCAATCTTAAGGAAAAAGAACAATAATGGAGGTATCACACTTCCTGACTTTGGCTTGTACTACAGGGCCACAATAATCAAAACAGCATGGTATTGGCAGAAAAACAGACACATAGACCAATGGAATAGAATTGAGAACCCAGAAATAAAACCACATAAATATGGACAGATAATTTTTGACAAAGAAGCTAAAACATACAATGGAGCAAAGACAGCCTCTTCAATAAATGGTGCTGGGAGAATTGGATAGCCACGTGCAAAAGAATGAAACTGGACTGCTATTTGTCACCATGTACCAAAGTTAATTCAAAATGGATCAAAGACTTAAGCATAAGACCTGACACAATAAACTGCATAGAAGAAAACATAGGTACTAAACTTATGGACCTTGGGTTCAAAGAGCATTTTATGAACTTGACTCCAAAGGCAATGGAAGTAAAAGCTAAAATAAACGAATGGGACTATATGAAACTTAAAAGCTTCTGCACAGCAAAAGAAACCATTGACAAAATAAAGAGGCCACCAACTGAATGGGAGAAGATTTTTGCAAACAGTGCCTCCGATAAGGGGCTAGTATCCAGAATATACAAGGAACTCATGCAACTCAACAACAAAAAAACAAACAACCCAATTGAAAAATGGGCAGAGGACTTGAAGAGACATTTCTCCAAAGAGGACATACAAATGGCAAATAGACATATGTAAAAATGCTCACCATCACTAATCATCAGAGAAATGCAAATCAAAACCACAATGAGATATCACCTCACCCCAGTCAGAATGGCTATCATCAACAAGACAAATAGTAACAAATGTTGGAGAGGCTGTGGAGAAAAAGGAACCCTCATACACTGTTGGTGGGAATGCAGACTGGTGCAGCCGTTATGGAAGGCAGTGTGGAGGTTCCTCAAAAGTTACGAATAGAATTGCCATATGACCCAGCAATCCTCTCCTGGGTATCTACCCAAAAATCTGAAAACATTTAGAGATAAAGACACGTGTGCTCCAATGTTCATTGCAGCTTTGTTTACGGTGGCCAAGACATGGAAACAACCAAAATGTCCTTCGATAGATGAATGGATGAAGAAGTTGTGGTATATATACACAATGGAATACTATTCGGCGGTAAGAAAAGATGATATAGGAACATTTGTGACAACATGGATGGATCTTGAGAGAGTAATGCTGAGCGAAATAAGTCAGACAGAAAAAGCAGAGAACCATGTGATTTCACTGATATGTGGTATATAAACCAAAACAACAAAAGAACAAGACAAACAAATGAGAAACAGAAACTCATAGACACAGACAATGGTTTGGTGGTTGCCAAAGGGTAAGGGGGGTGAGGGGTGGGGGGTGGGAGATGAGGGTAAGGGGGATCGAATATATGGTGATGGAAGGAGAACTGACTCTGGGTGATGAACACACAATGGGATTTATAGATGATGTAATACAGAATTGTACACCTGAAATCTATGTAATTTTACTAACAATTGTCACCTCAATAAATTTAATAAAAAAAAAAAAAAGAACTTCAGTTTCCTTTAATCAGCTTGGATATTGTGACCCCTAGCATGATTTAGAGTATAGCCTTTATTAAAGATCAGAGGTATCTGAAACCTATGTGATGATTGTCCCTGCTATATAAAAGGTGTTTTGGGGAATTTAACTCTAAGAGATTCAGAGTGATTTGAAAGAAATATTTTGCTGAATTCTGGATAGAAAAAAAGGATTAGAGGAAATTTTAAGATTACTGAAAGAGTTCTGGTCAAGATGTGGATTAGGTAAACTCTGTGCTCACCTCCTCTCACGATCACATCAAAATTTCAACTAAACTACAGAACAACAATTGTTGAAAATTGCTTGGAGTCAAGCTGAACAGAAATTCTATAAGGATATACAGAAGAAGCTAGGGGGAATTGGATGGTAGAAGAGGGTAAAGGGGGTCAAATATATGGTGATGGAAGCAGAACTGAATCTGGGTGGCGAACACATAATGCAACATATAGATGATGTATTATGGAATTATACACTTGAAACCTATATAGTTTGTTGACCGTTGTCACCCCCAATAAATTTTAATTAAAAATAAAAATTGGGAGGGATATCTTGGCTGAGAGTTACTGCTGGAGGAAGAAGGGGTCCCAGTCCCACACCAGGCTCCCCAGCCCAGGGATCCAGAGCTGGGAAGAGAATTCTGGCTGTGAACACCAACAAAGATTGTGTCTGAGTGAGACAGGGCTGCTGAGTCTCAGGCATTCTATTTAAAGCCCTGCACATAGACTTTCTCACTGATGGACTAGCTCACTCTGAGCTCCAGCGCTGAGGCAACAGCTTGAAAGTTGCCAGGGATGTATAGGGAGGAACTGAATTGTCTAGCTTAGGGTGAGGGTTGGTGGGGTTACTTTCGCCTAGAGAGAAATGCTGGCAGAAGCCATTGTTTCTTTGCTGAGCCCTCCCCTTACCCATGTGCAGATATAGACAGGCATCATATCTGACTCTCCATCAACCAGGCTAACACTGTTCACCTCACCCTGGTGATTCCCTGAGACCCCACCCCACTCAACTTGTGGGACGACCCTAGTCACTTTCAGTGGCTTTTCCATACAAACAATGTATCTTGGCTCATGCTGTGGACTTCACTAAAGTTCACAAACCCCCTAAAAGCAGAATCTGGCCTCAGTGTGCCCTGTACCTCTTGCTAAGCATCACCAAACCTGACATTAGTGACTGCCAGCCTGTGTTCACAGCTTAGCCTCTCCCAGGCACCTCCAAGCCCAGCATAAGTGGCAACCATCTTCAGAGTCCTTTGAAGCTCATACCAAGTGGCTCTGGGCAGGACCCAGGCAGTGGCTGACCTTGGCCTGCATCTTAGACCCTCCCAAGAGGACCCAGAACCAACACAACCAGTAGCCAGCTTCAGACCACAGCAGAGCACCACCCAAACACCTGCACAGAAGACACACCCAACAGACAGACTCAGCAGGTGTCAGAGCCTCACTAAAGTGAATCGTGCTCTGTAGAGACAACCCCTGAATAATAGCACCTCCCCTGAAGTTAAGGCCAGTCCTCACAACCAATCAACTGGAGTGTCAATCCCTCCCATTGAGTGCCAAAAACAATTAAGACTCAACTACAACAGGAGGGCACACACAACCCACACAAGGGACACATCTGGAGCACCCAGCTCTGAAGAACAGGGAGAATGACACTGAACCCCACAAGACACATACCACATAAGGCCACTCTACTAAGACTGGGATACATAGCAGCTATACCTAATACATAGAGACAAACACAGGGAGGCAGCCAAAATGGGGAGACAAAGAAACATGTCCCAAATGAAAGAACAGGTTTTTTTCTTTTTTTAATTTTGTTGCTTTAATGGTTTAAGACGTTGCACATTTTTTTTTAACCTATGCAGTTTTTTTCTAGAAATAGCATTTGTGTTGACAGTAACCCTTTATACATATATATATACATGTTTATTTTGTCCTCTGAGGAGGGATACTTTTAGTCTTGTTTGCAAAATGGCAGTTTTCTTTTTCCTTTGCTGCAATTGTCTTTTTTGCAGAGTATTAGTGTGTGAAAGTTTGTGAACAAATGAAACATGCAGGTTCAATTCATTGACTTTGATTTTCACATCTTTTATCTATTCCAGAATCTGTATTTCATGTTACTTATTTTACATGGATGTAGTAAATTCACAGCTCTTCAGTTTGCAGGTAAATAAACCATTGGCTTTTTATTGAATGGAGTTTTATCTCAAATACAAACTATGAGTAAAATTTTTTGGCCTGTTTTAGTATAGCTATTTCTTAAATCTACAGTGTTAAGTCATATCTTTGAGGAAAAGCTTTTTCATATATGGTTGGTGTCCGTATGGCTGCTCAGCTGAGTAAAGAGCTGTATAAGTGATGTTTGGAAACTGCAAACCTGGAATTAGAAGACTTAGTTTCTCCTTCAAGCTATACAGAATTTCAGTTGTGAGATTCCAAAGCCATAGCAGTTATACAGAAAACCTAGGATAAGAAAGATAGTATTAAGTGCTGGTAGACCAGCTGCTACTTCCTATGAATACAGTGGAAAAGGCTGGCAAAACTTACACACAGTCAAGATTTTAAAGTCACACTTTCTCAGGGATATCCACAAACTTGTGGATTTTCTGGCTGTCCCTGTGAGAGTCTCTTTCTACAGGTGAGGCCTCAAATGAATTGCAGCTATCCTGGTGTTTCTATGTGGACACTTTGTATGAAAAAGAGTGTGTACGCCCAAACTTTTTTGGTAGGTTCTTTGGCCAGTTGCCAAAAATATGAAAGAATCCGACATAGGATTTCACTTGCTAATAGTAGTTATGCATTGCAGTAAAAATAAAGTATGATCCCAATAGGGAATCTTTTGAACAATTCTGATTTCCTGTTTTCTACTCTGAAATAACCACTTTATATGTCATTGATTTTCTTTTATCTGGTGATCTCTTTGAGGCGCAGGTTTCAGAATTTGTCAGTGCAACATGAAAAAGATTAGGAAAAGTGCTGATGAAGTGTGGGTGGAAAACTTGTTAAAAATCCGAGAGCGAAGTTTAAGTTAAAAGACATTTGAACTTTGAATTGACAGGGAGGCCAAAGATTCAGAAAAGATTCTCTCAAGACATGAGGAGTAAGTTGTGTGTTCATGGTGTGTGTTTTGTGTGCATGAATGGGAATTTGTAATTGTTGAATTCTAGGTGAATTCTTGTCTTTGAAAATCATTGTCAACAGAAGATCAAGCTGCAGATATATATGTTTAAAACTTAAAGTAGAAAGCTAGTTAAATATTTCTAACAACTAGTTTTAATGTTCATGGATATATTTTATGTAAGTTACCTTTTGCATCATATATGAAAAGAGCCATGTTAAGTACCAATTGGAGATTGTGAATCAGTTTGGGGAAGAGGTTTTTGTGGATTCTTTCAGTTTTTGTGGATTCTTACTACAAAAGAAAAAAAATTGACTTCTGGGGAATTAGACTGATTTTCTTATCTAGTTTTTTAAAGACTAGAATGCTAAAAACAAAAATATGAAGAGATTAAAATTGCTTATTGTTAAATTGATCTGTGAAAACATTGTTACTAGAAATTGAGTAGGACTTGAGGCCTTTCTTCCAGAAAACAAGGACTTGATTGTCAGGCCTATATTAGGTTCTGAACCTTAATGCCATGTATTTGTACTTATTAAAAATTGTTTCAATGAAAAGCATAGTAATAATATGAACTCCTGGTCTAGTTGGGAGTTCTTCCATTTGAAAAATTGTGATATTTGCATGAAACAGTTTGAATCTTTTTATTTTTTCAGTTTCCCTTCCACCGGATAGAATTGAAGCTAGAATTTTCCCTTTGGATAAAGGAATAAAAAAATGAAAATGTTATTTGTAAATTGATGTTTAGTAACTAGAGATAAACTTGAAATACTAGAATATGTTATAATATAATATAATATAATATAATATAATATAATATAATATATATAATATAACACAATATAATACAATATAATACTGGGTCTTATATTAATTTTTGCTCCAAAAGGCGCATTAGAGCTGATGGTCTGCCTAGGTCTTATTTTCAGGGAAATACGGTATATACATTTGTAATAGATAAAAAAAAAAATAAACCAGATTGCAAATCTTTTTTTTCTTTCTTCTTCTTTTTTTTTTTAATGCTTAAGCCATGTACCAAGATTTTGGTCCAAATTGTGTAGAATAAATTAAACTTAAATTATATTCTATTAACCAATATGAGTGTATTTCTGTAAGCATAGTTATGTCAAAATAAAGTTTTAAAAAGCAAAGAAAAAAAAGCAAAAAACAAGAAAGAAAGAAAGAACAGAACAAAACTCCAGAAAAAGAACTAAACATAATGGAGACAAGCAACCTACCAGATGCAGAGTTCGAAACACTGGTTATAAGGATGCTCAATGATCTCAGTGAGACCTTCAACAAAGAGTTAGGAAACATAAAAATGGAGATAGAAACAATAAAAAAAGAACCAGTTAGAAATGAAGAATACAAAAACTGAAGTTAAGAATATATTAGAGGGAATCAACAGTAGAGTAGATGAAGCAGAGGATCAAATCAGTGACTTAGAAGATAATACCTTATCAGAATGATAAAATGAAAAAAGAATCCCAAATAATGAGTATAGTTTAAGAAGCCTCTGGGACAACATCAAGCGTACCAACATTCACATCATAGGGGTACAAGGAGGAAAAGAGAGAGGGCAAGGAATTGAAAACCTATTTGAAGAAATAGTGACTAAAAACTTCCACAACCTGGTGAAAGAAATAGAAATATTTGTACAAGTCCAGGAAGTGCAGAGAGTCCCAAACAAGATGAAACCAATGAGGCCAACACCAAGAGACATCCTTATTAAAAGGCCAAAGGTTAAAGAAAAAGGGAGAATCTTAAAAGCAGCAAGAAAAGCAGTTAGTTACATACAAGGGAGCTCCCATAAGACAGTCAGTTGATTTCTCAATAGAAACTTTACAGGCCAGAAGGAATTGGCATGAAATATTCAAAGTGAGGAAAAGCAAGGACCTGAATCCAAGATTACTTTAACCAGCAAAGCTATCATTTAGAATCAAATGACAGATAAAGAGCTTCTCTGACAAAAAAAGCTAAAAGAATTCATCATCACCAAACCAGTATTATAAGAAATGTTAAAGGGTCTTCTTTAAGAAGGAAAAGAAAAAAAAAGATAAAAAATATGAATAATAAAATGGCAGTAACTACATATCTATCAACAATTACTTTAAATGTAAATGGATTAAATGCTCTAATCAAAAGACAGCATGGCTGAATGGATAAGAAAACAAGGCTCCTACAAATGGTGCCTACAAGAGACTCACTTTGGATTGACAGACACACACAGACTGAAAATAAAGGGATGGAAAAATATATTTCATGGAACCAAACAAACAAAAAGGTTGGGTAGCAATAGTTAAACCAGACTAAATAGACTTTAAAACAAAGTCTATAACAAGAGACATAGAAGGACCTAGTAATTCCACTTCTGAGTATTAATAAAAAAAAATAGATATGTGCATCTATATGTTCATTGCAGCATTATTTATAATAGCCAAGATATGGAAGCAACTGGGTCGATCAATGGATGAATGGATAAAGAAGAAGTGGTACATATATACAATGAAATATTACTCAGCCATAAAACAGAATGAAATCTTGCCATCTGCAACAACATGGATGGACCTAGAAGGTATTGTGCTAAGTGAAATAAGCCAGAGAAAGACAAATGCCATATTATTTCAATTATATGTGGAATCTAATAAACAGAAAGGATGAACAAACAAAACAGAAAACAATTCATAGATACAGAGAATATCTTGATGGTTGCAAGATGGGAGGGAGGTTCAGGGATGGGTGAAAAAAGGGAAGGGAGTAAGAAGTACAAATTGGTAGTTATAAAATAGTCATGGGGATGTAAAGTATAACATAGGGAATATAGTCAATAATATTGTAATAACTATGTATGGTGTCAGATGGATACTAGATTTATCAGGGTGATCATTTTGTAAGTTATATAAATGTCCAATCACTATGGTGTACACCTGAAACTAATACATTACATGTCAAGTGTAATTGGAAAAAAATATTTTAAAAAGATTACTGACAGAAATAGTACTAAAAGTATTTTTTTGCTTTGATTTACAATATTTTTAATTTTTAAAAATATCATAAAATAAAATTGACTTTTGGGGATTGATTCTATGAATTTTAACATATGTATAGATTCATGTAACCATCTCTCTAGAAAATTCCCTTGTGCTATCCTTTTATAGTCAACACTGTCCTCCTACCCATATTCGTTGATTTTATTTTTAAATGTCCTTCCCAATATTTTAAGAGAATGGATTAAGAAGATTAATTTGATTCAATCACTTGTTTTAGACTTCATACCATATTCTCCCCACTGTGGTAGGTTCTGCAGGCTATATAAGGAGTATCATATGTAGACCAGGGCTTTAACAATGTTATAATATGATTGGAAAGATAAGCTTAATACGTCAGAAGAAATTAGAGGGCCATATAAGACACTGTACAAGAAAATGCTAATTTGGTACACAGCAGGAGATGGAAAAAGCATCTGTCTAGGCTGGACTATTGGCTTCTGCAACCAAATGACACATGACTTGTATGTGTCTATATCTTTCTGTGTGAAGACAGATTGGAATGTATTTAGAAATGTAAAGAGTTAAGTTTCACCTCTGAAAGTGACATATTAGTTTAAACAGATAAAAGAAAATCACATGCTTGTGAGAATATTTATACAAAAGACTTCAGGATCTACAATCAAGGAAATCTACTTAAGTACAAACATTTATTATTTTACTTTTACAAGATGTGGGGAGACATATGACTGCCAAATATCTTTGCTCTGTGTCCAGGGAAATTGAACAAAGCTGACATCTAGATATCTATTGCAGAAGTTTGACTATAATTTTCCATTATGAATACAGTTCATGGAAATTCTGAACATATGGCTCTCATCAGTGATCTATGAGGAGGTGATGGAATGTAAGTTTGGGAAGACAAGAGGAAGGCCAAGTCTCTGACTGTGAAGCAAGAGACAGCTGGACACCATATGTGTGTTTAGACTTGGAGCCAACTTTATGTCATGGGAGTAGGCAGTTACCCAAGACTCATGATTTGTAAGATGTGGGGAAAGGATATTCTTTTGCCAAATTCTTCCCTTGCAGGCAGGCCCCAAGGCCTGAACTTTCCATTAGAGAAAGAAACAAAATATTGTGTGTTCTGGAGCCCCTCTTAAAAATATAAGGAGCTGGATGGGGAGGAACACCAACACATGAAGCTGGAGTTATCAGAGATTTGCTATGGGGCAATTTATCTAATTAGTCTAGCAGAACTGGAGGGAAGAGTGTGACCCATGGGATAGGGTAGGTCTGTGTGTGTATATGTGTGTGTGTGTGTGTGTGTGTGTATCTGTGTACATGTGTGTATGTGTGCATGTGTGTGCAGTTTGTGTGTGTATCTATGTGCATGTGTGTGCATTCTGTGAGTCAGTGTGTTGGCAAAAACTGGCCCCATATAGGTTAGAATGGTAGAATTTAGTACACATGTACATATCTCAGCTCATTGGCTGTATATTTGGCGTCTGCAATGGTTTACTCTGCCAGGTGTCAGGCATCTCTAGTATTAGCCAGCGTACAGGTTAAGCACAGAGATTTCCTAAGAATCGGTCAGGAATATCTCAAAGGGCTTTCTTAAACACCCTCCAGCCAGCCCGCATAGAAAGTGGGGGTAAAGTCAAGAGTGTGAAGCATCTGATATGAATGGAGAGATTAGCCATTATAGAAATTGTTACTTCTCTAGAAATATCACAGATATTTAGGTTAGAAGCAGGACATCTAGTGTGGATAATGACTGCCAGAAGCCTTGCCCTTTCTCAGCAAATGAGGTGATATGGAAAACAAAGCTTTCTGATTGTGTCCTCTCTACCTTACACTGCAGGTATCATCCTGCCTTGCATCCTGAAAACTGACCTTACTTCCCCAAACAAAATTGTCTGTGTCCTCTTTCCAAGTTAATTTTATCAATGAGTCCAACCTCAGTAAGCTGGGAAAACACATAAAGCTCCTTTTTATTTTGAACTTGAAGGAAAATGTACGCTAAAAAGCTGTGAAGGTGGGCAAAATCTCAATAAATGTTGGACTTGACTATTTGAACTGTACAAGTAAAATCAGTCCAGAGGCTGTCTAAACCTCAGAATATAGGAGTACTGGACCTATAAAGAGGGAGCTTTATGGAACTTAAAGTCTAGGGCCAAACCTAATGCCGTTGACACCTTTTTGACACCTCTTATCATTTCACAATCCCATCTTACTTTGGTAATTCTACAACTGAGCCTTTTGTCTTCAGAGAGAAATGTGCTTTTCAAATTGGTTTGGGGTAAAGAAAATCAACAAAACCTCATGTGGGTGTGGTGTTGGCTTTTCTGAATTCAATATTGGATGGAAAATTCAGATTACTTCTCAGTTTGAATCATCTGAAAAAATTGGATTTCCTCATTTACAGGTGGAAAATTTATTGTGCCTATTAATTTCTTCAGATGATGACATTTAAAGGCAAAAGTGATAACGGTACTGGGAAGCTGTACCTGGGGATCATGAGCTTTATGGTACTGGGCAGAGAGCTACCGCTGCAGTTGTGTGAATTGGCTTTGTCAAAGACAGAAGCCAGGGTGCCGGTATAGTTTCCCTATAGATTTATAATGGAAATTTCCCATTACAGCTTGGCATTAGATGTATTGGAGATTCATAAATAGCAATCTTGGGACCTGAGACCTGCTTTCTGCTAAACGAATGGATGCTTGTAACTTTTGGGTGGCATCTAGGGATGGAGACCCCAGAAGCTTTCTCAGCAGCTTGTTCCATTTCCAGGGAGGTTAAGAAACTGTTTCCAACCATGTCTCTTCTTTTTGAATTTTGCAAATTTCTCCTTGGTCATTGTTTTATTTGTATTGAGAATAACTTCTCAGCATTGTCCTCATTAAATCCCTTCACGGACTATTGGACCACACTCCTCACGTCTTCTCCAAAGTAAATAACTTTCTGTAGTAACAACATAGGCTTTACTCAATTTACTCCAGAAGAAATGTGTCTTTAGGCTTCTTGCTTTTATAATAATAATAATAATAATAATAATAATAATAATAATAATAATAATTTTTTAAAAAGCTAAGACATCGAATACTTACCAATTGCCAGGCAGTGTGCTAACGATTTTACATGTATTACTTCATTTTATCTTCCTGATAATCCAGCGGGGGTATAAATTGTTATTTTGCCATCTTAAAGGTAAGTAAACTGAAACTGCAAGTTGATTTGCACAGGTTCACACTGTTTGTTTAACTCATATTTTTCTATGATGCTCTATAGCGTCTTTATTTATTAAGACTACTCTGGTTTCCTTCTTTGTTTATTTTTCATATATATATATATATATATATATATATATATATATATATATATATATATATATTTGAGTGTAAATTCATACATACAAGGTGGGACAATTAAATCCACAAACTCATCCTAGAAAAAGTGCTACATAACTCATTGCTGAGTATCACCAGTCATTTTTGAAGTACTGCCCTTGGGAAGCTATGTACCGATGCCAGCTCCTAGTCCACCCTTCAATGCAATTTTGGAACTCTTTTTCTGGAATGGCCATCAGAGCTGTCATCGTATTACCCTGGATGTCCTGAATGTCATCAAAATGCCTTCCTTTCAATATTTCCTTTATCTTCGGGTAAAGAAAGAAGTCATTGGGGGCCAGATCTGGTGAGTAGGGAGGCTGTTCCAATACAGTTATTTGTTTATTGGCTAAAAACTCCCTCACAGACAGTGTCGTGTGAGTTGGTGCGTTGTTGTGATGCAAGAGCCATGGAATGTTGGCGAAAAGTTCAGGTTGTCTAATTTTGTCATGCAGCCTTTTCAGCACTTCCAAATACTAAACTTGGTTAACTGTTTGTCCAGTTGGTACAAATTCATAATGAAAAATCTCTCTGGTATCAAAAAAAGGTTGACAATATTATTACACAAGTTCACAAACTTGATTGTTAGACCAATATATACGTACGAGGTGGGATAAAAGCATATGGTGAATGTATAAATAAAAAGCAGTTCATTCCAGTAAAAGACACATTGCCATTAATCTCCCTGAAAATACTTCCCCTTGCTTCAAACACATTTATCCCATCATTCTTGCCACTTTCTGAAGCAGTTCGGGAAGTCTTATTTTTGAGTGTCTTTATTTGCACTGTCGTGGCTGCTTCGATGTCCTGAATTATTTTGACTTTGGGGAAGAGCCAAAAGTCGCACTGTGCCAGATCGGTGAATAAAGTGGATGGGGAAACACTGTAATGTTTTTATTTGACAGAAATTGCCATACACCAGAAGTGATATGTGTCACAGAGCATTATCCTGATGGAGGATGACTTGTGGCACACTTTAAAATACATCTTCTCTCCACCATAGCTCAAACCCAACTACCTGCACCGAACAAGTAGAAACTTGTCACAAACTGTTACTAAGGTTTGATGTACCACTTCCTGAATTGAAGATCCCTGCCTTTCTGTTGGATGGCACTGGGCAGCAGCATTCATTGCATTTTGTGACCACAATGGAAGGGCTCCATGTCACATATCGCTTCTGGTATATGGCAGTTTTTGTCAAATAAAAATAATACAGTATGTTCTCATCCACCTCATTCACCGGATCTGGCACTGTGCAACTTCTGGCTCTTCCCCAAAGTCAAAGTGACCATGAAAGGTAATTGTTTAGAATCAATTCAAGATATTGAGGCAGCCATGACAGCACAACTAAAGACACTCATGAAAGAGGACTTCCAGAACTGCTTCAGAAAGTGGCAAGAATGATGGGATAACAGTGTTTGAAGCTAGGGGGAGTATTTTGAGGGGGATTAATGACAATGTGTCTTTTACTGTAATAATTATTTATTTAAACATTCACCATAGGTTTTGATCACACTTTGTATATGTGTGTATATGTGTGTGTATATATATATAAATGTGTGTACATATATGTGTGTTTGTGTATATCTATCATATCTATCATCTGTCTATCATCTATCTATTATCTATATATCTATCTTTCATCTAACTATGATTACTGGTAAATTTGTTAAATGTGTGCTATGCTATTTTGTGCCATGCTGAGGTATTAACACTATTAAAAAGAAAGAGTAGCTGACCTTCATCTATACTGAAATTATTCCCTTAGGAATATTCCATGTCTCTTTTCCATTAATAAGCCACCTTGAAGAACAAATTAGTGCTATGAGGATGCTACATTAAGTATTAAAGTGCTAAAGGCAAAGGAATTTTAATATTTTCACCTTTATCCACATTCGTCATAATTTATAAAATTTTACAGTAGTTCCTACTCTGTGCCTTGCCCACCAGTAGGTCAGGTGGTAACAAAATAGGAACCATTATAGGAAGCTGTCAGGTGGTAACAAAATAGGAACCATTACATATCCCAGTGAATGGACTGTAGGCTACTTTGCAGCTTTTTATGGTCTGGTAGAAGGAATAAGCATAAGCCTACATTGGAGGTGAAAACATACCAGGCTGCACATGGTATTTGTGCTGTAGGTATGTTTCCAGAGTTGCTCCTTGTCCTTGGAGGACTGAGGAATACAGACAGAAAAGTATACATTTTCAGGGGACTAAAGTGGCTGGGAAGTCAGGGAGTGAGGAGAAGGCACTTATTTTTTAAATTAAAGTTTATTGGGGTGACAATTGTTAGTAAATTTACACAGATTTCAGGTGTACAATTCTGTAATATATCATCTATATCTCACATTGTGTGTTCAGCACCCAGAGCCAGTTCTCTTTCCATCACCATATATTAGACCCCGTATACCCTCTTCTAGAGCCCCCTCCCCTCTTACCCTCTGGTAACCCCTAAACTATTGTACTATTGTCTATGTCTATGAGTTTTTGTTTCTTTATTTGTTTGTCTTGTTTTTTGTTGTTTTCAGTTTTACATACCACATATCAGTGAAATCATATGGTTCTCTCCTTTTTCTGTCTGACTTATTTCACTTAGCATTATAATCTGAAGATCCATCCATGTTGTCACAAATGGTCCTATTTCATTTTTTCATATCACTGAATAATATTCCATTTTGTATATATACCACAACTTCTTTATCCATTCATATATTGAAGGACACTGGTTAATTCCATGTCTTGGCCACTGTAAATAAAGCTGCAATGAACATTGGAGCACACATGTCTTTATAGATAAATGTTTTCAGATTTTTTGGGTAGATACCCAGGAGAGGGATTGTTGGGTCATATGGCAATTCTATTTGTAATTCTTTGAGGAACCTCCACACTGCCTTCCATAACGGCTGCACCAGTCTGCATTCCCACCAACAGTGTATGAGGGTTCCTTTTTCTCCACAGCCTCTCCAACATTTGTTACTATTTGTCTTGTTGATGATAGCCATTCTGACTGGGGTGAGGTGATATCTCATTGTGGTTTTGATTTGCATTTCTCTGATGATTAGTGATATTGAGCATTTTTTCAGATGTCTATTTGCCATTTGTATGTCCTCTTTGGAGAAATGTCTCTTCAGGTCGTCTGCCCATTTTTCAATTGGGTTGTTTGTTTTTGTTGTTGAGTTGCATGAGTTCCTTGTATATTCTGGATACTAGCCCCTTATCGGAGGCACTGTTTGCAAAAATCTTCTCCCATTCAGTTGGTGGCCTCTTTATTTTGTCAATGGTTTCTTTTGCTGTGCAGAAGCTTTTAAGTTTCATATAGTCCCATTTATTTATTTTAGCTTTTACTTCCATTGCCTTTGGAGTCAAGTTCATAAAATGCTCTTTGAACCCAAGGTCCATAAGTTTAGTACCTATGTTTTCTTCTATGCAGTTTATTGTGTCAGATCTTATGCTTAAGTCTTTGATCCATTTTGAATTAACTTTGGTACATGGTGACAAATAGCAGTCCAGTTTCATTCTTTTGCACGTGGCTATCCAATTCTCCCAGCACCATTTATTGAAGAGGCTGTCTTTGCTCCATTGTATGTTTTTAGCTTCTTTGTCAAAAATTATCTGTCCATATTTATGTGGTTTTATTTCTGGGTTCTCAATTCTATTCCATTGGTCTATGTGTCTGTTTTTCTGCCAATACCATGCTGTTTTGATTATTGTAGCCCTGTAGTACAAGCCAAAGTCAGGAAGTGTGATACCTCCATTATTGTTCTTTTTCTTAAGATTGCTTTGGCTATTCGGGTCTTTTGTGGTTCCAAACAAATCTGATGATTTTTGTTCTATTTCTTTAAAATATGCCATTGGGATTTTGATGGGGATTGCATTGAATCTGTATATTGCTTTGGGTAATATGGCCATTTTAACTATGTTGATTCTTCCAATCCATGAGCACGGAATGTCTTTCCATTTCTTTGTGTCTTCTTCAATTTCTTTCAAAAATGTCTTATAGTTTTCAGCATATAGGTCTTTCACATCCTTGGTTAAGTTTATTCCTAGGTATTTTATTCTTTTGCTGCAATTGCAAAAGGAATTGTTTTTGTATTTCTTTTTCTGAGATTTCATTGTTAGTATATAGGAAGGCAATGGACTTTTGTGCGTTGATTTTGTAGCCAGCAACTTTACTGTATTCGTTGATTGTTTCTAATAGCTTTTTGGTGGAGTCTTTAGGGTTTTCTATATATAGCATCATGTCATCTGCAAAGAGTGATAATTTAACTTCTTCATTCCCAAATTGGATGCCTTTTATTTCTTTCTCTTGCCTGATTGCTCTGGCAAGGACTTCCAACACTATGTTGAAAAGCAGAGGTGATAGGGGACATCCCTGTCGTGTTCCTGAACGTAGAGCAAAGGGCTTCAGTTTTTCTCCATTAATTATGAGATTAGCAGAGGGCTTGTCATATATGGCCTTTATTATGTTAAGGTATTTTCCTTCTATACCCATTTTATTAAGTGTTTTAATCATAAATGGATGTTGTATCTTGTCAAATGCTTTTTCTGCATCAATTGATATAATCATATGATTTTTGTCCTTTATTTTGTTTATGTGATGTATCACATTCATGGATGCGTATGTTGAACCATCCTTGTGCCCCGGGGATGAACCCCACTTGGTCGTGATGAATAATCTTTTTAATGCATTGTTGTATTCGATTTGCTAGAATTTTATTTAGGATTTTTGCATCGGTATTCATTAGAGATATTGGTCTGTAGTTTTCCTTTTTTGTGCTGTCCTTACCAGGTTTTGGTATCAGGGTAATGTTGGCCTCATAAAATGAGTTAGGGAGTACTGTCTCTTCTTCAATTTTTTGGAAGAGTTTGTGCAGGATTGGTATTAGATCCTCTTTGAAGGTTTGGTAGAATTCACTAGTGAAGCCATCTGGTCCCGGACTTTTGCTTTTGGGAAGGTTTTGGATGACTGATTCAATTTCAATTTGGATGACTGATTACTGGTGATCGGTCTGTTTAGATTTTCCAGTTCTTCATGGTTCAGCCTTGGAAGGCTATATGTTTCTAAGAACTTGTCCATTTCTTCTAGGTTGTTGAATTTGGTGGCATATAGTCCTTCATAGTATTCTTGGATGATCCTTTGTATTTCTGTGGTGTCCGTGATAACTTGCCCTTTTACGTTTCTGATTTTGTTAATCAGTGTCTTCTCTCTTTTATCTTAGTAAGTCTAGCCAAGGGTTTGTCAATTTTGTTAATCTTTTCAAAGAACCAGCTCTTTGTCACATTAATTTTTTCTATTGTCTTTTTGTTCTCTATTTCATTTAGTTCTGCTCTAATTTTTGTTATTTCCTTTCTTCTGCTGACCTTGGGTTTTACTTGTTCTTCTTTTTCTAGTTCTTTAAGGTGTAACATGAGGTTATTTATTTGGGAGTTTTCTTGTTTCTTGAGATAGGCCTGTAATGAGATAAATTTCCCTCTTAAAACTGCTTTCGCTGCATCCCAAAAATTTTGGTAGGATGTATTTTCATTGTCATTTGTTTCTATGTATCTTTTGATCTCTCCTCTAATTTCTTCTTTGACCCAGTCCTTCTTTAAAAGTATGTTGTTTAATCTCCATGTATTTGTGTTTTTTCCCGCTTTCTTTTTACAGTTGATATCCAATTTCAAAGCCTTGTGATCAGAGAATATGCATGGTATGATTTCAATCTTCTTAAATTTGTTGAGACTGATTTTATGTCCCAATATATGGTCTATCCTTGAGAATGTTCCATGTACACTAGAAAAGAATGTATAGTCTGATGTTTTAGGATGAAGTGCTCTATAAATGTCAATTATGTCCATTTCATCTAATGTGTCATTTAGGGCTACTATTTCGTTATTTATTTTCTGTTTGGATGATCTATCCATAGCTGTCAATGATGTATTTAAGTCCCCTAGTATAATTGTGTTTTGGTCAATTTCTCCCTTTAGTTCTGTTAGTAGTTGCTTGGTGTATTTCGGTGCTCCCTGATTGGGGGCATAAATATTGATGACTGTTATGTCTTCTTGTTGTACAGTCCCTTCACCATTATGAAATGTCCATCTTTGTCTCTTGTTATCTTTTTCACCTTGAAGTCTGTTTCATCTGATATCATTATGGCTACACCTGATTTTCTCTGGGTACCATTTGCTTGGAGTGTCAATTTCCACCCTTTCACTTTGAGTCTATGCTTGTCCTTGTAGCTGAGATGTGTCTCTTGGAGACAGCATATGGTTGGGTTTAGTTTTTGATCCAATCTGCTACTCTGTGCCTTTTTATTGGTGAGTTCAGTCCATTTACATTTAGGGTGATTATTGATATGTGAGGATTTCCTGTCATTCTATCTTTAGTTTTCTGGTAAGGCTGTGTCTCCATTGTTTCTTTGCCTTTTGTTGTTGTCTATTATTTCTGTGTGGTGGTATTCTATGATGTTTCCTCTGTTTCTTCTTTTATTTCAGTATATATTTCAATTCTGGATTTATTTTGAGTGGTTACCCTTAAGTTTATGTAAAAGAAAGTTTGATATTTAGAGTATTCCATTTTCTTCAGCACGCTTACTTTCTCCATTCCCATATTCCGTTCAGGCCTTTACTCTCCCCTTTTTGAGTTTTGGTTGCCACAAATTGTCCCTGTTGATGGTGGTCGAATAGCCTCCTTTAGTATTTCTTGTAGTGCAGGTCGTGTATTAGAAAATTCCTCAGCTTCTGTATGTCTGGAAAGGTCTTTATTCCTCCTTCATATCTAAAGGATATCTTTGCTGGATATATTATTCTTGGCTCATGATTTCTCTCTTTCAATAGTTTGAATATTTGGTTCCACTCCTCCTGGCTTGTAGAGTTTCTGCTGAAAAATCTGATGATAATCTAATGGGCTTTCCTTTGTAAGTTACCGCCTTCTTTTCCCTGGCTGCCTTGAGGATTCTTTCTTTGTCGTTGATTTTAGACAGCTTCAATACAATGTGCCTTGGAGAAGGCCTGTTGGGATTGAGGTAACTAGGTGTTCTATTTGCTTCTTGGATTCGAGGGTCCAGTTCTGTCCACAAATTTGGGAAGTTCTCATCGACAATTTGTTTGAATATATTCTCTGTTCCCTCTCTTTCTTCTCCTTCTGGTATGCCCATTATTCTTATATTGCTCTTTCTGATGGAGTCAGAAAGTTCTTGTAGAGTTCTTTCATTTCTTTTAAGTCTCAAGTCTCTTTCTTCTTCTATCTGTGTCATTTCCAGGTTTCTATCTTCGATGTCACTGATTCTTTCCTCCATCTGGTCAACTCTACTACCTAAGCTGGTTATTTCATTCTTAATTTCTTCTATTGAGTTCTTAATCTCCAGAAACTCTATTTGGTTCTTTTTAAAGATTTCAATCTCTTTCGTAAAATGCTCATGCTGTTCTTTGATTGAGTTTCTGAGTTCATTTAACTGCCTATCTGTGTTTTCTTGTATCTCGTTGAGTTTTTTCAGAACTGCAATCTTTAATTCTCTGTCACTTAAGTCACATATTTCTGTATCTTTAAGTGCCTTCTCTGGAGATTTTTCACTTTCTTTCTGAGCTATCTTGTTGCCTTGGTTATTCATGGAGATTACTGGTTTACTCTTTCTCTTCCTAGACATCTACAGGAGTGACTTCTGCAACAGGTTGATAGGAATAGGTCTTTCTTTTGTTTTCCAGTACTTGTTGGTATAATGTCTTATTATTTCTCCAACTGCAATTTGTTTTTCTTCTCCCACACGGTAGTGCTGTTTTCTCTGCACGATTCCTGCTTCTCACACAATGGGGGGATTCCCTGGAGACGGGCTTCTCCTCTGTTAATAGTTCATCTAGGTCACAGGGCGCAGTGTCCAGGTGGGTATGTGGAGAGTTTTTGATGTTCCCAAGCTCTTCCAGCTCCTGATTCAGAGCCCGTATGTTTCAGCAGTTCTGTTTACTCCTGCAGGGATCCGCCCAGATAGGTGGGGTCAGGGGCGGGGTAAGTTGTGAGAGGTGGCCCAGAGCAATGGCGGCAACCACCACCACAGCCGGTCCTGCTTCCACAGCTCCCTCCCTTTGCCGGAACTAGTTGGGCTGTGAATTTGTGTCTGCGTCCCACAGTTCTCAAAACAGCAAATTTTCTGTTGTTTTGATCTGACACTGCTACTGATTCGCTTCTAGCACCGGGCAGGTGGGGGCAGGGCGAGCTCTGGAGGGATGGGAGGGGGCGGCTAGTCTCAGTGCCTAAGGCTCCGTTCTCTGCTCGGCAGTGCGGGCTTAAACCACCGTTTTCAGCCTTTTTCCCTCAGTCTTTTCTCCGAGGTCTCTGCCGTGAGCGTTGGGTTCAGCCGTGGTATATGCTGTCCCCTCTGCCCTGTGGGCCACAAGTGGAGCCCTAGCAGTCCAAGTTCTTTCCTCACTCGCAACTGCGGTAGTTCCGGGAAGCAGCGAGCTCGGAGCACTGAGCTAGGTCTGCGTCCTGCGCCCGCGCGGCTCCGTCTCCGTGCACTTCTCCCTTTCCTCCTCCCTCCACTGGCGCGAATCTCCCACCTCTAGGTGATTTCTGTCCGTAGTGGGCCTCTTCGTCTTGCCTGTCTGCTGTGCAGGGAGTCCTTTGTGGAGTTTTTGTTGTTTGATTCGTTGTAAATTCCAGGGTAGCTTTACAGAGGCTCACCTCACGCCGCCATTTTTCCGGAAGTCCTGTGTTCTTTTTCATTGGTGAGTTCAGTCCATTTACATTTAGGGTGGTTATGGATATGTGAAGATTTCCTGTCATTCTATCTTTGTTTCTCTGGTAAGACTGTGTCTCCATTGTTTCTTTGCCTTTTTGTTGTTGTCTATTCTTTCTGTGTGGTGGTATTCTATGATTTTTCCCTCTGTTTCTTCTTTTATTATGTTTTATATTTTAGTTCTGTATTTTCTTTGAGTGGTTACCATTAAGTTTATGTAAATAATGTTTCATATTTAGAGCATTCCATTTTCTTCAGCATGCTTACTTTCTCTGTTCCCATACTCTGGTTCAGGCCTTACTCTCCCCTCTTTTATGTTTTGGTTGTCAAAAATGTGCCTTGTAGAAGGCCTGTTGGGATTGAGGTAATTAGGTGTTCTATTTGCTTCTTGGATTTGAGGATCCAGTTCTGTCCACAAGTTTGGGAAGTTCTCATCAACAATTTGTTTGAATATATTCTCTGTTCCCTTGTCTCTTTCTTCTCCTCCTGGTATGCCAATTATTCTTATATTTTTCTTTCTAATGGAGTCAGAAATTACTTGCAGAGTTCTTTCATTTATTTTAAATCTCAAGTCTCTTTCTCTTCCATTTGTGTCATTTCCAGATTTCTATCTTTGATGTCGCTGATTCTTTCGTCCATCTGGTCAACTCTACTACCTAAGCTGGCTATTTCATTCTTCATTTCTTTCATTGAGTTCTTAATCCCCAGAAATTCTTTTTGGTTCCTTTCAAAAAATGCAGTCTCTTTGGTAAAATGTTCATTTTTGTCTTTGATTGTGTTTCTGAGTTCATTACACTGCCTGTCTATGTTTTCTTGCATCTCATTGAGTTTTTTCAGAACTGCAATCTTGAATTCACTGTCATTTAGGTCACATATTTCCATATCTTTAAGTTCATTTTCTGGAGACTTTCCATTTTCTTCCCGAGCTGTATTTTTACCTTGGTTATTCATGGCAATTCATATTTAATTGTTTCTCTCCCTAGTCATCTACAGGAGTGGGATTCTGCAACTGTTTGATAGAAAGAGGTCTTTCTTTTGTTTTCCAGTAGTTTTTTGTAGAATGTTTTATTTTCTCCCCGAATGCAGCCTTTTTTCTCTCTCACACTGTAGTGTTATATTTCCTCTGCATTATTCTAGCTTCTCACACAATGGGGGGATTCCCGGTGGGTGGGCTTCCTCTCTGTGAACAGTTCGCCTGAGTCATAGGGTGCCATCTCCGTGGGGGGATGTGTAGAGTTTCTGAAGTTCCAAAACTCTTCTTGCACCAGATTCAGAGCCCGTGTTTCAGCAGCTCTGTTTACTGCTGCATGGATGCGCCCAGATATGTGGGGACAGAGGTGGGGTGGGTTGTGAGAGGTGGCCCAGAGCAGTGGTGAAGACCACCACCACAGCCGGTCCTGTTTCCATGGCTCCCTCCCCTTTACCAGAACTAGTTGGGTTGCAAGTCATGTTGCGGACCACAGTTCTCAGAACTGCAAATATTCTGTTGTTTGATCTGACACTGCTACTGTTCTGCTTATAGCACTGGGCAGGTGGGGGCAGGGTGAGCTCTTGGGGGGGTAGGAAAGGGGCGGCTAGTCTCAATGCCTAAGACTTCCATTCTCTGCTCCACAGTGTGGGCTTAAACCACCATTTTCAGTCTTCTTTCCTCAGTCTTTGCTCCAAGGTCTCTGCTGTGAGTGAGCTTTGGGTTCAGCTGTGTTATACTCTTTCCCCTCAGCTCTGTGGGCCATAATTGGAGCCCTAGCAGTCCGAGTTCTTCCCTCTCCCACAGCTGCAGTAGTTCTGTAATGCCGGGACCTCGGAGCACTGAGCTAGGTCTGCCTCCTTTGCCTGCACAGCCCCATCTCCGCACTTCTCTCTTCCCTCCTCCTGCTTGCACAATTTGCCTACCTTTGGATGATTTCAGTGGTGCTTGTCTTAGTCTTACCCGTCATTCAAGGAGTCCTTTGTGGAGTTATAGTTGTTCAATTTGTTGTATATTCCAGGGGAGACTTCAAGAGGCATACCTCATGCTGTCATTTTTATGATATCATCCATGATAAGACATTTAGTTTAGGATTTGAAGGCAAAGATCCAAAGAGAAGTAGAGTTTTGAAGTGAATTCATTCATTTTGTATTGGAGTTGAGATGCTGGTCCCAGATTGGCACTGCTGTATGCCATGTTAGGCTGGGGATGGAAGGGAGAGCAGTAACACTTGGACCCTAAGCTTGGCTTTGCCATTGTGTAAGTGTGCAACTTTGGACAAGTTATGGCTTCTCTCTGGGCCTCAGTTTCCCTGCTTATAAGGTGGGGATGAGACTATATATACCTCATAGGCTTGTTGTAATGGTTAAGCACGTTAATAAATAGACTTAATTTATCCCTTCAAGGTTAATAAATGGGCTGCCTGAGTCTAGAGAGAGGATTAGAAATGTTTGTAATCACTAAGAAATATATGTTAGATGTGTTGTGTTCTGTATGAAATTTCTTTGTTTATTAGCTTTTCTTTCTCAGAAATGTCTGCTGTGTTCCCAAGTATGTCTGACAGTATGGAATTGAAAATATTAGTAAGTTTAGCCACTGATACTATTTTGTCTTAGCTACTCCCTCAGCCCACTTCTGAGCAGACCTAGGATGGCCTTCCCCTGGTTGAAGACACTGTGTGAGCTTCTCAACTCTCTTAATTAAATGCTCTTCCTACCACCCACCTACTTATTCAGCTTCAAAGTTCATGGCTTGCACTTAATCCGTAATCAAGTGGTCTCCAAGGTGGTAGAGGTATGGACCCCCAGAAGGTGTGCAAGATGATCTCCTTTATTGTGGGGAAAACATTAAGATTTATATTTACTTTTTATCAAAAAAGTAAGAAATTAAGTCTTACCAGTGTTTCATCTTTGGATTGACACCGCTTGCTCACTTGGATCTCTGGGTTTGACGTGTCATGTGTGTCATCAGTGCACTGAAGGAAGAATGAGTGTTTCACAATTCAAAGTGGTTCTCAGCAGTGGCCTCACTTGTTTTTGCTTTCAGTATGTTGCAACATACTGTGGTTTACCTGTGCAGGGAGAAGGTTGTGGCTTATATAATTTTAAATAATAGAATCTTTTGAATAGTTTATAAGGAGAATGGCCATAGAATATAATTTTTACCACCCAGAGGGTTCACTTGAGGAAAAGATTTTAAAAGTTGTGGAACTTAGAGATAATTTATACTCTTCGTTTAAACAATGACGGGTATTCTAAATTTGCTGACTTTCATTTGCTAAGTAGTTGGCAATAGTATGATAGCCAAAAGATATTATTATTTTTTTTAAAAAAGACTTAATTTATCCCTTCAAGGTGAATTTTAATGTGTGAAAAGTAACTGCTTAAAAAATATATTTTAAAAACAAATACTTTCTATCTTTTATGTGATTTTGTTGCTTTATCACCTAAAAAAAAAAAAAAAAAACTTCTGGTATTTGCATAAATTTTTAAAATTGGAAAAAACATTTCTAAACTTTTAAAAACTTTTCCAAATGAAAAATTTTAGTAACATTTGAACTTGTTTTTTTCAAAATATTAAGTTATCACACCTGCTGATTAGTTTGCAGACATAATGGATTGATATCCAGAAATATAGAAATTTACTAGGCAAATTACAAAAAAAAACCACCTTTGAATAATTGGAATATGAAAATTTAAAAAATGTATTCATGATGATATATTAAGCACAATGCTATACTTCTGTTTGGATCTATGTATTTTTGTGATCTCTCTTTTTCAATCAAGATATCCATTAAAACCTAGTATCAAAATAACCTAAATTTAGAACCAGTACTTTAAAGGGATGTAATAAGATTTTTGAAAATAAGGAACCATGTTAAGTCATATTGCTTTCATTTACTAAGTTATGCATATCATACTTTTAGTGAGAACAAAATTATTTTCTACCATTAATTAAAAATTTGTATTATTTTAAATACTGCTGATTTTATCTTTTCTCATCCTTTTAAAATTCATATTTTTGTGTATGTTTTTCTGAATGTATTCAGTAGATTAATATAGTTGTATTATGTATATATAAATTTATATATACTTTTACTTGGAGTATGCACAGTTTTTTAATGGGTTGCATTAAAAATTTGGAGGCCACTGAACTAAACTACCTACTTGCTCCAGACAGTTGATTGTGAACATAACCTTGAACTGCCTGCCCCAGCTGTTATTAAGGGCATGGTTAATTAATAGACATCAGGAGAGAGCTGATATTTAGGTAAGGGACATGCTAACCTCTTTCCTCCGCTTCCATGGGTGTTATGTGTTCTACTATTGGCTCATGTTAGACCACTGAAAGGCTGCATATCTAGGAGGTCTAAAGATGGGACAAAATGAAAGAGTAAAACGGTAAAGCTACTAGAGAAGGAGTGTGGGTCAATAACCAGAAAGGTAGGAATGAAATGTGGTATGCAGAGATTAACATTTTGAATGCTCTCCATCTCCACCTTGACCTCCACCATCAATCATCTCAAAATAGTATTCTATAGCACATTTCATTCCCCTTATGATACTGCCTCCAGTCACACAAAGCACACAAGACCATAAAGCAGAATCTGAAGAACTAAGTGGTATTATCTGATATTGTTCCTGAATTGTTTTATGCATGTAAGCCCTGGATAATGGAGTAATGGTTAAAAGTAAGAACATCAGACAGACTTAATTTGAATCCTGGTTCCAATCATTGCTTGCTGAATCTGTGACCTAGGGCAAGTAATTTAACCATTTTTTTGGTTAATTTAATTTTTAAAAATCTTATTTTCTTCATCCACAAAAATGAAGATGTTAATACCTACCTCTCAGGGTGGCTGGGAGGATTAAATTTATGTAAATTCATGGAAAGCACTTAGCAAGGAATCTGACATATTGCAGGTTACTCAATAACAATAGCATTATCCACCAGATTGTCACCTTCTGCTGGTTGGGGCCATGCTAGATGCTCAATGCTTCTTTCTTATACTCACAGTGCCTAACACAGAGATAAGTATATACTAGGTACTCAGTACTTGTTGAACTGAATAGAATTAGTGGGAAAGACATCAGGACAGGGTTGATATAGGAATCTAGTGCAAACTGAGTATGGAGAACTTCAACAAATTTACTTTCCTATCCCTGCTAAAATAACTTATTTTGGAAAGGCATTCTGATTTTTTTCCCCTCAAATCTGTTACAACAACTTTTTGTATATTTATAAAACTTTCATACTTTTAGAAGGAACATTAAAATCTTCCCATTTCCATCAGTGGTTATCACTTTTCTCTTTGTCAGTGAAGTTTGACTCTGTCCTCTCCTTCAACCCTAATATGACAATGCAAGCAAGATAATTATGCTGTATTTTCTGTATAAACACCATTCAAAAATGTCTCCTCCCTGTCTTCTAGAGAAGCCCAAACTCCTGAACCTGAGACCGAAAGCCTGACATTTAACTTGGCCCCATCTTGTCTATCCAAATCTGTTTCCTACCATGACTCGTGCTCTAACCAGATGGGTCTTACCATTAGGTCTAAGCACTATGTACAACTCAAACTCTTAGCTTTTCCTTTTGGTAGGTTAAGATCTCCCATCCCCAAATATGAGGCTTAATCTAGCTGCTAAATAACCCACTGAGTTCTTCTCTGATGCTCACTAGCTATATTGTTCATTTGGAATCTTAGCTATTTAAGTATGATATGTATGTACTTGTTTTCCACAAATGAGATTTGATCTAATTAAAGGCAGGGAGACTTACCCTCTATCCCCATAGTGCCATGTATTCTACAGAGCACATAGTAAGTGATTAATTAAGATAAAGAACCATGAAAATGCTTTGTAAACCTAAATATAAGGGATTATAAAAAATATTCATAAATATAATAATAATTTACTGAATACCTGCTGTGTTGGATAACTGGGATGGATCTAAGAAATGTGTAACTATGTTTTAGGGACTCTCAAAAATTCCTGGGGAGGGAAGTTTGGCAAAAGACTAGATTTTCTGCAGTTAAGTGTGATGAATGCTCAAACTTGGTCATTAAAGCATTGTGTGACTTCACAGACCAGTGAAATCAGAGATGTTTAGGTTGTAACTGTACTATCCTAATTGAAGAAAGAATGCACCCATTAGAAGGAATTTGTTAATATCTGTATTGCTCACCATTACATATTAGTGCCTAGAACAGAGTCTGGCATATAGACGGCTCTAAGTGAACCCTGTTGAATGAATAAAGGTGAAGCTTCTGAGAAATTGAGTTTACTCTGGGTATGCTGACAAAGTAAAGCTCTTGGGATCATAAGCTTGTAGGTGAGACAATGGTAAATTTGCAAGGTTGCTGTTGTTCCAAAAGCTTTCTTGGAAAACACACAGACAGGCTCCCAAAGAGCCCCCAATCTGTTCTTGTCGATTTGAAACTTCCCTAAAAGCATCTATTGGCAGTGCTAACACCTTTTCCTCTTATCTGAAAGCTAAAGTAACTTTATGCATTTTTCATACATAATTAAAATGTTGAATCTTAGTTTATCTTCTTTTCCATTTACTGTGTTACATTTTGTAAATAGCACTCTGAAAAAACCTACATTAGTCAGTCTGCATCTCTTACTTGTGGTATTTGACACTCAACTTTTCAGTTGGCTGCCTTCTTCACTTTTAGCAACTTCACAGTAAACCACACCAAAATATGTGAAAACAGTTGATCATTCTGTCACTTCAGAAAGCAGGTAATTTGGGAGTCATTTTAAAATAAATGTAAAATAACTCAAGCCCAAAATGGGCTTGAGCAAACTGAGAACTAATTGCTATTGCTGTTTTTGCTACCCAGTCTAGGGAGAGAAATTTCCCATAATGATTTGAGAATCATTTTCATTGCACTATTCAGAGCCAAATCATCTGCTTTGTGTGCTGAGTCCAGAAAAAACGCTGCTGCTTAATTTTCTCCAAGGAACAAGCCAAGGAGAGGGACTCTGAAAGATTGGAGGTTTTAGGTGAGAACTTCTGGAATGTCCTTGAAAATAAAAGCTATATGTGGTAAAAATACTGTTCTCCAGCCATTGCCTCTGTGTTTTCTCTCCTGTATTAAATGACAATAGAGCTCAAATATCATTTGTCTCTCTGTTCTTTCACAACATATTTTTGGTATTGTTTGCTTGACTTCAGCCTTTTAAGTTGCTGTCCTTTTGTGGAAAGAGTGTGAGAGCAAGCATGGGGTGAGTATTGACATCTTAGGGATTATGGATGCATTCACCAGGCCATATCAGCATTGGTCCTGTTACTATCCCTAGGAACAAGCATTGTGGCCTGCATTATGCCTGGATTGCTCTTTCTTTGGCTCTTGGCATGTTGAACTCCTGGTTCTTTATTCCTCAGCTCATGTGTTACTTTTGTCAAGAGGCCTACACTGACCATCCCATCTAATGTAGCCAGCATCCCCCAGCCTACTCACTCGCTGTATCATATTCCTCTAATTTCTTTCATAGCAATTTACCACTATCTGAAATAATCTAGTGTATTTACTCATTTATTTTCCCCCTCATTCCTCCCCACTAGAATGTAACCTCTATGCAGGCAGGGACCATATGTGTCTTGTTCAGCTGTTGTATATAGCCAATACTTGCCTTGGTGCTTTCTAGGTGATCAGGAGCTATTTGTTCAATAAATGAATGAGGAGGACAGAGGACAATGCAGGACTGCCACAATGTTCCTTCTTCCTGGAATGTACAGCCATACAACAGAGATTCCACCAAGATTTGTCAAGCTCACTGACATCTGCCCACATCTGCTGATTCATGTGGGCATAAATGATATCAAAATAGGCTCAACTGTCTCTTTAGTGATTCTAAAGTTGGATGTGAAACTTGAAGGTCTTTGGGAGCACAGGTTGCATTTTTATTTATTTCATAGGGAGGAAGGGATGACTTTGGCAGAGAAGGGAAGACAGGAAATTAACAGTTGACCACATTCATAATGTTGAGAAGGATCTAATTTTCTGGACTGTGCCTCATGGTAGTAGAACAATGGGTTGCTGATTAAGGATGAAATTTATCTTGTGAAGAAAGACAAAAATGTTTGTCAGGAGACTCACAAACCTCATCAGGAGTGGAGGGTTGCCAGACTGAACAAAAACAAACTGACAAAATCCCAGGATGCTTAGTTAAATTTGAGTTTCAGATAAACAGTGAATAATTTTTTAATAGAACTATGTCCCAGGCGATATTTGGTATTTTGTGTTTTATCTGGCAGCCCTGCAAGAGTGTTTTCATCTAGTCCTCATTACTCTGTATTATTCACAAGGATATTATAAGAACTTTATCAGATGGCTGGCTGACTTCTGGAGGTAATGTACCTGTGGCAACATTTTCCAAACCACGTTCCACAAAACCATAAGGTCCGTCCCACAAGAGATGGATATACATTGACTATTGTCAAATAGTGTTTGCAGAATAAACTATCCCCTTTCTTAGAAAACCACAGTGCATATTAGGATATTAAAGGTGCTGAGAAGTCCTACAGGAAAGACATGTACACACATACTACCCCTCCAATTTTCTTCCATTTTGAGGCTAAACAGTCTCTAGCTGAATTCTCTCCTTGGGACTCCCATCCTCACCTCAGGTGACCAGCCTTTCCAAATATTTTGGCTCTATCATTGGGTCAAGTTCTGTATTGGTGATCTTTCATCTTCCTTCTATGGGCAAAGAACACAGAAACCTGAGATTTGGGCCCCAAAGAAAAATTGCTTAGTGTTGCTGAGGGCCTCACTGCTATCCTCAGCTGTGTGAGCAAGTCAGAACTGTTCAGGAGCCTTCTGAGGTTTTGTGGTCCTTCCTACATAAGAGCCCAGCTTAGATGAAACCCTGTAATAGGACTTGTTCATTGTTTTAAATATATTTTGTTGTCATGGTTTTAAAAGTAGAGTTAACAATCTTAGTGTGGAAAAAAACTAGTTTATCATAGGTATTAATGTTATTTGTGCATAATTTTCCAGGTTAAGTCAAGAATTTATCTTCTTCAAAGGTAAACAATGGCATTTGTTTCATAAATAGCATTATTCCTCACCGTCAGTCCTCTGTGAGTGCTCTAGCCTCTGACATTCAATAGAGCAATAAAGAAATCAAATATGCCTACCTAACCTTTATGAAAATGTTTAAAATTATGATTTAATTTTTAATCTCCCATGGCAACAGTAAAATAAATGATATAAATATCAATAGGGCCAACCTCCTGCTTTGCAATAACACTTAGGGTATGGTCTAGACAGTCAAGATTTTCTGTTAATCATAAATAAACGTGGCATGGGCTGGGCAAAGGGAGAGTGGCAGATGTTGACATTGTGCATTTCCTGGGGACCCATTTATGTAATTGTCTTTCACAGTGGGTGGAGAGGCAGTTTTGACATGTCCTGTGTTAACAGTTTGGGTTTTCATATAATGCCTTGTTTTCCCTTGCCACTGAATTTTCCCCTTTTGCCACTAAACAAACAAACAAACAAACAAACACACACACAAATACCAAGAAACTCAAAAGAACCATCACAACAAGAATAAGAAAAGACAAGAGAAAATATGGCTTTTAAAACTTTTTTAAAGAAATGAAAGAATTACTCAGTCTAAAAGGATGGGATTTAAGATTTATAGAGTCCATTTTGAAATCTCTTACACAATTAGGTGTGGCTGGAGGCACTAAGCCACAGGAGTGGGAATGGGTAAATTAAGGAATGCCAAATTAAGTAAGATTGTTTGTTGTGTTGAAATGGTACTAACACAATATACTGCAGATGTAATAACTAGTTTCTCAGTGTTTCCACAATTTAAAAAGCTAGCATCCACAACCTTAGGCAGCAAATTTGTTAGCTTTATAACATCTCATGTATAATATATATTCCATAAATAAATGATTTTATATGAAGCTTAAGTTATGAATATTTTGAATCAGGCCAGTGTCTGGCCCATAAAAGGTGCTCAGTACATGTGTGTTGAATCCATAAATGTCTTCTGCACAACTTTCATTAAGTTTCAAGCTAGTCAATGTGATCCATCATATCAAATCTCTTTGGAACCTCTGTCAACTCAGCTGAACTCTTAGATCAAATTGACAGCGTTTCTCAATTTTGGCACTATTGACATTTTGGGCCAGGTGATTCTTTATTGTGGTTCTGTCTTTTGTATTATATGAGGTGTGATCAAACAATACAGTGAATGTTTAAATTAAAGAACATTTATTACAGTGAAAGACACATTGCCATTAATCCCTCTCAAAACACTCCCCCTCATTTTGAACATATCCCATTGTTCTTGTCACTTTCTGAAGCAGTCCTGGAAGTCCTCTTTCATGAGTATCTTTAGTTACACTGTCATGGCTACCTCAATGTCCTGAATCATTTTGAATTTGAGGAAGAGCCAGAAGTTGCATGGTGCCAGATCTGATCCGGTGAATAAGGTGGATGAGGACACACCGTAATGTCTGTATTTGACAGCAATTGCCATATACCAGAAGTGATGTGTGACATGGAGCATTGTCACAATGGAGGATGACTTATGACAAACTGTAAAACATACCTTCTCTCAACCATAGCTCACACCCGACCAGCTGCACCAAACAAGTTGAAACTTGTCACACACTGTTAGTAAAGTTCAACATGCTGTCTCCTGAATTGAAGATTCTTTCATTGGATGGCACTGGGCAGCAGCATCCACTGTATTTTGTCACCACAGTGGAAAGGCTCTGTGTCACACATCACTTCTGGTATACGGCAGTTTCTGTCAAATAAAAACATTACTGTGTGTCTTCATCTACCTTATTCACCAGATCTGGCACTGTGCAACTTCTGGCTCTTCCCCAAAGTAAAAATGATTCAGGATATCCATCAAGGCAGACATAATAGTGCAACTAAAGACACTCATGAAAGAGGACTTCCAGAACTGCTTCAGAAAGTGGCAAGAATAATGGGATGAGTGTGTTAGAAGCAAAGGGGAGTATTTTGAGGGGGATTAATGGCAACGTGTCTTTTACTGTAATTTATTTTAAATTTAAACATTCACCATATTGTTTGATCACACCTCAGTATTTTTAACAGCATTTCTAAGTTCTACCCACTAAATGCTAGTAACATATCCCCAGCTGTGACAACCAGAAGTATCTGCAGACCTTGCCAAATGTCCCAGGAGAGAGGGTTTGAAATTGCCCCCACTTGAGAACCACTGATTTTGAAGACAGTTCAATTTGAGGTTCAGAGTTCTCATAGTTGAGTCCAGTTCTTTACAGAATACACAGTTCTGCCACATTTGTTTTGACAGACGGGATCCAAAGACTTTCATGGCTGCAAGAGGAGGAGACTCAAGAAGAGAGGCCAGACCAAATGTTTATTAATGGATGAATGGATAAACAAAATGTGATACATCCATACAATGGAATAGTATTCATCCTTAAAAAGGAATGAAATAACTGATACATGCTGCAATGTGGATGGCTGAATCTTGAAAACACTATGCTAAGTGAAAGAAGCCAGATATGAAGCCACCTATTGCATGATCCATTTATATGAAATATCCAGAAAAAATAAATCTATAGAGATAGAAAGCAGCTTGGTGGTTGCCATGGGCTGGGCTGGGGAGATGGGGAAACCTGCTTAAAGGGTATGGGGTTTCCTTTGGGAGTGATGAGAATGTGTTGGAACTACCTAGAGAAGGTGGTTGCACAACACTGTGAATGTACTCTAAATACCACTGAGTTATTCACTTTGAAATGGTTAGTTTTATATTACATGAGTTTTAATTCAATAAATTTAAAAAAAAGAAGACAGGCCAAACAAATCCAACAGAGGCCCAAACAAGGGACAAAGGAGCAGACTGGGGAAGTAGAATTGCCCAGTTTTTTTAAAAGTGTTTCATGGAGAGATGAGGATTCTGAGGAGCTTCACTGGGGCCACAGGGTAGGGTGGAAGGCAGATGGGACCTCAGTATTCCATTGTCTCCTGTATTAATCAAAGTTAGCTATACCTAGTGATCATTGGAGACCTTTGGAGCCCTTACAGCTGGGCAGCAGGTCTGGGGAGAGTGCTCAAAGACTGATAAGATGTAATTCTTGCCTCATTAAACTAGCTGTGTGACCTAAGTGAATTTTAGGTTCCTCAGTTTCCTCATCTGTAAAATGGGGGGGAGGGGGAAAGCACAACTTCCTTCACAGGATTGTTCTAAAAATCCAATCAGATGTTTTCAAAGTTGCTAGCACATAGAAGATGTTCAATAAATGGTGGCAGTTATTAGTTTCATGTCTTCACAGACAGGTGTCTTCCCCTCCTCTTGGGTTCTCCACCCAATATAAAGACAGGGTCTAATTCAGGCTCTTTGCCAGTGATGCCCTCTCTCCTTTCACTAGGTAAGATAAAAATCTATACTTCTATTTGTTTATATATAAAACTTTTGTGCCTCTGGACATGGTGCATAAAGAAGGTTCACCTTCAAGGCCCATTGAAGGTCAGACCTGAGTCATAACACCCAGTGTTATAATCACATGGGACTAGCTGGCACAAGGAAGTGACTAGTCAAATAAAGAAGTACTTCAGTGTCCCTAGGCCTGGACGGAATGTTAAAATAAATGATTTGTCCTTCTTTTAGTAAGGATTTGGAAGATACACAGAAGCAAATGAAAAACCCAATTAGTTCAGGGTTAAAATTTAGTACTACTTTTCCACTCCTTTAAAATACAGTCTTGATAACTTTTCTCTTTCATGACACATTTCTCAGAGGGAACTATGACAAATACTGCATGGGACCACTTATATGTGGAATCTAAAAAGAAAGTCAGACTCATAGAAACAGAGTACAAAAGTGATTGCTAGGGGATGGGGGGGTGGAGGAAATAGGGAGAGGTTGGATAAAGGGAATAAACTTTCGGCTATAAGATAAATTGTGTTTGAGGATCTAATATAAAACATGATGACTATAATTGATAACACTGTATTATATAATTGAAATTTACTAAGAGAGTAGAACTTAAATATTTATACACACACATACACACATACCCACACACACATGCACACCAGGAAGGACAATTAAGTTCATGAACTCATCCTAGAAAAAGTGCTACATACTCATTGCAGAATATCACGATGGTCACCTTCAAAGTACTTCCCTTGGGAAGCTATGCACTGACACCAGCACCTAGTCCACCCTTCAAAACAATTGTGGAACTCTTTTTCTGGAATGACCATCAAAGCTGTCGTCGAATTACTCTTGATGTCCTGAATGTCTTCAAAATATCTTCCCTTCAATATTCCCTTTATCTTTGGGTAAAGAAAGAAGTCATTGGGGGCCAGATCAGGTGAGTGGGGAGGATGTTCCAATACAGTTATTTGTTTAATGGCTAAAAACCCCCTCAGAGACAGGGCCTGTGAGCTGGTGCATTGTCATGATACAAGAGCCATGAATTGTTGGCGAAAAGTTCAGTTCCTCTAACTTTTTCACTCAGCCTTTTCAGCACTTCTAAATAGTAAACTTAGTTAGCTGTTTGTCCAGTTGGTACAAATTCATAATGAATAATCCCTCTGATATCAGAAAAGGTTAGCAACATCGTTGGAACAAGTTTGCGAACGTAATTGTCAGACATCGAATATATGTATATATACATATATACATACACTGGGGGTACCAAAAATATGTATACACGTGACCTTGTACTCATCTTTTGTTATTTGTATACATTGAATATTACAACTTTAATACAGCTCTTTTTGTTTCTTAAAATGTGTATACATTTTTTGGCACCTTATATACATGTATATGCATACACACACATATACAAGAAGCCATATATATATATATAGATCTCTTTGGCATATATGAATTGCCAGCATCATAATTAAGTAAAATAAGTGTTTCTTTTTTTTTAAAATTTGTGGGGTGACAATTGTTAGTAAAATTATATAGATTTCAGTTGTACAATTAGTATTACATCATCTATAAATCCCATTGTGTGTTCACCACCCAGAGTCAGTTCTCCTTCCATCACCATATATTTGATCTCCCTTACCCTCATATCCCACCCCCCACCCCCCTTACCCTCTGGTAACCAGTAAACTATTGTCTGTGTCCATGAGATTCTGTTTCTCATTTGTTTGTCTTGTTCTTTTGTTGTTTTTGGTTTATATACCACATATCAGTGAAATCACATGGTTCTCTGCTTTTTCTGTTTGACTTATTTCGCTCAGCATTACACTTTCAAGATCCATCTATGTTGTCACAAATGTTCCTATATCATCTTTCCTTACCGCCAAATAATATTCCATTGTGTATATAAACCACAACTTCTTTATCCATTCATAAATCGAAGGACATTTTGGTTGTTTCCATGTCTTGGCCACAGTAAACAAAGTTGCAGTGAACATTGGAGCACACGTGTCTTTATGTATAAATGTTTTCAGATTCTTTGGGTAGATACCCAGGAGACGGATTGCTGGGTCATATGGTAATTCTATTCGTAATTTTTTGAGGAACCTCCACACTGCCTTCCATAACGGCTGCGCCAGTCTGCATTCCCACCAACAGTGTATGAGGGTTCCTTTTTCTCCACAGCCTCTCCAACACTTGTTACTATTTGTCTTGTTGATGATAGCCATTCTGACTGGGGTGAGGTGATATCTCATTGTGGTTTTGATTTGCATTTCTCTGATGATTAGTGATGTTGAGCATTTTTTCATATGTCTATTTGCCATTTGTATGTCCTCTTTGGAGAAATGTCCCTTCAGGTCCTCTGCCCATTTTTCAATTGGGTTGTTTGTTTTTTTGTTGTTGAGTTGCATGAGTTCCTTGTATATTCTGGATATTAGCCCCTTATCGAAGGCACTGTTTGCAAAAATCTCTCATTCAGTTGGTGGCCTTTTTATTTTGTCGATGGTTCTTGTGATGTGCAGAAGCTTTTAAGTTTCATATAGTCCCATTCGTTTATTTTAGCTTTTACTTCCATTGCATTTGGAGTCAAATTCATAAAATACTCTTTGAACCCAAGGTCCATAAGTTTAGTACCTATGTTTTCTTCTATGCAGTTTATTGTGTCAAGTCTTCTGCTTAAGTCTTTGATCCATTTTGAATAAATTTTGGTACATGGTGACAAAGAGCAATCCAGTTTCATTCCTTCGCACTTGGTTATCCAATTCTCCAAGCACCATTTATTGAAGAGGCTGTCTTTCCTCCATTGTATGTTTTTAGATTCTTTGTCAAAAATTATCTGTCCATGTTTGTGTGGTTTTATTTCCGGGTTCTCAATTCTATTCCATTAGTCTATGTGTCTGTTTTTCTACCAATACCATGCTGTTTTGATTATTGTAGCCCTGTAGTACAAGCCAAAGTCAGGAAGTGTGATACCTCCATTATTGTTCTTTTTCTTAAGATTGCTTTGGCTATTCGGGGTCTTTTGTGGTTCCAAACAAATCTGATGATTTTTGTATCTATTTCTTTAAAATATGCCATTGGGATTTTGATGGGGATTGCATTGAATCTGTATATTGCTTTGGGTAATATGGCCATTTTAACTATGTTGATTCTTCCAATCCATGAGCACGGAATATCTTTCCATTTCTTTGTGTCTTCTTCAATTTCTTTCAAAAATTTTTTATAGTTTGCAGCATATAGGTCTTTCACATCCTTGGTTAAGTTTATTCCTAGGTATTTTATTATTTTTGCTGCAATTGCAAAAGGAATTGTTTTTGTATTTCTTTTTCTGAGATTTCATTGTTAGTATATAGGAAAGCAATGGACTTTTGTGCGTTGATTTTGTAGCCAGCAACTTTACTGTATTCGTTGATTGTTTCTAATAGCTTTTTGGTGGAGTCTTTAGGGTTTTCTATATATAGCATCATGTCATCTGCAAAGAGTGATAATTTAACTTCTTCATTCCCAATTTAGATGCATTTTATTTCTTTCTCTTGCCTGATTGCTCTGGCAAGGACTTCCAACACTATGTTGAAAAGCAGAGGTGATAGGGGACATCCCTGTCGTGTTCCTGAACGTAGAGCAAAGGGCTTCAGTTTTTCACCATTAATTATGAGATTAGCAGAGGGCTTGTCATATATGGCCTTTATTATGTTAAGGTATTTTCCTTCTATACCTATTTTATTAAGTGTTTTAATCATAAATGGATGTTGTATCTTGTCAAATGCTTTTTCTGCATCAATTGATATAATCATATGATTTTTGTCCTTTATTTTGTTTATGTGATGTATCACATTGATGGATTTGCGCATGTTGAACCATCCTTGTGCCCCGGCGATGAACCCCACTTGGTTGTGATGAATAATGTGTTTAATGCATTGTAGTACTTGATTTGCTAGAATTTATTTAGGATTTTTGCATCTGTATTCATCAGAGATATTGGTCTGTAGTTTTTTTGTGCTGTCCTTACCAGGTTTTGGTATCAGGGTAATGTTGGCCTCATAAAATGAGTTAGGGAGTACTGTCTCTTCTTCAATTTTTGGAAGAGTTTGTGCAGGATTGGTATTAGATCCTCTTTGAAGGTTTGGTAGAATTCACTAGTGAAGCCATCTGGTCCCGGACTTTTGCTTTTGGGAAGGTTTTGGATGACTGATTCAATTTCGTTACTGGTGATCGGTCTGTTTAGATTTTCCAGTTCTTCATGGTTCAGCCTTGGAAGGCTATATGTTTCTAAGAACTTGTCCATTTCTTCTAGGTTGTTGAATTTGGTGGCATATAGTCCTTCATAGTATTCTTGGATGATCCTTTGTATTTCTGTGGTGTCCGTGATAACTTCCCCTTTTACGTTTCTGATTTTGTTAATTAGTGTTTTCTTTTTATCTTAGTGAGTCTAGCCAAGGGTTTGTCAATTTTGTTAATCTTTTCAAAGAACCAGCTCTTTGTCACATTAATTTTTTCTATTGTCTTTTTGTTCTCTATTTCATTTAGTTCTGCTCTAATTTTTGTTATTTCCTTTCTTCTGCTGACCTTGGGTTTTACTTGTTCTTCTTTTTCTAGTTCTTTAAGGTGTAACATGAGGTTATTTATTTGGGAGTTTTCTTGTTTCTTGAGATAGGCCTGTAATGAGATAAATTTCCCTCTTAAAACTGCTTTCGCTGCATCCCAAAAATTTTGGTAGGATGTATTTTCATTGTCATTTGTTTCTATGTATCTTTTGATCTCTCTTCTAATTTCTTCTTTGACCCAGTCCTTCTTTAAAAGTATGTTGTTTAATCTCCATGTATTTGTGTTTTTTCCTGCTTTCTTTTTGCAGTTGATATCCAATTTCAAAGCCTTGTGATCAGAGAATATGCTTGGTATGATTTCAATCTTCTTAAATTTGTTGAGACTGATTTTATGTCCCAATATATGGTCTATCCTTGAGAATGTTCCGTGTACACTAGAAAATAATGTATAGTCTGATGTTTTAGGATGAAGTACTCTATAAATGTCAATTATGTCCATTTCATCTAATGTGTCATTTAGGGCTGCTATTTCGCTATTTATTTTCTGTTTGGATGATCTATCCATAGCTGTCAATGATGTATTTAATTCCCCTAGTATAATTGTGTTTTGGTCAATTTCTCCCTTTAGTTGTGGTAGTAGTTGCTTGGTATATTTCTGTGCTCCCTGATTGCGGGTATAAATATTGATGACTGTTATGTCTTCTTGTTGTATAGTCCCCTTTACCATTATGAAATGTCCATTTTGTCTCTTGTTATCTTTTTTACCCTGATGTCTGTTTCATCTGATATCATTATGGCTACACCTGATTTTCTCTGGGTACCATTTGCTTGGGTGTCAATTTCCATGCTTTCACTTTGAGTCAATGCTTGTCCTTGCAACTGAGATGTATCTCTTGGAGACAGCATATGTTTGGGTTCAGTATTTTGATCCAATCTGCTGCTCTGTGCCTTTTTATTGGTGAGTTCATACCATTTACATTTAGGGTGATTATTGATATGTGAGGATTTCCTCTCATTCTATCTTTAGTTTTCTGGTAAGGCTGTGTCTCCCTTGTTTCTTTGCCTTTTTGTTGTTGTCTATTATTTCTGTGTGGTGGTATTCTATGATGTTTCCCTCTGTTTCTTCTTTTATTGCAGTATACATTTCAGTTCTGGATATTTTTTGAGTGGTTACCCTTAAGTTTATGTAAAAGAAAGTTTGATATTTAGGGTATTCCATTTTCTTCAGCAGGCTTACTTTCTCCATTCCCGTATTCCAGTTCCGGCCTTTACTCTCACCCTTTTTATGTTTTGGTTGCCACAAATTGTCCCTGTTGATGGTGGTCCAATAGCCTCCTTTAGTATTTCTTGTAGTGTAGGTCGTGTATTAGAAAATTCCCTCAGCTTCTGTATGTCTGGAAAGGTTTTTATTCCTCCTTCGTATCGGAAGGATATATTTGCTGGATATATTATTCTTGGCTCATAATTTCTCTCTTTCAATAGTTTGAAAGTTGGTTCCACTCCTTCCTGGCTTGTAGAGTTTCTGCTGAAAAATCTGATGATAATCTAATGGGCTTTCCTTTGTAGGTTACCGCCTTCTTTTCCCTGGCTGCCTTGAGGATTCTTTCTTTGTCGTTGATTTTAGACAGCTTCAATACAATGTGCCTTGGAGAAGGCCTGTTGGGATTGAGGTAATTAGGTGTTCTATTTGCTTCTTGGATTCGAGGATCCAGTTCTGTCCACAAGTTTGGGAAGTTCTCATCGACAATTTGTTTGAATATATTCTCTGTTCCCTTCTCTCTTTCTTCTCCTTCTGGTATGCCCATTATTCTTATATTGCTCTTTCTGATGGAGTCAGAAAGTTCTTGTAGAGTTCTTTCATTTCTTTTAAGTCTCAAGTCTCTTTCTTCTTCCATCTGTGTAATTTCCAGGTTTCTATCTTCGATGTCACTGATTCTTTCCTCCATCTGGTCAACTCTACTACCTAAGCTGGTTATTTCATTCTTAATTTCTTCTATTGAGTTCTTAATCTCCAGAAATTCTATTTGGTTCTTTTTTAAAATTTCAATCTCTTTCGTAAAAATGCTCATGTTGTTCTTTGATTGTGTTTCTCAGTTCATTAAACTGCCTTTCTGTGTTTTCTTGCATCTCGTTGAGTTTTTTTCAGAACTGTAATCTTGAATTCTCTGTTACTTAAGTCACATTTTTCCATATCTTTAAGTTCCTTTTCAGGGGACTTTTCACTTTCTTTCTGAGCTGTCTTGTTGCCTTGGTTATTCATGGCAATTACTGATTTGTTATTTCTCCTCCTAGAGATTTACACTAGTGACTTGTGCAATAGTGTCATGCGGGGAGGCCTGCGAGTTCTCTGGTCCTGCTCCCCACCTAAGAACACAGGACATTGTGAGGCCAAAAAGAACACCCATGGAGCCATAGATGGGGGAGTCATACCACTATATTCTCGCTGGCGGCTGGGTTGGAGAAACAGGAAACAGGAGCCATATAATTCTCAACCCTCATTCCTACGCTTGCAGGCTCAGCCACCATCTTCTTGCTAGCCCCCATTTTTTCTGCTAGCCTAACCACAGCAGTTATATTAGTGGCCAATGGCTCACTGGTTACAGCTGATGGCCAACTAGCCACAGCTGATGGCCATGCAATCACAGCTGATGGCCATTTACTACCTGAGCCAGCACCTGTCTATGAGAGGCCGAGAGCCTGGAAACTGCTTTTTGGGGTTCTGTCCCATCACTCCACCCCTACAGGCTCTCGCCTCACAATCTACGCGACAAGCGTCTTCTGCGAGGGGCCCTGTGCGAGGAGCCTGGAGGTGAATGCAATATCCTGGACACAGCCAGGCTCTCTGGGCACAGCCAGGGTTTCTCAGGGCACCACCAGTACTTCTGGGCACGGCCAGACTTCCTGGGCTTCTTAGGGTACCACTAGTTTTTCCTGGACACAGCCAGGGTTTTTCAGGGCACCACCAGTACTTCTGGGCACAGCCAAACTTCCTGGGCTTCTTAGGGTACCACTAATTTTTCCGGACACAGCCAGGGTTTCTCAGGGCACCACCAGTACTTCTGGGCACAGCCAGACTTCCTGGGCTTCTAAGGGTACCACTAGTTTTCCTGGACACAACCAGGGTTTCTCAGGGCACCACCAGTACTTCTGGGCACAGCCAGACTTCCTGGGCTTCTTAGGGTACCACCTATCTTCCCGGACACAGCCAGGGTTTGTAAGGGCACCACCAGTGCTTCTGGGCACAGCCAGACTTCCTGGGCTTCTTAGGGTACCACTAGTTTCCCCGGGTACAGCCAAGGTTTCTCAGGGCACTGCCATTCTCTCTCTGTGCACAGCCAGACTACCTGGGCTCAGCCAGGGCTCTCAGGGCACTGCCACTCTCTCTGGGCCTCTCAGGGTACTGTGCTGGAACAACAGCGACTCACAATCAAGGTGCTTACATATTCCAAATGGTGGCCAGTCAAGACACAAAAGCAAATATCCCCCAGTTCCACTACATGGTGGTATGTTCCCAAACAGTCAATCTGTCCATTAAATTAGCTATGGAAGGCAATCCCCCATAGTCCATAGTCATTCTCCAGGGCTCTCCTGGGGGTGAGGAATTACCTTGACCTCACCCTCATCTCCCATGGAGGACTCAGCAAGCCTTTCCTCCTGTGACAAGTCCCCCATCCGGGATGCCTGAACAGGAACTTCCCGGCCCACAGGGTCACAACGACCTTTGCTTTCTCCGGCCTATGCTGGTTGGGGAACCGTCCACATCTTTCCACCCCTCCATGGGGGTTCATGGGGGTCCAGCTCTCCTGCAGCTGCTCCTCCTGGTCTTCCTCAGACTCATGCACAAACTGCTCCACCGCACTTCGGAGAGCTTTGGCTGGCACCATACCCTGCTCGCTGCGCCATTTGTCGTGCGGGGAAGCCTGCGAGGTCTCTGCTGCCACTCCCCACACAAGAACGCAGGATATGGTGAGGCCAAAAAGAACACCCATGGAGCCATAGACGGGGGAGTCATACCACTATATTCTCGCTGGCGGCTGGGTTGGAGAAACAGGAAACAGGAGCCATATAATTCTCAACCCTCATTGCTCCGCTTGCAGGCTCAGCCACCATCTTCTTGCTAGCCCCCATTTTTTCTGCTAGCCTAGCCACAGCAGTTATATTAGTGGCCAATGGCTCACTGGTTACAGCTGACGGCCAACTAGCCACAGCTGATGGCCATGCAATCACAGTTGATGGCCATTTACTACCTGAGCCAGCACCTGTCTATGAGAGGCTGATAGCCTGGAAACTGCTTTTTGGGGTTCTGTCCCATCAAACAGTTTGATAGGAAGATGTCTTTCTTTTGTTTTCCAGTACTTGTTGGTAGAATGTTTTATTTTCTCTCCAACTGCAGTGTTTTTTTTCTCTCTCACACGTTTGTGCTATGTTTTCTCTTCACTGTTCCAGCTTCTCACACAATGGGGGGATTCCCTTGGAGACAGGCTTCTCCTCTGTTAATAGTTCACCTGGGTAACAGGGCACAGTGTCTGTGTGGGTATGTGGAGAACTTTTGATGTTCCAACGCTCTTCCTGCACCAGATTCAGAACCCATATGTTTCAGCAGTTCTGTTTACTCCTGCAGGTATCCGCCCAGATACGTGAGTCCTGGGGCGGTGTGAGTTGTGAGAGGTGGCCCAGAGCAATGGCGTCGACTACCACCACAGCCGATCCTACTTACACCACTGCCTCCCCTTTGCCGGAAGTAGTTGGGCTGCGAATCTGTGTCTTCATTCCACAGTCCTCAGAACAGAGAATATTCTGTTCTTTTGATCTGACACTGTTCTGCTTCTAGCACCAGGCAGGTGGGGGCGGGGCGAGCTCTGGGAGGGTAGGGAGGGTGTGGCTAGTCTCAGTGCCTAAGGCTTCCACTCTCTGCTCAACAGTGAGGGCTTAAACCTCAGTTTTTAGCCTTCTTCACTCAGTCTTTTATCCGAGGTCTCTGCTGTGAGCGTTGGGTTCAGCCATGTTATATGCTCTCCCCTCAGTCCTTTGGGCCATGAATGGAGCCCTAGCAGTCCGAGTTCTTCCCTCTCCTGCAGCTGCAGTAGTTCCGGGATGCAGTGAGCTCGGAGCACTGAGTTAGATCTGTGTCCTGCGCCAGCGCGTCTCCGTCTCGTCACTTCTCCCTTCCCTCCTCCCCCGCTCACGTGATTCGCCCACCTTTAGGTGAATTCAGTAGTGGGCCCCTTCGTCTTGCCTGTCTGCTGTGCAGGGAATACTTTGTGAGTCATTGTAGTTCGATTAGTTGTAAATTCCAGGGGAGATTTACTGAGGCTCACCTCACGCTGTCATTTTGATGACGTCTCTGGCTGAATCCATAACTTTTTCTTGAACACAAGTACTGGGATACAGCGACAGTCTATTCAATAATTGAGACAGCTGTTAGGTAACTAATGGGCAGGAGTGTATACAATGTGGAGACTCTGGACAAAGGGATGATTCATGTCCTTTGTGAGGTGGAGTGGAACTCGTGAAATTTCATCACACTACTCAGAATGGTGCACGATTTACAACTTATGTATTTTTTTCATAACATAAGAAAAACACATTTTCAGAAATATGTTTATTTCTGAGATTTTCCATTTAATATTTTCAGACCACAGTTGACCACAGGTAACTGAAAAACCGCGGTTAAGGGGGGACTTAACTTACAATTTTCTTTGTCAATTATACCTCAAGCTGAAAAAAATACAACCTTGAGAAGTTTTTTATGACACATTTCTTAGTGGGAACTATGAGACTGTGTGGGTGAAAAAATGTGCCTGTGAAGAGAAAAACATGGGTTGAAGGGGTTTAGAAATGAAATGTGTTTTGAATCATCTCAAATTCCATGCTGGGAGTTTAGGTGGCTCTTTGTGCTCTTAATAGGATATGTGGAGTATATCATTCCATAAGTATTATACCAAGTTATTTTATATAAGTAAGAAAAAGAAATGCAAATGGGTGCTTTATGTTTTGAGGGTGGAATTATATATTTCTCTCTCTGATGTCATCTGTCTTCCCAGAAGATTTGGGAGTTGGAGGGAGAGATGAGGTAGACTTTTAGATATATAGAATCACAAGCAAATGTATACATGATCCACTGCTGTCCCTCAGGCTTCCTCTTTCTTTGTTTTCCCAAGCAGTATTGAAAAGCATTGCCTTCATATCAGATCCAGATAGAGTTGGAGGGAGCTGTGCACTGACATAAAACAACATAAAGCAATATCAGCTTATGAAAATATAATTTCTTCTATGTTAGGAGATCTAAAATTGAATATAGATAAACATCTTTTATTATTTGATTTGAACATTACATTTCATTGGTAAATAGTGTGAGCTGTGTCATTCCAGTGATGGGTGTCTATTAGGAATAAAGTCCCAGTGATTTGTTTTCCTTTTTGTAATTTCAAGCAGGAGGTCTTAGAGAGGTTTCTGTCACATTCTTTACAGCACTCCTTTTGAAAGGAGAGTTGGTTCTTTGAGCTGTTCAACCTGGGGCACTCTACCTCACTGCAGACTGCCTGCCCTGGTCTAGTAGATACTTCTTCTGGCTGCAAAACATGGCCACCAGAGACATATGCTGCTGTATTTCTAAACTAACCAGAGATCAAGAAATCAGGCCCTGGGATAGGAACCTTGTATTCAAACAAACAACAGGAATTGTGAGCACAGTAGAAGCATAAGCAAAGTTCTGACAAGGTTTCCTGTCCCCAAGAGAAGAGAAGCCCTCTCTGTTTCCAACACCTTTGTGGTGTCAGAGGTATTAACAGTTGAGAGGCAAAGCCTGAAATGGAGAGGGCCAGACCTTCCTACTCTTACTCAGTTCCAGGAAAATAAATAAGAATGATTGATTTTTCAGGAAGGGAGCCATGTGCAAAGATGGCTCCTGAACCCCAGAAGGAGGAAAGGGAATGGGGGAAGGAAACAGATGTTTGAATAACAGCAAAGGAACCCAGGAGGCTGTTACACTCTGTCAATGATGTAATGCTCAATTGAAATGACTCTTAACTAGAGATGTATGGGTTCGCCCTTGTTCTGGGAATGAAGACTGTTCCCATGCAGGTGCTCATAACTGAATCTCAGATAGCTAGTCACATATAAACTTGTGTTTGCTCCAATTTGTATATATCATTTTGGCCCAGTCTGGGCCTTAATGCCTGGATTGTGATTACTCTGGGGATAGAGACTGAAAAAGCTTTGCAATGTGATTCAGGAAGAGGCAATGAATCAGGGCTGGAGTGGGGCAAACATAGAGCTTAACAAAGTGTTTCTATCTCTCCCAGTCTTGTGCTTTCTTACACTGTTTTCCTTAGGCTGAAGTCCCCTTTGATAAGACTCCAGAGCTCTTCTTATCTGGGGATTTCTCCTGGAAGATCCTGACTGTGCACAGATCCTCCCTAAGGGATCGACGACACATATTATTCAACCCCAATTTTTAAATTAAATTTATTAGGGTGACAATGGTTAGTAAAATTATATAGGTTTCAAGTGTGCATTTCTATAATACTTCATCTATATATCACATTGTGTGCTCACCACCAAGTCAGTTCTCCTTCCATCATCATATATTGGATCCCATTTATCCTTTTCTACAACCCCCTTTAACCCTCTGGTAACCACTAAGCTGTTGTCTGTGTCTATGAGTTTTGTTTGTTTGTTTGTCTTGTTCCTTTGTTGCTTTCAGTTTTATATCCCACATATGAGTGAAGTCATATGGTTCTCGACTTTTTCTGTCTGACCTATTTTGCTTAGCATACTAATCTCAAGATCCACTTATGTTGTCACAAATCATAGTATTTCATCTTTTATTATGGTAGAGTAATATTTCATTGTGTATATATACCACATCTTCTTCATCCAATCATCTATTGAAGGACACTTTGGTTGTTTCCATGTCTTGGCCACCATGAATAATGCTGCAATGAACATCAGAGCACATATACCTTTATGGATAAATGTTTTCAGATTTTATTGGTAGATACCCAGGAGAGGGATTGCTGGGTCATATGGTAATTCTATTCTTAATTTTTTGAGGAACCTCCATACCATTTTCCATAGTGACTGTACCAATTTACATTCCCACCAACAGTGTATGAGGGTTCCTTTTCCTCCACAGCCTCTCCAACACTTGTTATTATTTGTCTTGTTGATGATAGCCATTCTAATAGGTGTGAGATGATATCTTATTGTGGTTTTGCTTTGCATTTCCTTACTAGCTAGTGAAGTTGAACATTTTTTTCATATATCTATTGGCCATTTGTATGTGTTCTTGGGAGAAGTGTCTGTTCAGGTCCTCTGTCCATTTTTTAATTGGATTGATTGTTGTTTTTGTTGTTGAGTTGTGTAAATTCTTTGTATGTTTTGGATATTGGCCCCTTATCAGAGGTATATTCAACTCCAATTTTATGGTGAGAACTGGCAGATGCCAAAGAGAGGGAAAAAGTAGTAGAAAACCTATAATTTCCTTGCTTTAAGCCTTGCAAAGGTGTTTTCTTGGCCATTTCTTTAGCTTCATCTTATTCCACTCTGCCTCCACTTATTCTGCCTTTGTCTCCTTAGCTTTCTATCAATTTCTAGAACACTCCAGGCTTTATCTCATTGTAAGGATTTTGCACTAGCTTTTTTCTCTGCTTGGAAAGTTCTTCCCTAAGATCCCTGATGGTTGGCTCCTACCCATTTTTCAGTTCTTAGGGCCTAGCCAGTAACTATTACATGCTTGGCACTAAGGAAACACTGAATGGGAGCAGATTGTAGTGGGACGACTGTGTTTATTTTGGCCTGGTGGCAGAAAGGGACTGCAGAGGGTTGGTGGAGAAGGCACATTTGGGGGTGAGGTTGAAAATAAAAGTGGATGGGAGCCATTTTGTAGTTAGGAGTGAATGTAGAGCAAAGTGAGCAGGGGAGGGGCAGTGTTTGACCCTTGGGTTTTGTCTGTTATCCAAGGGGCAGAGCCGAGGCCCATGGCTCTAGGACTTGGAATTCACTGATAAGTGCTGCTATAGCCTGAACCAAGGAGAAAAACCCCTTGTCAAACTCATTTATTGTTATAATCTAAGAAAGCCAAATAGTAGCTCCTGGGATTGCTAGGAAGAATTTCATTTACACTTTTTAATTAAGGGATTGATTATTGAATAATCATCTTTTAAATTATTTCCATCTTTGAGATGGATGGTTTTCCAAACTCCTTTTCATCCCTGGCCAAAATAGGTGTCCCACTTTTGCATGTTCTCACTACTGTTTTTCTCTCCATCAGGACACTGATGTCAGTATACTGTGTTTGGCAGATATGAGTCTGTCTTCCTCATACATCCATGAGCTTGGTGAAGAAAAGATTCATATCACTAGCAGGTGCCTGGCAAGGGCTAGGGGTATGTTGTTAGATGAATAAACGAAATGTTCTCTCACCCACAATATAACTGCCCCTCATCTTACCAAACTCACTTACTCATTCATTCAACAAGCCTTTTTTTTCGTCTTTTGGCTATGACTCTGTTAAGCCTTCTGCTAGGTGCTGGGGCTACAAAGGCTGGAAAAAAACCTTCTATCACAGAACTTACTGTCTAGGGGAGGAGACAGACAAACTAACAGGTTATTGCAATACAGTGTGGTAAGTGCTAAGGGAGGAAAAGTAAAAGGTGCTCTGGGGGCACAGACAAGGAACCGAAGATCATTTCAGGCAGAGGAAATAGCATGTGCAAAGGACAAAGGGAAGACAATGTGGAGCAATTGAAAAAAAATTCAGTTTAGCTGGAGCGAACAGTAAGTCTATAGTTTCTAGATCTGCTGCCAGCCGGAAACTGTGGCCTTGGAAACTACATCTTTTGGGTTGGTCATCACCTGGGCCAAGTGAGACAAGTCCTCTGACCTAGGCTTACAGACCATGTCCTCTAAGAGCCCGCAGAGACTCAATGCATCTGCCTTTCACCCCATTTAACAACACCAAAGAAAAAATATCATAAACAAAGTGAAAAGACAAGTATTAGTATACAGAGTAAATTGAGGACTCCTGTAAATCAAGAAGTAAAAGACAATCAACACAATAGAAAAATGGGCAAATAAAATGGAATTCATATAGTAGAAAACACGTACGGCCAATGAATATGAGAAAAAATGTTTCAACTCAGTACTGATCAAGGAAATGAAAATTAAGCACAATGAGATTTTACACCCATCAGACTGACAAAAATTAAAAGTCTGACAGTACCAAATATTGGCTAGAATGAGGAACAAAGAGCAATCTCTTTCAATGTTGAGTAGGAGCATAAATTGGTTTTGTACACTTGAGAGAGGAATTTGACAAATTTAATAAATTTGACAACATGCATACAACCCAGCAATTATACTTCTGGGTACATACCTAGATAAACTACTTGTGTACATATGGACAGGCACCATTCATTTTAGCATTGTTTATAATGGGGGAAGGATAATGGGATTGGGGATGTGGGTTCAAGATGGGGCGAATTTACCTGTAAAGTTTCCTTTCTTTTATATATGAGCAGTAGTGTGCTGATAAATGTTTAACAACTGGCTCTCCAGGAATTAAAAACAACGCAAAACAGATTTTTAACATTTATGGATTCCTGTTGTATAATACTCCTACCATGGCCAATTTAAAGCTACCAAGTTTAGCAATCAACTCAAAATTTCTGAAAATTAAACAAACAGCTCTCGAGTTTAAGTATGAGCTGGCTGAAGTGCAACAATCTGTGTGTGTGTGTGTGTGTGTGTGTGTGTGTGTGTAAAAACTTGAAACATTGATGACAATATTAACAATCCTCAATTTTGTATAAGGAAGATATATGTATTTATCATATTATCCTCTGAAGTTTTATGTACATTTTAAATTTCTTGGAAAAAAAGATAATTCTGTAAGAATCAGTGGGTAAAAATACCTGACAGTTTAAATTAAATTAAAAGTGGTGTAGAGGAGTAAGGTCCAAGACGGCGGAATTGGTAAATATGCCTGCCACCTCCCAGGATCACATAAAATTACAACTAAATTATAGAACAATCAAACTCGAGAATCATCTGAAAACTTGTGGAACAGAACCCTTATCACAAAGGATATAAAAAGAGGTCACGTCGAAACTTGTAGAAGCGGCAAAATGGGCTGACCCCAAACCCACAGGTAGTGGTTGAACACTGGGATTGACACGATGGCAGTGGAGGACCCTCCCTGAAGAGTGAGGGATGCCAACCCCATACCAGGCTCCCCAGCCCAGGGGTTGAGAGACAGCTGCTATTATTCCTGTGTGGAGCCCGCCTCACATGTAACCTACAGGTTGGTGCCATCTTTCCTGTGAAGCCACCTCCATATGGTGAAATATGAGATCACATTGGTCTGGTAAAAACTGTGTGTGTGGGCACCACGTTGGTGACTCCCTTGGGCCTTGCCCAGCTAGTGTGGCATCACCCAGGGCACCCTTAGCTTCTGTGCAGTCAGCCCCTCTTGGCAAGCTGTGAGATGCTTGTACAGCAATGGACGGCCTGAAGTGGCCTAGGAAACTTTTGGTGGTGGGTGGTCAGTCCTAGCTTGTGCTACAGCTACTTTGGGGTGGCTCTCAGGGATCTGTGGGACTGAGGTGAACAATGGATGGTGATGGTGTTCTCAGGGCATTTTGCGGTGTGGCCACAGACTGTACTGGTGAAAGAGCTGAATCTGCTTTAACTTTGTGAAAACCACCGGCTATACCCTGTTAATCCCTGGGACCTTGCCCCAACCAATTTGGGTAGCATCACTGGGAATACTGACAATACTGGGTCAATCAGCCCAGCCCGCGCAACTTAGGAAACTCTTTCAGCTACATATGGGCAACCAGAAGGTAAGAACAGGCTTACAATGGCTCTGGGTCTTTTGCTAAGCTGCCCCAGGTCCGATACTGGTGGCAGCCAACTTTGGTTCACAGAGAAGCCACTCCCACACATCTTGAGGCCCAACACAGGCAGCAACCAATTCCTTATAGCTTTGTAGCTCCTACCAGGTAGCCCTGGGCTGGTCACAGGCAAGGCTGAAATTGGCCTGTGCAGGAGCCCCTCCCAAAAGGCACCAGAAACAACATACTCAGAGGCCAGACTCAGACAATGCTAGAGCACTACCCAAGCACCATTACGAAAGCACCACACCCGAAGGGTGGTCTCAACAGGCACAAGAGCTCAACAGGCACTTGGATGAATCCCCCTCTGAGGGGTCAGCCCACACACAGCAGCTCATACACTGTGGACATAGCCAATACTCAGAGTCAGTCAGCCTGAGAGTCAATCCCACCCACTGATGGGCCAAAAGCAATTAAGGTTCAACTACAATTGTAGAATACACACATTACACACAGGGGACACTCCTGGAACACATACACAGGTAGCCAGAAATGGTGCATCACTGGACCACACAAGACTCTGTCGTGCTGTGCGGCCTGCGGGGTCTCTGGTCCTGGTTCCCACACAAGAACGCAGGACATGTTGAGACCAAAAAGGAACACCCACGGAGCCATAGACAGGGGAGTCATACCACTATATTCTTGCTGGTGGCTGGGTTGGAGACACAGGAAGCAGGAGCCACACTGTTCGCAACCGTCACTGCGCCGCTTGCAGGCTCAGCCACCATCTTCTTGCTAGCCTCCATTTTCCTGCTAACGTAACCACAGCAGTTATATTAGTGGCCAATGGCTCGTTGGTTACAGCTGACGGCCAACTAGCGACAGCTGATGGCCATCCAATCACAGTTGATGGCCATTTACTACCTGAGCCAGCACCTTTCCACCTGAGGCTGAGAGCCTGGAAACTGCACTCCTGGCTCTGTCCCCACAGACTCCTACTAGATAAGATCACCTGACAAAGACAGAGACAACGCAGATCTACCTAATACATAGAAGCAAACACAGAGAGACAGCCAGAATGAGGAAACAAAGAAACATATCCCAAATAAAAAACAAAACAAAAGAAAATACCAGAAAAAGAACTAAATGAAATAGAGGTAGTCAGGCTACCAGAGACAGAGTTTAAAACACTAATTATGAATAATAACGTCATCAAAATGGTGGCGTGAGCTGAGCCTCTGTAAAGCTCCCATGGAATTTACAACTAATCGAACAACAATAACTCCACAAAGGACTCCCTGCACAGCAGACAGGCAAGACGAAGAGGCCCACGACTGAATTCACCTAAAGGTGGGAGAATCCGCGAGCGGGGGGAGGAGGGAAGGGAGACGTGCGGAGATGAAGCTGCACGGGCGCAGAACGCAGACCTAGCTCAGTGCTCCGAGCTCGCTGCATCCTGGAACTCCCGCAGCTGCGGGAGAGGCAAGAACTCGGACTGCGAGGGCTCCGCTTATGGCACACAGGGCTGAGAGGGCAGCATATAACGAAGCTGAACCCAACGCTCATGGCACAGAACTCGGAGAAAAGACTGAGGGAAGAAGGCTAAAAACAGTGGATTAAGCCCTGACTGCCAAGCAGACACTTAGGCACTGAGACTAGCCGCTCCCTCCCTACCCTCCCAGAGCTCGCCTGCCCCTACCTGCACGATGCTAGAAGCAGAAGAGTAGCAGTGTCAGATCAAAAGAACAGTGTCATGCGGGAGACCCTGCTCGCTGCGCCGTTTGTTGTGCAGGGAGGGCTGCAGGGTCTCTGCTCCTGCTCCCGCTCCCCATACAAGAACGCAGGATATGGTGAGGCCAAAAAGGAACACCCACGGAGCCATAGATGGGGGAGTCATACCACTATATTCTCTCTGGCGGCACTATACTCTCAATGGAGGCTGGATCCACACTGTCCGCAAACCGCCACCCACACTTGCCAGCCCAGCCGCCATCTTCTTGCTAGCCCCCATTCTTTTATCTCTTCTTCTCTCCCTCTGCTAGCGTAGCCACCGCAGTTATATTAGTGGCCAATGGCTCACTGGTTACAGCTGACGGCCAACTAGCCACAGCTGATGGCCATGCAATCACAGTTGATGGCCATTTACTACCTGAGCCAGCACCTGTCTATGTGAGGCCGAGAGCCTGGAAACTACTTTCTGGGGCTCTGCCCCCACAAACAGAATATTTGCTGTTTTGAGAATGAAATAACCAGCTTAGGTAGTAGAGTTGACCAGATGGAGGAAAGAATCAGTGACATCGAAGATAGAAACCTGGAAATGACACAGACGGAAGAAGAAAGAGACTTGAGACTTAAAAGAAATGAAAGAACTCTACAAGAACTTTCTGACTCCATCAGAAAGAGCAATATAATAATAATGGACATAACAGAAGGAGAAGAAAGAGAGAAGGGAACAGAGAATATATTCAAACAAATTGTCGATGAGAAATTCCCAAACTTGTGGACAGAACTGGACTCTCAATCCAAGAAGCAAATAGAACACCTAATTACCTCAATCCCAACAGGCCTTCTCCAAGGCACATTGTATTGAAGCTGTCTAAAATCAGCGACAAAGAAAGAATCCTCAAGGCAGCCAGGGAAAAGAAGATGGTAACCTACAAAGGAAAGCCCATTAGATTATCATCAGATTTTTCAGCAGAAACTCTACAAGCCAGGAGGAAGTGGAACCAAATATTCAAACTATTGAAAGAGAGAAATTATGAGCCAAGAATAATATATCCAGCAAAGATATCCTTTAGATATGAAGGAGGAATAAAGACCTTTCCAGACATACAGAAGCTGAGGGAATTTTCTAATACACGACCTGCACTACAAGAAATACTAAAGGAGGCTATTTGACCACCATCAACAGGGACAATTTGTGGCAACCAAAACATAAAAAGGGGGAGAGTAAAGGCCTGAACCGGAATATGGGAATGGAGAAAGTAAGTGTGCTGAAGAAAATGGAATACTCTAAATGTCAAACTTTCTACTACATAAACTTAAGGGTAACCACTCAAAAATAATCCAGAACTGAAATACATACTGTAATAAAAGAAGAAACAGAGGGAAACATCATAGAATACCACCATACAGAAATAATAGACAACACGAAAAAGGCAAAGAAACAATGGAGACACAGCCTTACCAGAAAACTAAAGATAGAATGACAGGAAATCCTCACATATCAATAATCACCCTAAATGTAAATGGACTGAACTCACCAATAAAAAGGCACAGAGTAGCAGATTGGATCAAAAAACTAAACCCAACCTTATGCTGTCTCCAAGAGACACATCTCAGCTACAAGGACAAGCATAGACTCAAAGTGAAAGGGTGGAAATTGATACTCCAAGCAAATGGTACCCAGAGAAAATCAGGTGTAGCCATAATGATATCAGATGAAACAGACTTCAGTGTGAAAAAGGTAACAAGAGACAAAGATGGAGACTTCATAACGGTAAAGGGGACTACACAACCAGAAGACATAACAGTCATCAATATGTATGCCCCAATCAGGGAGCACCAAAATATACTAAGCAACTACCAACAGAACTAAAGGGAGAAATTGACCAAAACACAATTATACTAGGGGACTTAAATACATCATTGACAGCTATGGATAGATCATCCAAACAGAAAATAAATAACGAAATAGCAGCCCTAAATGACACATTAGATGAAATGGACATAATTGACATTTATAGAGCACTTCATCCTAAAACATCAGACTATACATTCTTTTCTAGTGTACACGGAACATTCTCAAGGATAGACCATATATTGGGACATAAAATCAGCTGCAGCAAATTTAAGAAGATTGAAATCATACCAAGCATATTCTCTGATCACAAGGCTTTGAAATTGGATATCAACTGCAAAAAGAAAGCAGGAAAAAACACAAATACATGGAGATTAAACAACATACTTTTAAAGAACGACTGGGTCAAAGAAGAAATTAGAGGAGAGATCAAAAGATACATAGAAACAAATGACAATGAAAATACATCCTACCAAAATTTTTGGGATGCAGCGAAAGCAGTTTTAAGAGGGAAATTTATATCATTATAGGCCTATCTCAAGAAACAAGAAAAATCCCAAATAAATAACCTCACGTTACACCTTAAAGAAATAGAAAAAGAAGAAGTGAAACCCAAGGTCAGCAGAAGAAAGGAAATAAAAATCAGAGCAGAACTAAGTGAAATAGAGAACAAAAAGACAATAGAAAAATAATGTGACAAAGAGCTGGTTCTTTGAAAAGATTAACAAAATTGACAAACCCTTGGCTAGACTCAGTAAGATAAAAAGAGGGAAGACACTAGTTAACAAAATCAGAAATGAAAAAGGGGAAGTTATCATGGACACCACAGAAATACAAAGGATCATCCAAGAATACTATGAAGGACTATATGCCACCAAATTCAATAACCTAGAAGAAATGGACAAGTTCTTAGAAACATATAGCCTTCCAAGGCTGAACCATGAAGCAATGGAAAATCTAAACAGACCGATTACCAGTAACGAAATCGAATGAGTCATCCAAAACCTTCCCAAAACCAAAAGTCCGGGACCAGATGGCTTCACTGGTGAATTCTACCAAACCTTCAAAGAGGATCTAATACCAATCCTGCTCAAACTCTTCCAAAAAATTGAAGAAGAGACAGTACTCCCCAACTCATTTTATGAGGCCAACATTACCCTGATACCAAAACCTGGTAAGGACAACACAAAAAAGAAACTACAGACCAATATCTCTGATGAATACAGATGCAAAAATCCTAAACAAAATTCTAGCAAATCGAATACAACAATGCATTAAAAGATTATTCATCACGACCAAGTGGGGTTCATCCCGGGGCAAAAGAATGAAACTGGACTGCTATTTGTCACAATGTACCAAAATTAATTCAATATGGATCAAAGACTTAAGCATAACACCTGGCACAATAAGCTGCATAGAAGAAAACTTAGGTGCTAAACTTATGGACGTTGGGTTCAAAGAGTATTTTATGAATTTGACTCCAAAAGCAAGAGAAGTAAAAGCTAAAATAAACAAATGGGACTATATGAAACTTAAAAGCTTCTGCACAGCAAAAGAAACCATCGACAAAATAAAGAGGCAACCAACTGAATGGGAGAAGATTTCTGCAAACAGTGCCTCCGATAAGGGGTAATATCCAAAATATACAAGGAACTCATGCAACTCAACAAAAAAAAAACCAAACAACCCAATTGAAAAATGGGCCGACGACCTGAAGAGACATTTCTCCAAAGAGGACATACAAATGGCAAATAGACATAAAAAATGCTCAACATCACTAATCATCAGAGAAATGCAAATAAAAACCACAATGAGATATCACCTCACCCCAGTCAGAATGGCTATCATCAACAAGACAAATAGTAACAAGTGTTGGAGAGGCTGTGGAGAAAAAGGAACCCTCATACACTGTTGGTGGGAATGCAGACTGGTGCAGCCGTTATGGAAGGCAGTGTGGAGGTTCCTCAAAAAATTACGAATAGAATTACCATATGACCCAGCAATCCCTCCCCTGGGTATCTACCGAAAAAATCTGAAAACATTTAGAAATAAAGACACGTGTGCTCCAATGTTCATTGCAGCTTTGTTTACGGTGGCCAAGACATGGAAACAACCAAAATGTCCTTTGATAGATGAATGGATAAAGAATTTGTGGTATATATACACAATGAAATAGTGTTCGGTAGTAAGAAAAGATGATATAGGAACGTTTGTGACAACATGGATGGATTTTGAGAGTATAATGCTAAGTGAAATAAGTCAGACAAAAAAAGAAGAGAACCATATGATTTCACTGATATGTGGTATATAAACCAAAAACAACAAAAGAACAAGACAAACAGATGAGAAACACAAACTCATAGACACGGACAATAGTTTAGTCGTTACCAGAGGGTATGGGGGGTGGGGGTTGGGAGATGAGGGCAAGGGGGATCAAATAGATGGTGATGGAAGGAAAATTGTCTCTGGGTGGTGAACACACAATGGGATTTATAGATGATGTAATACAGAATTGTACACCTGAAATCTATGTAATTTTACTAAGAATTGTCACCCCAATAAATTAGAAAAAAGGAAGAAAAAGAATAAAAAACACTGATTATAAGAATTCTTAAGGAACTTAGTGAGTAGTTCAACAAAGAGTTAATAAGCATAAAGAAAGGCATAGGAATCATATTTAAAAAGCAGTCAGAAGTAAAGCATACAATTACTGAAATGAAGAATGAACTAGAAGGAATCAACAACAGCTTAGGTGAAGAAGAGAGGATTGAATCAGCCACTTAAATGGCAAGGGAGCAGAAAACAACCAATTGGAACAAAAATAAATAAATAAATAAAATTAAAAGAATGAAGTCATTTAAGGGACCATTCGGGTAACATCAAGTGTAACATCATTCACATCATAAGAGTACCAGAAGGAGAAGGAAGGGAGCAAGGAATCGAGAAACTATTTGAAGAAATAATGACTGAAAACTTCCCTAACCTGGTGAAGGAAATAGACACACAAGCCTAGGAAGTGCAGAGAGTCCCAAACAAGGTAAAACCAAACAGCCCCACGCCAAGACACATTGTAATTAAAATGGCAAAAGATAAAGACAAAGAGAGAATCTTAAAAGTAGTAAGAAAAAGACAACTAGTTACCTACAAGGGAGCTCCCATAAGGATGTCAGCTGATTTCTCAACAGAAATTTTGCAGGCCAGAAGAGAATGGCAGGAAATATTCAAAGTGATGAAAAACAGGGCCTATTTCTATTTACTTAGAAATGTCTCAGAGATATAGAGGAAAAACTGATGTTTGCTAGAAGGGAAGGGTGTGGGGATGAGAGAGAAGGGGAAGAGATTAGACAGCATAAATTGGTAACTACAATATTGCCATGGGGATATGAAAAACAGTTTGGGGAAAATAATCAATAATGTTATAAAGATTTTGTTGGGTGTCAGATGGGCACATGTCTTATTAGGGAGACCACTCAATGGACGGTATAGATGCTTGACCACTTTACTGTATACCTGAAGCTGAATAATATTGTATGTCAACTATAATATATATAGTCATGGGATATGGAGTATAGTATAGAGAATAGAGTTAATGGAATTGTAATAGATATTTAAGATGTCAGGGGGCAATACATTCGGGGAGGGGCGTTATCACTTTGTGAGGTGTGAACTATCTATTGCATTGTTTTGTACAGCTGCAACTAATAGAAAATAAAATAAAATAAAATATAACAAAAGAAACAAAAGCAAGGTCCTACAACTAAGACTATTCTACCCAGCAAGTCTATCATTTAAAACTGAAGGAGAGATAAAGAGCTACCTAGACAAGAAAAAGTTAAAGGAATTCATTACAACCATGCCAGTATTATAAGAAATGTTAAAGGAGCTACTTTAAGAAGAAAAGAGAGGAAAACAAACAAACGAAAGAAGATCAATAATATGAATAATAAAATGGAAATAACTACGTATCTATTAACAATTACTTTAAATGCAAATGGATTAAATGCTCCAACCAAAAGACATAAGGTAGCTGAATGGATAAGAGAACAAGACCGGTACATATGCTGCTCATTTCAGGTGGAAAGACATACACAGACTGAAAGTAAAGGGCTGGAAAAAGATATTTCATGAAAATAGAAATGAAAAAAATAAAACCTGGGGTAGCAATACTTATATTAGACAAAATTTTTGATACCATGATTGCAAGGGATTCATATGTACACTCACTCCAAGTGCAGCCTGAAGTAACTCCTACAGAAATCTTCATTGTCTTTGTATATCTATAAGGTTTGATAAAAAATATGGTGAATGTTTAAATTTAAAACAAATTATTACAGTAAAAGACACATCGCAATTAGTCCCCCTCAAAATACTCCCCCAACTTCAAATACATTTACCCCATCATTCTTGTCACTTTCTGAAGCAGTTCTGGAAGTCCTTTTTCATGAGTGTCTTTAGTTGTGCTGTCATGGCTACCTCTATGTCCTGAATCAATTCAAAATGTGTTCCTTTCATGGTCATTTTGACTTTGAGGAAGAGCCAGAAGTCTCATGGTGCCAGATTCGGTTAATAAGGTGGATGAGGACTCAACATAATGTTTTTATTGGACAGAAATTGCCACACCAGAAGTGATGTGTGACAGGAAGTGTTGTCATGGTAAAGGATGAAGTAAATACACTCACAAAAGAGGACTTGCAGAATTGCTTCAGAAAGTAATGATGGGATAAGTGTGTTCGAAGCGAGGGGGAGTATTTTGAGGGGGATTAATGGCAATGTGTCTTTTACTGTAGTAAATTTTTAAAAATTTAAGCATTCATTATATTTTCTGATCACACCTTGTGTGTACAATGCAATTATTTCATACTTTAAACTGGTCAGAATAGTAATTGTCATTTCTAGTCTTGCAAAGTTGTGTGTAGTTAGATGATGTGGCAATCTCAAATATTTATCTTATAACTATGCATTGAGATGAAACCTGTAAAAAAAAAAAAGACAATAGCAAGATACAAGGAAGAACCCAGTAATCCCACTTCTGAGTATTTATCTGAAGAAACACAAAACACAACTTTGAAGGGACATGAGCATCCATATGTGCATTGCAGCATTGTTATAATAGCCAAGATATGGAGGCAACCTGTGTGTCTATCAGTAGATGAGTGGATAAAGAAGAGGTGGTACATATGTGCAATGGAATATTGCTCAGCCATAAAAAAGAATGAAATCTTGCCATCTGCAACAACATGGATGGACCTATAGGGTATTGTGCTGAGTGGAGAAAGTCAGACAATTGTCATATGATTATACTTATATATGGACTCTGAAGAACAAGATAAATGAACAAGCACAACAGAAACAAACTCATAGATACAGAGAACATTTTGAGGGTGACCATATGGGAGGGGGTTTGGGGAAATGGGTGAAAAAGGGGAAGAGATTAAGAAGTACAAATTGGTAATTACAAAATAGTCATGGGAATGTGAAGTGTAGCATAAGGAATAGTCAATAACATTGTAATAACTTTGTATGGTGTTGGATGGGTACTAGATTTATTGGGGTGATCGCTTTGTAAGTTATATAAATGGGTAATCACTATGTTGCACACCTGAAACTTATATAATATTGCATGTCTACTGTAATTGAAAAATTAAAAAGTTATTTAAAAAATTAGTAAATAAATACACACAGAACATACTTGCACAGCAACACTATGTGTTGCCTTACAAATGGGAAAACCAATGGTCAAAAATCACTCAACATGGCTGGTAAGTTAGAGAAAAAAACCCAAACACACACACACACACACACACACACAAACACACGGCATGAAACTGTGCACACCAGCAAAATCAGAACCAAACCAAACCAAACCCCAAAATTTCTCAAGAATACATCCACAGCACACACAAATTTGGAATTATTTTACAATGCTTTCTTTCTTAATACAAAAGATGCCCATCTTGGGTGTGTGTGTATATACATGAGGTCTCACAATTAAGTATGAAAACTCATCCTAGAAAAAGTGCTACATACCTCAATGCTGCATATCACTATGGTCACCTTTGAAGTACTCCCTTTGGGAAGCTATGCACCAACGCCAGCGCCTAGTCCACCCTTCAAAGCAATTTTTGAACTTTTTCTGGAACAGCCATCAGAGCTGTCCTTGTATTACCCTTGATGTCCTGAATGTCATCAAAATGTCTTCCTTTTATTATTTCCTTTATCTTTGGGTAAAGAAAGAAGTCATTCGGGGCCAGATCAGGTCAGATGAGTAGGGAGGGTGTTCCAATACAGTTGTATATATATATATATATATATTTTAATTTATTGGGGTGACAATTGTTAGTAAAATTACATACATTTCAGGTGTACAATTCTGTATTACATCATCTATAAATCCCATTGTGTGTTCACCACCCAGAGTCACTTCTCCTTCCATCACCATGTATTTGATTCCCCTTACCCTCATCTCCCACCCCCTACCCCCACCCCCCTTACCCTCTGGTAACCACTAAACTATTGTCTGTGTCTATGAGTTTCTGTTTCTCATTTGTTTGTCTTGTTCTTTTGTTGCTTTTGGTTTATATACCACATATCAGTGAAATCACATGGTTCTCTGCTTTTTCTGTCTGACTTATTTCGCTCAGCATTACACTCTCAAGATCCATCCATGTTGTCACAAATGTTCCTATATCATCTTTTCTTACTGCCGAATAGTATTCCATTGTGTATATATACCACAACTTCTTTATCCATTCATCTATCGAAGGACATTTTGGTTGTTTCCATGTCTTGGCCACCATAAACAAAGCTGCAATGAACATTGGAGCACACGTGTCTTTATCTCTAAATGTTTTCAGATTTTTTGGGTAGATACCCAGGAGAAGGATTGCTGGGTCATATGGCAATTCTATTCGTAATTTTTGAGGAACCTCCACACTGCCTTCCATAACGGCTGCACCAGTCTGCATTCCCACCAACAGTGTATGAGTGTTCCTTTTTCTCCACAGCCTCTCCAACACTTGTTATTATTTTTCTTGTTGATGATAGCCATTCTGACTGGGGTGAGGTGATATCTCATTGTGGTTTTGATTTGCATTTCTCTGATGATTAGTGATGTTGAGCATTTTTTCATATGTCTATTGGCCATTTGTATGTCCTCTTTGGAGAAATGTCTCTTCAGATCCTCTGCCCATTTTTCAATAGTGTTTTGTTTTTTTGTTGTTGAGTTGCATGAGTTGCTTGTATATTCCGGATATTAGTCCCTTATCGGAGGCACTGTTTGCGAAAATCTTCTCCCATTCAGTTGGTGACCTCTTTATTTTGTCGATGGTTTCTTATGCTGTGCAGAAGCTTTAAGTTTCATATATTGCCATTTGTTTATTTTAGCTTTTACTTCCATTGCCTTTGGAGTCAAATTCATAAAATGCTCTTTGACCCCAAGGTCCATAAGTTTAGTACCTATGTTTTCTTCTATGCAGTTTATTGTGTCAGGTCTTATGCTTAAGTCTTTGATCCATTTTGAATTAACTTTGGTACATGGTGACAAATAGCAGTCCAGTTTCATTCTTTTGCACGTGGCTATCCAATTCTCCCAGCACCATTTATTGAAGAGGCTGTCTTTGCTCCATTGTATGTTTTTAGCTTCTTTGTCAAAATTATCTGTCCATATTTATGTGGTTTTATTTCTGGGTTCTCAATTCTATTCCATTGGTCTATGTGTCTGTTTTTCTGCCAATACCATGCTGTTTTGATTATTGTAGCCCTGTAGTACAAGCCAAAGTCAGAAAGTGTGATACCTCCATTATTGTTCTTTTTCCTTAAGATTGCTTTGGCTATTCGGGGTCTTTTGTGGTTCCAAACAAATCTGATGATTTTTTGTTCTATTTCTTTAAAATATGCCATTGGGATTTTGATGGGGATTGCATTGAATCTGTATGTTGCTTTGGGTAATATGGCCATTTTAACTATGTTGATTCTTCCAATCCATGAGCACGGAATGTCTTTCCATTTCTTTGTGTCTTCTTCAATTTCTTTTCAAAATGTCTTATAGTTTTCAGCATATAGGTCTTTCACATCCTTGGTTAAGTTTATTCCTAGGTATTTTATTCTTTCTGCTGCAATTGCAAAAGGAATTGTTTTTTGTATTTCTTTTTCTGAGATTTCATTGTTAGTATATAGGAAGGCAATGGACTTTTGTGTGTTGATTTTGTAGCCAGCAACTTTACTGTATTCGTTGATTGTTTCTAATAGCTTTTTGGTGGAGTCTTTAGGGTTTTCTATATATAGCATCATGTCATCTGCAAAGAGTGATAATTTAACTTCTTCATTCCCAATTTGGATGCCTTTTATTTCTTTCTCTTGCCTGATTGCTCTGGCAAGGACTTCCAACACTATGTTGAAAAGCAGAGGTGATAGGGGACATCCCTGTCGTGTTCCTGAACGTAGAGCAAAGGGCTTCAGTTTTTCTCCATTAATTATGAGATTAGCAGAGGGCTTGTCATATATGGCCTTTATTATGTTAAGGTATTTTCCTTCTATACCCATTTTATTAAGTGTTTTAATCATAAATGGATGTTGTATCTTGTCAAATGCTTTTTCTGCATCAATTGATATAATCATATGATTTTTGTCCTTTATTTTGTTTATGTGATGTATCACATTGATGGATTTGCGATGTTGAACCATCCTTGTGCCCCGGGGATGAACCCCACTTGGTCGTGATGAATAATCTTTTTAATGCATTGTTGTATTCGATTTGCTAGAATTTTATTTAGGATTTTTGCATCGGTATTCATCAGAGATATTGGTCTGTAGTTTTCTTTTTTTGTGCTGTCCTTACCAGGTTTTGGTATCAAGGTAATGTTGGCCTCATAAAATGAGTTAGGGAGTACTGTCTCTTCTTCAAATTTTTGGAAGAGTTTGAGCAGGATTGGTATTAGATCCTCTTTGAAGGTTTGGTAGAATTCACTAGTGAAGCCATCTGGTCCTGGACTTTTGCTTTTGGGAAGGTTTTGGATGACTGATTCAATTTCGTTACTGGTGATCGGTCTATTTAGATTTTCCAGTTCTTCATGGTTCAAACTTGTAAGGCTATATGTTTCTAAGAACTTGTCCATTTCTTCTAGGTTGTTCAATTTGGTAGCATATAGTCCTTCATATTATTCTTGGATGACCCTTTTTTTTTCTGTGGTGTCCGTGATAACTTCCCCTTTTTCGTTTCTGATTTTGTTAATCAGTGTCTTCTCTCTTTTCATCTTAGTAAGTCTAGCCAAGGGTTTGTCAATTTTGTTAATCTTTTCAAAGAACCAGCTCTTTGTCACATTAATTTTTTCTATTGTCTTTTGTTCTCTATTTCATTTAGTTCTGCTCTAATTTTTGTTATTTCCTTTCTTCTGCTGACCTTGGGTTTTACTTGTTCTTCTTTTTCTAGTTCTTTAAGGTGTAACATGAGGTTATTTATTTGGGAGTTTTCTTGTTTCTTGAGATAGGCCTGTAATGAGATAAATTTACCTCTTAAAACTGCTTTTGCTGCATCCCAAAAATTTTGGTAGGATGTATTTTCATTGTCATTTGTTTCTATGTATCTTTTGATCTCTCCTCTAATTTCTTCTTTGACCCAGTCCTTCTTTAAAAGTATGTTGTTTAATCTCCATGTATTTGTGTTTTTTTCCTGCTTTCTTTTTGCAGTTGATATCCAATTTCAAAGCCTTGTGATCAGAGAATATGCTTGGTATGATTTCAATCTTCTTAAATTTGTTGAGACTGATTTTATGTCCCAATGTATGGTCTATCCTTGAGAATGTTCCATGTACACTAGAAAAAAATGTATAGTCTGATGTTTTAGGATGAAGTGCTCTATAAATGTCAATTATATCCATTTCATCTCAGGTGTCATTTAGGGCTGCTATTTCGTTATTTATTTTCTGTTTGGATGATCTATCCATAGCTGTCAATGATGTATTTAAGTCCCCAGTATAATTGTGTTTTGGTCAATTTCTCCCTTTAGTTCTGTTAGTAGTTGCTTGGTATATTTCGGTGCTCCCTGATTGGGGGCATAAATATTGATGACTGTTATGTCTTCTTCTTGTACAGTCCCCTTCACCATTATGAAATGTCCATCTTTGTCTCTTGCTATCTCTCTTTCAATAGTTTGAATATTTGGTTCAACTCCCTCCGGGCTTGTAGAGTTTCTGCTGAAAAATCTGATGATAATCTAATGGGCTTTCCTTTGTAAGTTACCGTCTTCTTTTCCCTGGCTGCCTTGAGGATTCTTTCTTTGTCGTTGATTTTAGACAGCTTCAATACAATGTGCCTTGGTGATGGCCTTTTGGGATTGAGGTAATTAGGTGTTCTATTTGCTTCTTGGATTCGAGGGTTCAGTTCTGTCCACAAGTTTGGGAAGTTCTCATCGACAATTTGTTTGAATATATTCTCTGTTCCCTTCTCTTTTCTTCTCCTTCTGGTATGCCCATTATTCTTATATTGCTCTTTCTGATGGAGTCAGAAAGTTCTTGTAGAGTTCTTTCATTTCTTTTAAGTCTCAAGTCTCTTTCTTCTTCCATCTGTGTAATTTCCAGGTTTCTATCTTCGATGTCACTGATTCTTTCCTCCATCTGGTCAACTCTACTACCTAAGCTGGTTATTTCATTCTTAATTTCTTCTATTGAGTTCTTAATCTCCAGAAATTCTATTTGGTTCTTTTTTAAAATTTCAATCTCTTTCGTAAAATGCTCATGCTGTTCTTTGATTGTGTTTCTGAGTTCATTTAACTGCCTATCTGTGTTTTCTTGTATCTCGTTGAGTTTTTCAGAACTGTAATCTTAAATTTTCTGTCATTTAAGTCACATATTTCTGTATCTTTAAGTGCCTTTTCTCGAGATTTTTCACTTTCTTTCTGAGCTATCTTGTTGCCTTGGTTATTCATGGCAATTACTGGTTTACTATTTCTCTTCCTAGACGTCTACAGGAGTGACTTTTGCAACAGGTTGATAGGAAGCTGTCTTTCTTTTGTTTTACAGTACTTTTTGGTAGAATGTTTTATTGTTTCTCCAACTGCAGCTTATTTTTCTTCTCCCACATGGTAGTGCTATGTTTTCTCTGCACTATTCCAGCTTCTCACACAATGGGGGGATTCTCTGGGAGACTGGCTTCTCCTCTGTTAATAGTTCGTCTAGGTCACAGGGCGCAGTGTCCAGGTGCGTATGCGGAGAACTTTTGATGTTCCAAAGCCCTTCCAGCTCAGAGCCCGAGTCCGTATGTTTCAGCAGTTCTGTTTACTTCTGCAGGGATCCGCCCAGATAGGTGGGGTCAGGGGCGGTGTGAGTTGTGAGAGGTGGCCCAGAGCAATGGCGGCGACCACCACCACAGCCGGTCCTGCTTCCACAGCTCCCTCCCCTTTGCCGGAACTAGTTGGCCTGCGAATCTGTATCTGCGGTCCACAGTTCTCAGAACAGCAAATATTTTGTTGTTTTGGTCTCACACTGCTACTGTTCTGCTTCTAGTACCGGGCAGGTCGGGGCGGGGCGAGCTCTGGGAGGGTAGGGAAGGGGCGGCTAGTCTCAGTGCCTAAGGCTTCCATTCTCTGCTTGGCAGTGAGGGCTTAAACCACCGTTTTCAGCCTTCTTCCCTCAGTCTTTTCTCCGAGTTCTCTGCAGTGAGCGTTGGGTTCAGCCGTGTTATATGCTGCCCCCTCAGCTCTGTGGGCCATAAGCGGAGCCCTAGCATTCCGAGTTCTTCCGTCTCCCACAGCTGCGGTAGTTTCAGGAAGCAGCGAGCTCGGAACGCTGAGATAGGTCTGCGTCCTGTGCCCCGGCGGCTCCCTCTCCACACTTCTCCCTTTCCTCCTCCCCCCGCTCGCGCAAATCTCCCACTTGTAGGTGATTTCGGAAGTGGGCCTCTTCGTCTTGCCTGTCTGCTGTGCAGGGAGTCCTTTGTGGGGTTATTGTTGTTCGATTCTTTGTAAATTCCAGGGGAGCTTTACAGAGGCTCACCTCACGCTGCCATTTTTCCTCGCCTCCTGATAATAACTCTTATTATGGTCAAAGCCTCCAATTTAGATTCTTCTAGGTATTTAAGGGACGGTAAGGAGTTTCTCCTGAGCCCACGGGGTCTCGATTGCCTTCAATTCAAAATAATTCACATTCCAAAGTAGCACATCTTGGGAAAGTCTATTCTGAGCCCCTTCAGTAATGTAAAGTGTGGTTGGGTATGGGAGAGTGGTGGGGTAACATTTGGGAACATGCTTATGAAATACCTTTTTTTTCTGAAAGGAACAGACGTCCAGAAGAGCCAAGAATTTTAAGCATTTTAAAGCTCACTCTTGTCAGTGTGGTGGGTGAATTGATGGGGATTATGGAAACTGGGAAGCAATGGCAGGTTATAATTTACCCAGTCAATAACATCTCTTGATTATCTAGAAATATCCTAATAATAGAGCCATCTGTTTTAAAAAAAATTGCTAAAAGAACATTTTATCTAAATACAGTAGGGTTCCCGGCTTGAGTCCTGGCTGGGATTTGGATTTGTCTGGGCTTATGCAATGAACTGCTGGGATGGGCGCTGTCAATCTCCAAGAAATACAAGTATTGTAAAAAGAGGCCCTGTGAGGACTACTTAAAGAGAACTCATTCTAAGGCAGTGATTCTTAACCTGGGGTTCATGAATTGAATTCATGGGGTCTGTGACCTTGGAAGGGAAAACAATGATATCTTTGAAATTTAGCATCTCCCACAATTATGAACACAGGCAATAAATCGCAATGGTAGTAGTGAAGCAGGGCCTGGTTAGTACCCCAATAGTAGCGGCCTTGCCACATCCCTGGCTTTACATTTCCTTGACCTATATCTTAGTAATAGATTGTCCCTCTGCAGCTTAAGCTCAGACTGTTCCCTGTCTCAGTTCCCTGCTTTAGAAAATTACCCTGAAACTTATGATTAATACCTTTATGCTTATTGATCACAATCTTTGTCGTCTAGCATTCTTTCCAGGCTACTCCCATCATTATTCCTGGTTTGCTGATGCCACCGGAGAACCATGTTGCCACAAGGAAGGCTCCATACAGACCCCCAGAACTGTCACACAGCCTCTGGAGGAATGTCTAGATTTTCCCTTAAATACCCTAAGCCGGTCTGAGAATCTTAAGACAGTTTTTGAAGGTGTTAACCTACTGCCTTCCCAGATCACCGGTGCTCTGACAATAAATGCGTATTCTAAATAGCCCAACTACTGTGTCAGTCTATTGGCTGAGTGACACAGGCAGCATGAACCTCAAATTTGGTTGCCCTCTGGTTTCAGTAGTAGTAGCTGTGACGCTGTCATGGATAGAAATCACAGATATCTCAAAATATTTATTCATGCACTACTTAGAGTTGTGGTGTTAGACTTGCTGCTAGGTCATTTATTTACTATGTTAATAAAAAGCACATACATCACCACATAAAATGTTTTAAAAATAGCTTAACTGTATCTCATAATGTCATTGGTTTTCTTTGTAATCTGATGGTATTTTTTTTATGCATTTAAGAACATTATTCTGAGAAAGGGTCCATAGAGTTCACCAGACTGCCAAAAGGGTGCATGGCACACAAAAAAAAGTGAAAAAGTCATATTTAAGGAAAAAAGAATCACTTAAATTTGTCCCTATCCATTTACATGTGAGACTGAATACTGTAGGGGAAGGAAAATAATTTTCCCTCCACACTTTTAGGTTTTTGGCTGAGACCCCTCCACCTCATTTTACGTAAGATTAACAGAACAAAAACAAACAGAAGTTTAATAACATGTATGCCTCCTGTATACATGGAAGATTCCCAGGAAAATTTAGTAACTCCCTGAAACGGCCCAAGCCACCACCTTAAATACAGTCTCCAGCTAAAGACAAAAGAAGATTTTTTTTTAGGGAGGGAGGAACCAGTTATGGGAGGTTACCAGGACAAGTATAATAAACAAAAGTAAGGTTATTATGCAGATTTAACACATTACCTTCTCCACTGATAAGAATCTAGATATTTAGTCATCCTCTCTTCCTGGTACAGAGAGGGAGACACCCTTACGAATGGAGATTTCCTTTATAAATGTAAATTTCCCTCACAAAAGGGTACTTTAGTTTGGCTTTCAGAGCTTCTCCTGTGTCTGTTGTTTCTTAAAAATAACCAGTCTAAAATAACGCTTATTTGCATAAGAAGCAAATTTTGGGGTGGCAAATTCTACTCCCCTTCAGTAGCTTATGATGAAAGTGATATCTGTATGCTCCCAATATAAATGATGAGGCTTTAGTTCACTTATACTACCCAGTGTTCTTCCTTTCACTAAAACAGATAATAGGGCACAAGCAGCCTTCTTTCCCATTTGTCAGCATGACACCATGCAGATCTGATATTTGTAATCTTCAGTGCCACAGCTTCAGAGAGACATTGAGGAGCCTGATGGGAGATGGCAAGAGGTGCCTAGTGGAGGACACTGGTGCCTGTCTCACGTGATGATGCTCAGTGAAAGGGAGTGGGGACAGGGAAGGCGGAAGCAGAAGAAATGGCAGAAACCGCATGGCAGCTGATTAGATGGCTAGTTAGAGTCATTTGTGCTCACAGGTGATATCCACTGCCCAGGAACACCTAGAAACACTCCATTAATTGAAGAAGCTGGGGTTTGGGTGCAAGGAATGAAAGAACCAGTAAAATTTGGTGATTACATTTAACAGGACCTCTATAGTATCCACAGGCTAGAGAGGTCTGAAGAAATTTGGGTTCCAAAGCTATTTGTTGTGAGTGACAGCCATCATACTGGCTTTTTTAATTGCTTTTTTATAGAAAAGATAAAAAAAATGGGTGAATTCTCTTTTCTGTGTTCAATATTCCATTAGTTCAACATCATCTATGTGTCTTTACAGAAATATTTTATGACCTGAGCATAACTTCAGAGGCTGAGAGCATATTTCCCCGAGCGTTTGCTTTAGAGTTCACTCAAGTAATCAGCTCCCAGCTTCCAGAACAATTCTTAGTTTTCTTCAATAGCAGTATCATCAGTCATTCATTGATGTATATTTGAATGGAAAAGGTTCCAGGGTTTTCAATTTCCTCTCCAATAGGTTTGCAATTAACCTGTCAGTAGTTTGCTGTTGGTTTAGAAATGTCCCCCTCCCCATTGGTTTGTTTGTTTTATGTAGAGACAAGGGATTTTGTACTCTGTTGGGTGGAGATACTGTGTTTCCCTGAAAATAAGACCTAGCTGGACAATCAGGTCTGTGGGGACAGAGCCCCAGAGAGCAGTTTCCAGGCTCTTGGCCTCACATAGAAAGGTGCTGGCTCAGGTAGTAAATGGTCATCAGCTGTGACTAGTTGGCCATTGGCTGTTACCGGTTAACCATTAGCCACTGATATAACTGCCACAGCTAAGCTAGCAAGGTGGTGTAGCGGTGGTGTAATGACGTGGCGTGGTGGAGTGTGGATTACAGATTGCGGAGAGGCGGATTGCAGCTAGCAAGTGAGATTGGTTGGCAGAGACAAGTGGATGGTGGGTTGCAGGTCGTGTGGCTCCTAACTCCCGTGCCTCCAACCCAGCTGCAAGCGAGACTATAGTGGTATGACTCCCCTATCTATGGCTCCGTGGGTGTTCCTTTTTGGTCTCACCATATCCTGCATTCTTATATGGGGACGGGACTAGAGACCCCGCATGCTACCCCACATGAAACATGGCGCAGCGAGCTGAGTATGGTGCCAGCCAAAACTTTCTGAAGGATGGTGGAGTAGTTTGTGCATGTGAAAGCTCAGCTTTGGGAGGCACGTGAGGAGCGGCACCAGGAATGGGAGGTGCGGTCTGTCTGGAAGACTCAAGCCTCCAGATGGCACAGCACCCTCTTGGCTATGGAAGGAGTTGCCTTCCTGTTGTGGGGGGCGTCCGGCGGGGTCTCTGCTCCCACTCTCCACATAAGAATGCAGGACATGGTGAGGCCAAAAAGGAACACCCACGGATCCATAAATAGGGGAGTCATATCACTATATTCTCGCTGGTGGCATCCGCCTCTCTGCAATCCACTCTTGCTAGCTCAGCCACCATCTTCTTGCCAGCCCCCATTTTCCTGCTAGAGTAGCCACAGCAGTTATATTAGTGGCCAGTGGCTCACTGGTTACAGCTGACGGCCAAGGAGCCACAGCTGATGGCCATCCAATCAGAGTTGATGGCCATTTACTACTTGAGCCAGCACCTTTTTATGTGAGGCCGAGAGCCTGGAAACTGCACTCCTGGCTCTGTCCCCACACTCCACCCCTACAGGTTCTCACTTCACACTCTACGTGACAAACGTCTTCTGCGAGGGGCCCTGTGCGAGGAGCCTGGAGGTGAATGCAATATCCTAGAGACAGCCAGGCTCTCTGGACACAGCCAGGGTTTCTCAGAGCACCACCAGTACTTCTGGGCACAGCCAGACTTCCTGGGCTTCTTAGGGTACCACCAGTCTTCCCGGGCACAGCAAGATTTCTCAGGGTACCACCAGTACTTCTGGGCACAGCCAAACTTCCTGGGCTTCTTAGGGTACCACTGGTCTCTTCAGGCACAGCCAGGGTTTCTCAGGGCACTGCCACTCTCTCTGGACACAGCCAGACTTCCTGGGCTCAGCCAGTGCCTCTCAGGGCACTGCCACTCTCTCTCTCTGGGCCTCTCAGGGTACCATGCTGGAACAAGAGCGGCTCACAGTCAAGGTGCTTACATATTCTCGATGGCGGCTGGTCAAGCCACGAAAGCAAACATCTGCCAATTCCACTGCATGGTGGCACGTTCCCAAGCAAACAGTCAAGTGGTCCATTAAATTAGGGACGGTAGGCAATTTCACAGAGTCCATAGTCATTTGCGAGGGCTGTGAGCCTCACAATCTGTGCCCCCTCTGCAGGGCGAGGGCTCCAAGTCCTCCCCAACCTGAGGGTGAGGGCCTCATCAAGCACTTCCCAGATGACAGCGCTGCAATGACCTTTGCTTTCTCTGGCCTTTGCTGGTTGGAGAACCGTCCACATCTTCCCACCCCTCCACGGGGTTCCAGCTCTCCAGCTGCTGCTCCTCCTGGTCTTCCTGAGACTGAGCTTTCATACGCACAAACTGCTCCACCATCCTTTGGAGAGCTTTGGCTGGCACCGTATCCTGCCGACTATGCCACGTGTTGTGGGGGGCGTCCGGCGGGGTCTCTGCTCCCACTCCCCACATAAGAACGCAGGATATGGTGAGGCCAAAAAGGAACACCCACGGAGCCATAAGTAGGGGAGTCATATCACTATATTCTCGCTGGCGGCATCCGCCACTCTGCAATCCACTCTTGCTAGCTCAGCCACCATCTTCTTGCCAGCCCCCATTTTCCTGCTAGCATAGTCACAGCAGTTATATTAGTGGTCAATGGCTCACTGGTTACAGCGGACAGCCAAGGAGCCACAGCTGATGGCCATCCAATCAGAGTTGATGGCCATTTACTACCTGAGCCAGCACCTTTCTATGTGAGGCGGAGAGCCTGGAAACTGCACTGCTGGCTCTGTCCCCACACTTCCTTTGGGTGATCTGCTGCTGCTATAGGCTCTGAGGATTATGGACATCTTACACTGAGGCCACCATCCACTTGGACACCTGGAGTGGTGAGCAAGATTCCAGACAGGTAGAAATGGTGTCTAACTCTGGGCAGCAGAACAGATGACCCCCACACAGTGTGTGGTGACTGGTGGCCACTGTTCTCAGGAGTTGGACCCCTGAGGAGGGGTAGAAGGACATGGATTGCTCTCCAGCTGGTGTGGAAAGGGCCCTGCAGGTTCTGCCTGAGCGGTTGCTGGAGGAGGCGAAGGGTACAGCCAGCCGCGTGGGCTGGATGTTCCTCACTGCCTTGAGACTCAACACAGAAGATGTGCTTAATGAAATAGCTCAGGTGCCAGACCAGGTGTCCCGGTTGGAAGCACTGGAAGCTCGAGTCTGCCTGTTAGAAGAGGGGCCACACAGTGGAGACTCTGAGGCAGAAGCGGAGGAAGCAAGTAGAGACAATGTAGGTCCCAACCCCCAAGCCTGGCCAATCTTGAAGCAAAAGGTAAAATGCGAGCAACCTTTGGGCCCTGGGGGCATTGCTGTCGGAAACCCAGCTGTGACTGAGTTCATAACCTACACCCCTTACACTCCCACTGAGTTGCAGGAGCTAGGGAGGTGGTACTGACAGCGCCCTGGAGAGCCAGTCTCGGCTTGGCTACCACGTTGATGGGATGAGGGAGCAGACAACATTTTCTGCTCCCCAGGTGAGATGGAAAAGCTAGCCTTTGTGACAGTGCATCTGTCCCTGCAACAAAGGTTATAGAACTGCCATAGGTTGGCCCATGACCGGGGCAACCATTCTCTAATGCAGTGGCTCACTGCTGCAGTACACAGAGTATGGGGACAGGCTCGCGAGCTGCCAGACACTGTGAGTCAATGGCAGTCATATACGGAACTTACTCAAATCATCCAGGAAATGGGTATGAGATGTGCTATTTTCAACCCTAATATGCGGGGGCTTGATAATGAGCTTTTACAGCCAGTATTAGAGATCTGGTTTTGGATACTGCAACCTGTGAGTGCTGTGGGATCCTTGGTTGCCATTCTTACGCCCTATGTGGGATGGCATATCCATGAAGTTATGTTGCCATGGCCAGTCTGGGGGATGCTGAAAGCTGGAGGCAAAGGAAGTTAAAACAGGAGGTCCTAGCATTCGAGACCTGGAAGCCCAAATCAAAAGTAAGGGGGCGAGGTTGCGGGCCTCAGAGAGTAACATGCACACAGATGTGGCATGATCTCATGGCAACAGGGGTCGATCGGGAAAAAAACAGACCGACAACCCAATGCACTCTTGCTGGAACTCGGGAAAACAGTTGTGTCCGGAACAGTAATTCCAGCGAAGCCTAAAAAAGAAGTCTGGGGAGAGACGTCATCAAAATGGCAGCATCAGGTGAGCCTCTGTAAAGCTCCCCTGGAATTTACAACTAATCGAACAACAATAACTCCACAAAGGACTCCCTGCACAGCAGACAGGCAAGACAAAAAGGTCCACTACTGAATTCACCTACAGGTGGGCTAAGCATGCGAGCAGGGTAGGAGGGAAGAGAGAAGTGAGAAGACAGAGCTGCGCGGGCAGGACACAGAACTAGCTCCATGCTCCGAGTTTGCTGCACCCTGGAACTACCACAGCTGTGGGAGAGGGAAGAACTCGGATTGCTAGGGCTCCCCTTATGGCCCACAGGCCTGAGGGGGCAGCATATAACACGGCTGAACCCAACGCTCACGGCAGAGACCTCGGAGAAAAGACTGAGGGAAGAAGGCTGAAAACAGTGGTTTAAGCCATCACTGCCGAGCAGAGAACGGAAGCCTTAGGCACTGAGACAAGCCGCCCCCTCCCCACCCTCCCGGAGCTCTCCCCGCCCCCACCTGCCCGGTGCTATGAACAGAACAGTAGCAGCGTCAGATCAAAAGAACAGAATATTTGTTGTTCTGAGAACTGTGGACCGCAGACACAGATTCGCAGCCCAACTAGTTCTGGCAAAGGGGAGGGAGCTGTGGAAGCAAGACCGGGTTTGGTGGTGGTCGCCGCCATTGCTCTGGGCCACCTCTCACAATTCACCCCGCTACTGGCCCCACCTATCTGGGTAGATCCCTGCAGGAGTAAACAGAACTGCTGAAACATACGGGCTCTGAATCTGGTGCAGGAAGAGCTTAGGAACTTCAAAACCTCTCCGCATACCCACACGGACACTGTGCCCTGTGACCTAGGTGAACTATCAACAGAGGAGAAGCTCATCTCCCAGGGGATGCCCCATTGTGTGAGAAACTGGAATAGTGCAGAGAAAACATAGCACTACTATGTGAGAGAGAAAAGAAAAAGGCTGCAGTTGGAGAAAACATAAAACATTCTATCAACAAGTACTGGAAAACAAAAGAAAGACCACTTCCTATCAACCTGTTGCAGAAGCCACTCCTGTAGATGTCTAGGAAGAGAAATAGTAAATCAGTAATTGCCATGAATAACCAAGGCAACAAGACAGCTCAGAAAGAAAGTGAAAAGTCTCCAGAAAAGGAACTTAAAGATATGGAAATATGTGACTTAAACGACAGAGAATTCAAGATTGCAGTTCTGAAAAAACTCAACGAGATGCAAGAAAACACAGAAAGGCAGTTAAATGAACTCAGAAACACAATCAAAGAGTACCATGAGCATGTTACAAAAGAGATTGAAATTTGAAAAACGAACCAAATAGAATTTCTGGAGATTAAGAACTCAAAAGAAGAAATTAAGAATGAAATAACCAGCTTAGGTAGTAGAGTTGACCAGATGGAGCAAAGAATCAGTGACATTGAAGATAGAAACCTGGAAATTAGACAGATGGAAGAAGAAAGAGACTTGAGAATTAAAGGAAATGAAAGAACTCAACAAGAGCTTTCCAACTCCATCAGAAATAGCAATGTAATAATAATGGGCATACCAGAAGGAGAAGAAAAAGAGAAGGGAACAGAGAATATATTCAAACAAATTGTTGATGAGAACTTCCCAAACTTGTGGATAGAACTGGATCCTCGAATCCAAGAAGCAAATAGAACACCTAACTACCTCAATCCCAGCAGGCCTTCTCCAAGGCACATTGCATTGAAGCTGTCTAAAATCAATGACAAAGAAAGAATACTCAAGGCAGCCAGGTAAAAGAAGACGGTAACCTACAAAGGAAAGCCCATTAGATTATCATCTGATTTTTCAGCAGAAACTCTACAAGCCAGGAAGGAGTGGAAACAAATATTCAAACTATTGAAAGAGAGAAATTATGAGCCAAGAATAATATACCCTGCAAAGATATCCTTTAGATATGAAGGAGGAATAAAGACCTTTCCAGACATACAGAAGCTGAGGGAATTTTCTAACACACGACCTGCAATACAAGAAATACTAAAGGAGGGTATTCGACCACCATCGATAGGGACAATTTGTGGCAATCAAAACATAAAAAGGGGGAGAGTGAAGGCCTGAACTGAAATATGGGAATGGAAAAGGAATTGTGCTGAAGAAAATGCAATCCTCTAAATATCAAACATTCTTTTACATACACTTAAGGGTAAACACTCAAAAAAAATCCAGAACTGAAATATATACTGTAATAAAAGAAGAAACAGAGGGAAACATCATAGAATACCACCACACAGAAACAATAGACAATAAAAAAGGCAAAGAAACAACGGAGACACAGCCTTATCAGAAAACAATAGTTAGAATACAAGAAATCCTCACATATCAATGATCACCCTAAATGTAAATGGACTGAACTCACCAATAAAAAGGCACAGAGTAGCAGATTGGATCAAAAAACTAAACCCAACCATATGCTGTCTCCAAGAGACACATCTCAGCTACAAGGACAAGCATAGACTCAAAGTGAAAGGGTGGAAATTGACACTCCAAGCAAATGGTACCTAGAGAAAATCAGGTGTAGCCATAATGATATCAGATGAAACATACTTCAGGGTGAAAAAGATAACAAGAGAGAAAGATGGACATTTCAGAATGGTAAAGGGGACTATAGAACAAGAAGACATAACAGTCATCAATATTTATGCCCCAATCAGGGAGCACCGAAACATACCAAGCAACTACTAACAGAACTAAAGGGAGAAATTGATCAAAACACAATTATACTAGGGGACTTAAATACATCATTGACAGCTATGGATAGATCATCCAAACAGAAAATAAATAACGAAATAGCAGCCCTAAATGACACATTAGATGAAATGGACATAATTGACATTTATAGAGCACTTCATCCTAAAACATCAGACTATACATTCTTTTCTAGTGTACATGGACATTCTCAAGGATAGACCATATATTGGGACATAAAATTGGTCTCAGCAAATTTAAGAAGATTGAAATCATACAAGCATATTCTCTGAACACAAGGCTTTGAAATTGGATACCAACTGCAAAACAAAGCGGGAAAAAACACAAATACTTGGAGATTAAACAACATACTTTTAAAGAAGGACTGGGTCAAAGAAGAAATTAGAGGAGAGATCAAAAGATACATAGAAACAAATGACAATGAAAATACATCCTACCAAAATTTTTGGGATGCAGCGAAAGCAGTTTTAAGAGGGAAATTTATCTCATTACAGGCCTATCTCAAGAAACAAGAAAACTCCCAAATAAATAACCTCATGTTACACCTTAAAGAACTAGAAAAAGAACAAGTGAAACCCAAGGTCAGCAGAGGAAAGGAAATAATAAAAATCAGAGCAGAACTAAATGAAATAGAGAACAAAAAGACAATAGAAAAAATTAATGTGACAAAGAGTAGGTTCTTTGAAAAGATTAACAAAGTTGACAAACCCTTGTCTAGACTGACTAAGATAAAAAGAGAGAAGACACTGATTAACAAAATAAGAATGAAAAAGGGGAAGTTATCACAGACACCACAGAAATACAAATGATCATCCAAGAATACCATGAAGGACTTTATGCCACGAAATTCAATAACCTAGAAGAGATGGACAAGTTCTTAAAAACACATACCCTTCCAAGGCTGAACCATGAAGAACTGCAAAATCTAAACAGACCGATCACCAGTAACGAAATTGAATCAGTCATCCAAAACCTTCCCAAAAGGAAAAGGACGGGACCAGATGGCTTCACTAGTGAATTCTAACAAATCTTCAAAGAGGATCTAATACCAATCCTGCTCAAAGTCTTCCAAAAAATTGAAGAAGAGACAGTACTCCCTACCTCATTTTATGAGGCCAATATTACCCTGATACCAACACCAGGTGAGGACAACACAAAAAAAGAGAACTCCAGACCAATATCTCTGATGAATACCAATGCAAACATCCTAAACAAAATTCTAGCAAATCGAATGCAACAATGCATTCAAAATATTATTCATCACGACCAAGTGGGGTTCATGCTAGGGGCACAAGGATGGTTCAACATCTGCAAATCCGTCAATGTAATACATCCTATAAATTAAGTAATGGACAAAAATAATATGATGATATCAATTTGATGCAGAGAAAGCATTTGACAAGATACTACGTCCGTTTATGATTAAAACACTTAATGAAATAGGTAAAGAAGGAAAATACCTTAACATAATAAAGGCCATATATGACAAACCTTCAGTTAATCTCATAATTTTCAGTGAAAAACTGAAGTCCTTTGCTTTACGTTCAGGAACACAACAGAGCTGTACCCTTTCACCTCTGCTTTTCAACATATTGTTGGAAGTCCTTGCCAGAGCAATCAGGGAAGAGAAAGAAATAAAAGGCATCCAAATTGGGAATGAGGAAGTTAAATTGTCTCTCTTTGCAGATGACATGATGCTATATATAGAAAACCCTAAAGACTCCACCAAAAAGCTATTAGAAACAATCAACGAATACAGTAAATTTGCCGGCTACAAAATCAACGCACAAAAGTCCATTGCATTCCTATATACAACAATGTAATCTCAGAAAAAGAAGTTAAAACAAAATTCCTTTTGCAATTGCAGCAAAAAGAATAAAATACTTAGGAATAAACTTAACCAAGGATGTGAAAAACCTATATGCTGAAAAGTACAAGACGTTTTCAAAAGAAATTGAAGTCAAATTCATAAAATGCTCTTTCAACCCAAGGTCCATAAGTTTAGTACCTACGTTTTCTTCTATGCAGTTTATTGTGTCAGGTCTTATGCTTAAGTCTTTGATCCATTTTGAATTAACTTAGGCACATGACCCAGCAATCCCTCTCCTGGGTATCTACCCAAAAAATCTGAAAACATTTAGAGATAAAGACACGTGTGCTCCAGTGTTCATTGCAGCTTTGTTCACAGTGGCCAAGACATGGAAACAACCAAAATGTCCTTCGATAGATGAATGGATGAAGAAATTGTGGTATATATACACAATGGAATACTATTCGGCGGTAAGAAAAGATGATATAGGAACATTTGTGACAACATGGATGGATCTTGAGAGTGTAATGCTGAGCGAAATAAGTCAGACAGAAATAGCAGAGAACAATGTGATTTCACTGATATGTGGTATATAAACCAAAAGCAACAAAAGAACAAGACAAACAAATGAGAAACAGAAACTCATAGACACAGACAATGGTTTGGTGGTTGCCAGAGGGTAAGGGGGGTGGGGGTTGGGGGGTGGGAGATGAGGGTAAGGGGGATCGAATATATGGTGATGGAAGGAGAACTGACTCTGGGTGATGAACACACAATGGGATTTATAGATGATGTAATACAGAATTGTACACCTGAAATCTATGTAATTTTACTAACAATTGTCACCCCAATAAATTTAATAAAATTAAAAAAAAAATTGAAGAAGACACAAAGAAATGGAAAGACATTTCATGTTCATTGATTGGAAGAATCAACATAGTTAAAATGGCCATATTATTCAAAGCAATACACAGATTTAATGCAATCCCCATGAAAATCCCAATGGCATTTTTTGAAGAAATAGAACAAAAAATCATCAGATATGTTTGGAACCACAAAAGACCCCCGAGTAGCCAAAGGAATCTTAAGAAAAAAGAACAATTCTGGAGGTATCATACTCCCTGACTTTAACTTGTACTACAGGGCAACAATAATCAAAACAGCATGGTATTGGCAGAAAAACATACACGTAGACCAATGGAATAGAATTGAGAACTCAGAAATAAAACCACATATATATGGACAGACAATTTTTGACAAAGAAGCAAAAAACATACAATGGAGAAAAGACAGCCTCTTCAATATATGGTGCTGGGAAAATTGTAAAACCACATGCAAAATAATGAAACTGGACTGCTATCTGTCACCATGTACCAAAATTAAATCAAAATGGATCAAAGACTTAAGCATAAGACCTAACACAATCAACTGCATAGAAGAAAACATAGGTACTAAACTTATGGACCTTGGGTTCAAAGAGCGTTTTGTGAGTTTGATTCCAAAGGCAAGGGAAGTAAAACCTAAAATTAATGAATGGGACTATATCAAACTTAAAAGCTTCTGCACAGCAAAAGAAACCATTGACAAAATAAAGAAGCCACCAACTGAATTTGAGGAGATTTTTGCAAACAGTGTCTCCGATAAGGGACTAATATCCAAAATATACAAGGAAGTCATGTAACTCAACACAAAAAAACAAACAACCTGTGGGGACAGAGCCCCAGAAAGCAGTTTCCAGGCTCTCGACCTCACATAGAAAGGTGCTGGCTCAGGTAGTAAATGGCCATCAACTGTGATTGGATGGCCATCAGCTGTGGCTAGTTGGCCGTCAGCTGTAACCAGTGAGCCATTGGCCACTAATATAACTGCTGTGGCTACACTAGCAAAAAATAGGGGCTAGCAAGAAGATGGTGGCTGAGCCTGCAAGCAGCGAGTGGGTTGCGAACAGTGTGGCTCCTGCTTCCTGTTTCTCCAACCCAGCCGCCAGCGAGAATATAGTAGTATGACTCCCCTACCTATGGCTCCGTGGGTGTTCCTTTTTGGCCTCACCATGTCCTGCGTTCTTATGTGGGGAGCAGGAGCAGAGACCCCGCACGCCTCCCTGCGTGACACAACCCAATTGAAAAATGGGCAGAGGACCTGAAGCGACATTTCTCCGAAGAGGACATACAAATGGCAAATGGACATATGAAAAAATGCTCAACATTACTAATCATCAGAGATATGCAAATAAAAACTACAATGAGATATCATCTCACCCCAGTCAGAATGGGTATCATCAACAAGACAAATAGTAATAAGTGTTGGAGAGGCTGTGGAGAAAAAGGAACCCTCATACACTGTTGGTGGTAATGCAGACTGCTGCAGCCATTATGGAAGGCAGTGTATAGGTTCCTCAAAAAATTACAAATAGAATTACCATATGACCCAGCAATCCCTCTCCTGGGTGTCTACCCAAAAAATCTGAAAACCTTTATCCGTAAAGACATGTGTGCTCCAATGTTCATTGCAGCTTTGTTTACAGTGGCCAAGACATGGAAACAACCAAAATGTCCTTCGATAGATGAATGGATAAAGAAGTAGTGGTATATATACACAATGGAATACTATTCGGCGGTAAGAAAAGATGATATAGGAACATTTGTGACAACATGGATGGATCTTGAGACTATGATGCTAAGCGAAATAAGTCAGACAGAAAAACCAGAGAACCATATGATTTCACTGATATGTGGTATATAAGCCAAAAACAAAAGAACAAGACAAACAAATGAGAAACAAAACCTCTTAGACACAGACAATTGTTTAGTGGGTACCAGAGGGTAACGGGGGTGGGGGGTGGGAGATGAGGGTAAGGGGGATCAAATATATGGTGATGGAAGGAGAACTGACTCTGGGTGGTGAACACACAATGGGATTTATAGATGATGTAATACAGAATTGTACACCTGAAAGCTATGTAACTTTACTAACAATTGTCACCCCAATAAATTTTAATTAAAAAAAAGAAGAAATGGCAGGAGATAGCAGATACCTGCTATGACTGTGCCATCTGTGCCCAGGACAGCCCCCAAAGGCGGAGGCTCCCCTGGGAGACACAGCAGATTACACCAGGGAGGGTGCCCCTCACTCATGGCAGGTGGATTACATTGGACCTCTGCCTAAGGGCCGCAATGCAATGTATGTGTTCCCAGCAGTGGACACTGCTACAGGGTTGATGTTTGCTTGGCCGTGTTCGGCTGCGGATCAGCAGCATACAGTGGTTGCTCTTACACGACTGTGCGCCCTCTATGGTCTCCCCCAAGTCACTGAATGTGACAGGGGTATCTATTTTAGGGGGCAATAAGTGTAGTGCTTGGCTGCCAGGATAGACGTACAATGGTTGTTTCATACTCCGTACAATCCACAAGCAGCTGGCATGATTGAACGCTACAACGACCTTTGTAGCAAGGTCTCTGGGTGTCAAAACGCGATGTTGTGCGTCTGGGCCTTGCGTCTATGGGACGTCCTGAGAGTCCTGAATGAGAGACCACGGAAGGGAGGGCCCGCACCAGTAGAAGCTCTGCTACATAGGATGGCCGCTCCTATTCAGTTACAGGTTACCATAAGTGAGACTCTGTTAAAGCCAGGCTACAGTAGAAATGGAAACATTTTGCTGACAGCACCCATGTGCTTGAAAGAAGGAGAACAGCAGCAATGGACTTGGCCCTGGCAGGTCAAAGAACCCCACTGTTGGTGGTTGGGCGTGATAGCCCCATGTGGGGCTCGTTTGACTTATGATTTGCAAGTGACGCGAGGCGTGGTGGCCGAGTGACCACCGCAAGTGTCTGTAATATACGGAGGTCCCGATACCGGGATGATTTTGCGGGGAACCTATGTGCTCTCACTATGGCCTATTATGGGGTCCCCTGTTCTGTCACATGTTGAAACTACGCAAGGGACCCCAAGCACTGCCATAAAGGTCTGGTACCACAAACTGGGAAAGGTGCCAATGGCAGCGACCCTCCTTTCCCAGGACAAAAAGCTGGCATGTATCTTCCCAGATGGAAGGGATTTGCCATTGTTGGTTCCTAAGACTACTATTTCTTTCCGCCCGTATAGGCTAATATGGCACTGGGACGCTCACGGAAGATGCTTGTCACGTAGATTGTGAGGCGAGACCCTGCAGGGGTGGTGTGTGGGGACAGAGTCCCAGAAAGTAGTTTACAGGCTCTAGGCCTCACAAAGAAAGGTGCTGGCTTAGGTAGTAGATGGTCATCAGCTGTGACTAGTTGGCCATTGGCTGTTACCGGTTAGCCATTAGCCACTGATATAACTGCCACGGCTAAGCTAGCAAATGGTGGTGTAGTGGTGTGGTGTAGTGTGTGGCGTGGTGGTGTGGCATCCTGGCCTGGCGTGGCGTTGAGGAGCGTGGATCACGGATTGCGGAGAGGTGGATTGCAGCTAGCAAGTGAAGTTGGTTGGCAGAGACAAGTGGACAGCGGTTTGCGGATTGTGTGGCTCCTGCCTCCTGTGTCTCCAACCCAGCCGCCAGTGAGACTATAGTGGTATGACGCCCCTATCTATGGCTCCGTGGGTGTTCCTTTTTGGCCTCACCATATTCTGCATTCTTATGTGGGGAGCAGGACTAGAGACCCTGCATGCCACCCCGCATGACAAGCCGTAATGCATCTTTTGGTGAAAAATTAATATAAGGCCTGGTCTTATTTTACTATAGTAAAAGACTGGGCCTTGTATAATATTATATAAGACCAAGTCTTTATAATATAATATGATATAATATAATATAACATAATTGTTGTGCAGGATGGCATGTGGGGTCTCAGGTCATACCAGTCTCACTGGTGGCTGGGTTGGAGATACAGCAGGCAGGAGCCACACGATCCGCAACCCGCCGTCCACTTGTGTCTGCCAACCAACCTCACTTGCTAGCTGCAATCTGCCTCTCTGTAATCCATAATCCACACTCCTCCATGCCACGCCACTACACCACACTTTGCTAGCTTAGCCACGGCAGTTATATCAGTGGCTAATGGCTACCCGGTAACAGCTGATTGCCAACTAGTCACAGCTAATGACCATCTACTACCTGAGCCAGCACCTTTCTATGTGAGGCCGAGAGTCTGGAAACTGCTCTCTGGGGCTTTGTCCCCACAATAATATAATTCCAGGTCTTATACAATTTAATATAATATAAGACTGGGTCTTATATTAATTTTTGTTCCAAAAGACACATTAGAGCTGATTGTCCAGCTAGGTCTTATTTTCGGGGAAACAGGGTATGCCACTAAAAAGGCTGCTACCCGAGACAAAAAAAATGCTGAATTTACCATCACCTGTATCCACTGAGATTTATCCATTGTAAATTGAGGTTCCTTGTATTACAAACGCAAGACAGTTTTGTTTTTTTGCAGGGTATTCTTTAAAGTAGGCTATGGTATTAAATTGAATGGCATGTGGCAAGTGCTTAGAACAGTGCTTATTGGTACAGAGGGAGTGCTTGATAAATGCTAGCTATCATCTTCATTATCACCATCGTCATCCCACCCAGTCAGCATGTATTTGACTAGTACTCCCTAGGCTGCTGTCCTTCTGTATTGAGTATATATGTGAGCAGAGATACAGAGGAAGCGAAAAATTAGAGACAAAGAAATTCTCACTTAGGTGTGTGCTTGCTTACATGCTGGTATTCAGTGAAAAAGGAGATACACTAATGATTTGGCTTGGTAAGGGCTTAATTTGTTTAGGAGAACATTCCCTTAACCTTTTTCTGTGTAAAATTCATCCTTACAAGATCCCCAGGAGAAAAAAGCTCCCTTATCAATTAAGTTCATGAAGCACTACATACTTTAGCTCTCCCTCAGCCCCCCACCTTGGGGAGTCAGGATATCCTTTAGCACACTAAGTGAGCTGAAAAATCTCCCAGAAAAAAACCCCAACAGGTTATTTAATTTTTTAGAACTCAGTTTGACAAAGTTCCTCGGCCACATAATTCTTCTTTCTTGTAACACTTATTGATATCTCTAGGCACTAGTGTTCTACATGTAGTAAGGTGTCCTATCCGAGATAATTATATTTTTTCCTCTTCAGAGAAAGGAGCTGCCAGTCAGTCTCCATATAGGCAGTCAGAAGGGCATCCAGGAGCAGGTCTTTGAGAGACCATCTCAGTTATACAGATGTTCACCAGACAGATGTACAGAAGTATGGAGTGAGGGTGGGCCAGTCACCATGAAAAGTCCAGGGAGGGAAGAGAATTCTATGTCCAACCACTTTGCCCTGATATTTGGAGTTAGGAGGATCTATCAAGGTATAGTGTGTGGCCCTTTTCAAGGCCTAATGGCAGGAAAAGATGATTAGACCCATGAAATAAAGTTACCAAAAATTTCAAGAGAGGTTGGTCTTGTGGGCTGGCACCAACACTGAGTAAAGAGGAATGCAGGGGATGGTGGAAGGACTGACAATATAATTTGTGGAGTCCAGTGCAAAATGAAAATGCAGGGTTCCTTGTTAAAAACTTAAGAATTTCAAGAGAGGAACAACAAAGCGTTATACCAAGGGTGGGGCCCTTTTAAGCATAAAGACTTGTACAACTGCACAGGTTGTACACCCATGAAGACAACCGTGGATGGTGGTCTTGGTTTTCTGAGGCTGTGCACAAAAGACCTGTTCTTGTCCTGACTCTTCTAGGGCTACCATACTACCTTAGGCAGTAATTGGGTGTGAAACGAAATTGCTGGTCACTAACAGCTATAACAAGATCTGCTGAGGTCAGTTTTTTTTTTTTTTCCATTTTCTATTGCTGCTATAAAAATAGCACAAATTTAGTGGCTTAAAACAACACACATTTATTATCTTACAGTTCTATAATTCAGAAGTTTGAACTGGGTCTCACTGGGTATTGGCAGGGCTAGTTCCTTCTGAGGACTTGAGGGGAGAATCCATTTCCTTGCTTTTCTTAGCTTCTAGAGGCCACCCGCATTCTTTAGCTTGTGGTCCCCTTTCCATCTTCAAAGCTAGAGATGTTGCATTTTTCTGATCATTCTTCTGTAGTCACATCTCCCTCTGATTTTACAAGTACTCTTCTGCCTCCTGCTTCCATTTATAAGGACAATGGGCCCGCCTACTTGGATAATTCAGGATAATCTCCCTATTTGCTCATTAGCAACCTTAATTTCATCTGCAACATTAATTGACCCTTTCCAGGTACCCTATCATATTCACAGGTTCCAAAGATTAGGACACCTTTGGGGGGCATAATTCAGCCTACCACACTCAGAGAGAACCAAACCAAACTGGACCTTGCCTTTAAAAAAAATTATTGCCATATAACATACAAAACATGCCTAAATCTTAAGTGAGCAGCTTGATCAATTTTTACATAAATATGTATACCTGTGTAGTGTGTAAATATACTCTGTGTAACCACCACTCGGATGAAGATATAAAATATATCTAGCCCCTCAGAAGGTTCTCACATGCTCCTTCAAAGTCAATATCCATCCTTGGGCGGTAACCAATATTCTCTTTTCTATCACTATCAGTTGTCTATTACAAACCGCTCCAAAACTTGGCGGCTTAAAATAAGAACCATTTTATTTGCTCATAATTCTGTGAATCAGGAATTTAGGCTGAGCTCAGATGGGCAATTCTTCTGCTGGTCTCACCTGTGGTCACTCATTTTTTGCAGTCATCTGGC